>NW_020954585.1:63657854-63825065 GCF_900497805.2 Vombatus ursinus | reverse complement strand
CTTCCTTCCTTCCTTCCTTCCTTCCTTCCTTCCTTCCTTCCTTCCTTCCTTCCTTCCATCCTTCTTTCTTTCTTCCTTCCTTTCTGTTTCTCTCTCTCTTCCTTTTTTTTAATTTGAGTTTTCTTCCACAAAATGGCCAATATGGAAATGATGGGGTGATGGGACCTGAATCCCTAAAGGAAAAGACCATGTCTCTGGAAGCAACCTAGTCACATAGAGACCTGACCCTGCAATACCTCTGATGGGTGCTGGCGCAAGGGCTGTCTCCAGCTCCAGGACCATGCCTCTGGTAAACCTTTGTGCAAACAGAACTATCTTGTTCCTTTAACAAAGCCATCTCTGTTGAGTCCCTGAATTTTCCCATACATTCCAGAAGCCCAAACCACTGGCACCTCCACCCAACACACCTGGCCAACCCTAGACTACTTGCATGTATTGACCACTCCTTAATCCCACCCAGATCACCTAATTAGCATACTTAGCCTTCTTTTCACTGTACCTTTTCTTTATAAGCTTTAGCGTCACCCCCATTAAGTTACAAGTTCCCTAGGGAACTTGCCTGCCTTATTGGCCTTACAATAAACTTTGCCACTTGACTGGAAGACAGTTTGAGTGTGTGAAATCATTCCAGGCAACACTGCCCAGTACCCTGATATTTTGGAAGTCCTAGCACCCCTAACCATGTCAGAAATATATTTCACGTACCAAATAAGGGAAGGGGGAGAGGAGAAAGGCAGAGAATTTAGAATTCAAAATTTAAAAAAAAAATGTTAAAAACTGTTTTTACATGTAATTGGAGGAAAAAATAAAATATTATTTTAAAAAATTTCCTGTATGTACAATGTAATGAAGTGTGGCAGGCACATGATTACGGATTTCTACATTAACAATGAGTGCTTCCTGGTATAGCTGACTCAGACATTCAAATGGATTAATCAGTGAATTAATAAGAATATATTAAGTGCTTATTATGTACCTGGCACTGTGCTAAGGGGAAAGTGGGGGGAAGGTGTTGGTATACAAAGAAAAAACCAGAGCATGGGATGTACAGAGCTTCAACAAAGGACCCAAGCAAGCAGCCTCAGGCCTTTAAGGGCAAATTCAAAGTGTTTGGATTCCCATCTCTACCAATCAGGCCTCCATATATTTCTGGCCTCTTTTTCCTCTAGTATTCAATCTAAAAAGGCTATAAAGATAGCAATGTAGAGGCAACTGAAAAATAACTGCCACTGAAGCTAATTACACTACAAGTTATTGTAAAATTGTGGTTGGGGAAAGCTGCTGAAGAGGTAAAGTCTTGAGAAGGACAGAATTTGAGTTGAGGAGGAGAGCAAGCCCTAGATGAAGAACTTGTCACTGGAGGACAACTAGTCTCATAAGACTTATCTCTGTTTAGAAGTAAAACATAGCTTTAGGTCCCTATTAAATCACTGAGCCTAACCAGATCTCATAAACAAAATCTAATGCTGTTTGAACTATGAGGAGGAGAGCTATCAAACAAGTTCATAGAAAATAAGGTTTTCTTTCTCCAATATTACAAATGTTTCTATTGTATCCCAGGAATGTGCTGGGAGATGTTTAACAACCACTCTCCAAAATAAATAAATAAATGAAGGAATGAATAAATAAATGTACACATGACACACTTCTAAGTTTAATCTGAAATATTAATATTTTTTACCATCACTTTCTTGTCTAGATGATCAACAAAACAATAAATCAAGCCTTCATTTTTAGCATGTGCTGATTTCTAGGATGTAAATATAAATGTTCACAATGAAAATTTAACTGTTGGCTTTCCAGCTGTAAAAACTGGCTCCAGAAAAGCATTGATTACATTGTTACAATAAAATATATCACGTAGTAACAGTTGTGCTCTGTAATATATAAAGTATGTTGGGAAATAAGGTTTAAAAGTAAAGAATGAAAGACCAAACACTAATAGACATGCAGAAGTCTCATACATAGCATCGATCATAACTCTAACGTGGGAAGGGTCCCCAGAGACCTTTGAGACCTTTTTAGCTGAAGAAACTGAAATCACAGAATAACTTGTCCAGGGTTACACGAATAGTAAGCATTAGAAGAGGATTTGAACCCAGGTCCTCTGATTCCACAGTCAGTGCTCTTTACCATCTACTACAGATTATTCTTGATGGCTAAAATACACTCCTTCCTCACCACTGCTTTTTCAGAATTTTTGTCTTCCTTCACATTTCAGTTCAAGTGCCATTGACTACATGAAGCTTTTCCTGCTCCACACAGCTGTGTTTCTCCCTGACTTTATATTTATTTTGCATATATTTTATAAGCATAAAATATATTTTATACATACTGATCCCCCAGGGTGCTCTCCTTCTTTCCTAGAGTTCAGTGCCTTACTCACACTCTTTCTCTCCTCCCAAACTTCTGCACTCATACTAGAGGTCTTCAATACATGTATTGAAATTGCTTCAAATACTCACATTCCCCAATTCCTCATCTTACTCATTTCCCACGACCTGCTCTTCTATCCCACCATAGTCATACAAGGAAATTGTCATACCCTTGATCTTGCTATCACCTACAAGCGTTCCACTTTTTATGTTCATGATGTCTGAGAATCACTCGTCTAATCTTTTGTCACTCCCATTCTCCCTCCTCCTTACAACACCAAGTGCTGTTCTTCATCCTCACTGGGACCTTCAGTTCTTCTACTCCTCAGTTCTCTCTCAGGTCAGCCCTACACTGTCTTCTCTTCCTCATTGTGACTCCTTGGTAAACAAATTCAACTGCTGAACAAGTTCAATACTGTCCTCTCAAGTGTCTTGCCTCTTTATCTTTTTTTTTTTTTGGTGAGGTGATGGGGTGAAGTGAGTTGTCCAGGGTCACACAGCTAGTAAGTGTCAAGTGTCTGAGGCCAAATTTGAACTCAGCTCTTCCTGAATCCAAGGCCTGTGCTTTATCCACTGAGCCATCTAGTTGCCCCTTTATCTTATCCAAGACCTTTCCTTTCCAAACCCTATTATTCCCACCATCTGCTGCCTTAGTGCTTTCTCATGTACTGCTGAACAAAGCTGGAGAAAATTATAAAATTGTAGTAACTTGGCTCACTATAAGTTTATGCTACATAATCTCAACTCATACCTCATTGCTTCAAGGCAATCTTTTTATACCTTCCCAATGAATTCACTATCTTACTCATCGCAGCAGCTTTTCCAAACCTTTTTTCATTCTCCTCAAACCTCCCACAGTTAATCCTCCCCCCTCACCCACTCAGCTGAGAACTTTGCTTCATATTTCACAAAAAATTAAGGCCATTTACTGTGAGCTCCATCTTCTCCCTTATTCTTCTTCTCACATCACTCAAACCCCTTCTGACCCTAACTCCTCCTTCACTCTTGTCTTACATAATGAGGTGTCCCTTTACCTTGCCAAGGCAAACCCGTCTATATATGCATGAATGATCCTATTCCATCCCATCTTTGCCAGCATATTGTTGCCCTACTTCCTTCCTAATCTTCATTTGCTCTCTGTCTACTGGCAATTTCCGTACTACCTACAAACATGCTCATGTTTTCCCTTCTCCTCATCCATCCATCCCTTACAGCTATTGTCCTGTAACTTTCTTCTCCATTGTGGTTAACTCCTTGAGAAGGTTGTCTGTAACAGATATTTCCACTTCCTCTCTCTTCTTAACTCTCTACAGTCTGGCTTCTGACTTCATCATTCAACCAAAACTATTCTCTCCAAAGTTACTAATGATCTTCTAATTATCAAATCTTGTGACCTTTTCTCAAACCTCACCCCTTTTGACCTTTCTGCAGCCTCTGAAACTGTCAATTATCTTCTGATATTCTCTTTTCTTTTGGTTTTCATGACATTGTTATCTCCTGGTTTTCCTCCTACTTGTCTGACTACTCCTTCTGTTCCCTTTGCTGGATCTTTATACAAATCATATCTCCTAACCATGGAGGTTCCAAAAGACCCTATCCTGGGTCCTTTTTTCTTCTCCCTCTACACTTAATTCAGTTGGTGACCTCATTGGATCCCATAGTCTTAAGTATTATCTCTATCCAGATAACTCTCAGATCTACTTCTCCAGCCCCAACATCTCTTCTGATCTCCAGTCTCACATCTCCAACTGCCTATCAGACATTTCAAACTGGACATCTTGAGATCAACATATTCAAAATTGAACTCATTATCTACCACCGTCCCCAAAGCTTTCCTTCTTTCTAACTTGTCTCAGTCATTCAGGCTTGCAACCTGAGTGTGATCCTTTCCTCCTCACTCCCTCTCAACTTCCCACTCCCACCCAATGTCCAAACTGTTGCTAAGACCTGCTGATTTTGCCTTCATTGCAACTCTTGTATATCCACCCCTTTCTCTCCTCTGGCACTGCCATCACCCTGAGGGAAGCCCTCATCATCTCATGCTTGGACTATCGCAATAGTCTCCTGATTGATCTCCCTGTAGAAGTCCTTCCCCACTCTAGTCCATCCTGCATTACACTGTCAAATTAATCTTTCTAAAGCACATGACCAACCATGTAAATCTTTCCACCTCTTTCAGTCAACCCCAGTGGCT
Organism: Vombatus ursinus; assembly: GCF_900497805.2. Classification (NCBI taxonomy): domain Eukaryota; kingdom Metazoa; phylum Chordata; class Mammalia; order Diprotodontia; family Vombatidae; genus Vombatus; species Vombatus ursinus. The sequence goes on along the minus strand of NW_020954585.1, from coordinate 63,820,496 downwards.
CCCTATTACCTCTTTATACTTAGCACAGTTCCTGACACATAGTAACTGCTTAAAGAATGTTTGTTGACTGATAGTTCTCTGAGTTTGTCAGGGCAAATATTACTCTCATTTTACAGATAATCAAACAGGTTTGAAGAGAACAAGTCATTGGCTCAAAGTTATACGGCTAGTAGGTGATGTATCCAAGACTAAAATCCATTCCTTGGTTCTTTCCCTGAATGTTGTTATTTTGCAGATACCATTCCCCTTCCTACTTCCTTTCTACCATTTCTCAATTCCTTCTTAACTCTCTCTCCAGGAAGACCTTGACTGACTGACCTATGTATATGAACAAATGTTGCCTCCTCTGAAAGAAGATAGGCTCCTTAAAGATAAGGATTGTTTTCTTTTTTTGTCTTTTTATCCCTAGTCGTTAGCATAGTTCCTGGCAAGTAGTGGGTGTTTAATGAATACTCAATGACTAATAAATTGAATCTAAAGGCCCAGATATAGTGTGAACCAATGGCACAAAAAAAGAGAAGTTTGTTATAGTTTAACAGTCGGGAAACTACTGTTACTGAAGTGGGAGACGCTCCTAGCAGTCACTTGTCTACAGATAAACTACCAAGTTGTTAGTGAAAAGTTCACATAGCACAAAGCTGGAAGAAAGAAAAAAATGAGAAAAAGACATGGTATGCAATTAAAACAACTCCAAACTGGTTTATTTAAACAAGATATTAAAGTAAAAAAATGAGAAATGGATGGAGAAAAGGACATCTACTCTGATTACTGCAGTTTTGTATAGAAGCTTAACCAATGTAAATCAATAGACATAATGATTCAACTAAAAGAGACTAAAAACTGCCTAGTTGGTAAATATTTGGGTTATTTGTCAAGCAGAAGGATAAGGCAGCTTAGGGAAGCACCTGTTTAGACATCTTAAGGAGAAGAATGATGGAAGATTGTCAACAATGTCATCTCATAAAAGAGAGAGAAGCAGTAAAAAGAAAAACTGGTTTAATGAAAGCTTGGTTAGACAACCAAGTAAGCAAACATACCCCCAGGGCATGGATACTATATGAAACTGGAAGGATAACAAAGATGGAAAGACTCTGCGAAGAACTTTGTTTAAAAAAAAAAGACTCTTTTCACTACCAAAGACAGAGTGAACACAGTCACAGAATCATAATTCATCTAAAATGGGCTTAGTAGTTTAGAGGAAGTAGAAATGACCCTATAGAAAAAGGATAGGAAAAGCAGCTGAATTAGAGCACATGTATATACAAGAGGTCAGTGCTGGAGGAGTCATAATTTTGGTGGCTTTGAGGGATCAGTTCTTAAGGTGTCTTCCATATCAAAAGCATGGAAAAAAATCTTGTACCTTATTGCTATTAAAAGTGATGACTAAGAGAATATCAGTAATTGCAGATCCATAAATCTACTTTTCTTTCTGGATAAAATGTTTATAAGAATAATAGATACATGCATAGGAAGAATGCAAGCATTTCTTAGGCACCTACTATGTTCCAGGCACTGTGCTAAGCACTTTATAAATATTATCTCATTCTATCCTCACAAGTTAAATGCTATTATTAGCTTCATTTTACAATTGAGGAAACTGAAGCAAATAGAGGTTAAGTGACTTGCCCAGGGCCATACAGCTGGTTAAGTGTGTAAGATCAAATTTGAACTTAGGTCTTCCTAACTCCAACCCCAGAGCTCTATCCACTGTGCCACCTAGCTACATGGGCATCTTTAAAAAGAGATGAGAAAACAAAAGGCAGACTGTTGAAAACTCACATCTTTATTATCACACAATTGACTAAAAATGTAGAAAATGCAATATTCCATTGTGCTTATTGTTTATTGACTATTAAAACAATTTTTAATCAAGAAGAACGAAATGCTAAGCTCTCCTCTAAGAAGGTATCTCCTTAGCACATGCCAAAATTGAATAAGATTTCTTGAAACCTCTGACAACAGATATAACAGATATAACAGTTCATTAACCCACTGATCATTCAATATTAAATAAGGCATAAAACAGGGAGACATATGCTCACCAAAGATATTTGCCACTGATATGGAGGAAGCTCAGTGCAGAGTTCAAGTTTGCTACTGATGGTGAGGTCTTCCAGATGCGCTTTCCTGTTTGCAGATGATGTGCTGATTGCATCAAGCCTGAATTTGAAGCCTGTTTCAGACACTTACAAGCTGTGTAACCTTGGCCAAGTCACCTAATCTCTCTTAGCCTCAATTTTCTCCTCTGTAAGATGGGGCCTTTAAGAAGAGCACCTACCTCATAGGGTTGTGAGGATTAAACAAAATAACACATGAAAAATGCTTTGAAAAGCTATATAAATTTTAGTTATTATTGTTATTATGCTTCAGAATAGTGGTATAATAATCACTAAAAAAGAATTTGCCTACATTTCCTAACAAGAAAAATCAGGTGGATGAAGAGGGCCCATTTTCCAGCCTATTATATACAGTTTGATAGATAACCTATAGAGCTTATCCATCAGCATACATATTTTATCTATCATCTCTATGAAGATGACTCCCAAAACTATATAAGCAGTCCCAGTCTCCCTTCTGAACACCAATTGCCTATTGCATATTTAAAACAGGTTATACAAAAGCATCTCAAACTCAACAGGTCTAGAAATGAACACAATATCTTTCCTGTTTCTTTGTACAATGGATGGTAAGGGTCTCAACTAAGGTGTGTGTGGGGGGGGTGTGATGGTGGAAAGAAGGGCACTGGTAAGAAAGTAAGAGACATTGAGGAGATTGAAAGTGGGGTGGGTGAGGGAGAGAGAGGAGCTGAGGATGACTCAGATTTTGAATCTGGGTGTCCAGATGGTAGTGCCCTTAACTGAAATAAGGAAGTTAAGAAGATTGATGGGTTGGGGGGAGAAATGGTGTTTTACACATGTTGACAAATGTAGGTATTCCCTCTTACAATGATGATTGCAACCCATCCATGCTCTTTCATCTCATGCTATTCTTGTCTACATCTTCCTGTAAATCTTCCACAGGGGATCCACCCAGCTTCCTAGGGGACCTCCTCTTCATATCTTGGCAGACTTTCCATCATTAGCCCTCCCTTTTCAAGTCACTTGACTGGCCTGTTTTCTTCTTCAGGCAAACATCTCCCTGATGACATCTTTTAAATTGCTTCTCTTAAGTAATCACATTATTCATAATGTGTACACATAATGTACATGATTTTTTATTTTGTGTAAAATGCACAAGTTACATATAGGACAATATGAGATTAGAAAGTGGACTCATGATTTTTTTTTTTTGCTTTTTAGTGAGGCAATTGGGATTAAGTGACTTGCCCAGGGTCACACAGTTAGTAGGTGTCATGTATCTAAGGCCACACTTGAACTCAGGTCCTCCTGACTCCAAAGCCAGAGCTCTATCTACTGAGCCATCTAGCTGCCCCGTATGATTTCAGTGATAAATGAAATTCCCAAAGGAGGAAATTTTGCCAAAACAGGTCAATACCTTCTCTGCAATTTATAACCTTACAGAGCAATGAGAGGTTAGGAGTCTTACCCAGGGATGCTCAATCTGTACAAAGTGCTAGGTGGCATAGTAAATAGAGTGCTGGATTTGGAATCAATTAAAACCTTGCTCAGACACTAACTAGCTATGTGACTGTGAGCAAATCACTTACTTCTCTCTGGCTCAATTTCTTCAATCTATAAAAATGGGGATAACAACAGTTGTTTTTATCTTTCATTTTCAGAGGATCAATGACATCATGTGGTAATGTCTTGACTTGAACATGAATTGGATTTAAATGAGGCAAAGTTACACAAAGTCCTCAGCCTTACTCTCTCTTTCAGAGTCATCAAAGTTCAGTGACAAAACAGAAGTCAAGTAGATTGGCAATGGCCCAGGATGCAGTAGATGACCTTGGAATTTTCAATGTCTGACCAATGTCTAAGTATGCCTGCTTCAGCTACTTTCAAGGCCATTTGAACAAATTGCTCCCATGTGACTATTCGGCATGAGAAGTGGGTCTTCACATGCTTTTGAGGTAGACATCCCCCTAACTCATCAATAGGTTTGAGTCCTGTCAATTCCCCTCAACTTGGTTTAGCCAGTCTGCCAAGATAGTTTCCTGGGATGTGGCTACTGTGCATGCTACAGCTTCTTGGTGCACAAGTGAGAATTGAGTGTCAGGTAGACACAGCAGATGGATGAATAGCCCTGAAAAGTGTTCAGTCAGACATCATACCAGAGGTGCTAGTCTTTCTTGAACATCTTATACATCTCAATAACAATAGCACCTATTTCACAGGGTTAATGTGAAGATCAAATGAAATAGCATATGCAAAGTGATATATGATTGTTAGCTATTACTATGAGTTAGGGGCAGGCCTTGAACCCAGATTTTCCTAGCTATGAGGTCAGCTCTCTATCTACTAAATGCTGCCTGTCTTACAGAAAGCTACATCTCATGGAGCTCATCCAGAGAAATCTACAGGACCTAAAGGAATGAAGTGGGTGTGGTGGTGGTGGTGGTGAAGGAAATGGGGCCAGACTAGTTGAGGCTGTGTATCTTCATTCTTTGTCTACTAGAACTGGAAAAATTGTGAGTTATGATTCATGATTTGCCACAGATTATACATGTTCTAAGATATGGAGATGAGAGTTATTTATCATCTATATAGTAAAAGGCAAAGAAAGCCTTGGGCGTTTGCTAAGAGACTCACAGTAAATCACAAGCAAGAGCTAGGGTATTTCTAGTCAAGCCAGCACCCTATCCAAACAGGAAGTGTTCCAAGGAGAAAGTCATTGAAATCTAATTGCTTCTCCCCCAACTTCATTAAATCTTCAAAATTACCAGGAGCCCAGTGCAAAAAACAAAAGGAAAAGCAATTTCCCTTTAATTGTTGGTGATATTTGAAAGAAATTAAACTGCAGTTAAATTTAGTTTATTTACCAGCAGAATGAATGTGGGCACAGTAGGGAAGAATGGATTTCAGTTCTTTGAAACAGAGAGAACTAAAATGCCCCTTGGGAAAAACACCATGCTCTTAAACCTGGATTGTCAGGAGTCAGAAGTAATGCTTGAAGTAAGTTCTCTTTACATCTGCACTCTCCCTAGTGGCCAACCCTGTAACTGAGACACCCACGGGACATGGATACTGACCAGAGTCAATATCTCAGGGCACTCTCCATGGAGACAATTTTGACTTCTTAGTTATTCCAGCATCCAACTAATTAACTAACCAGGCAACAATTACTGCATTTGTCTGAATGAAAACTTAAGCTATTGCCAGATTGTGCAATCTTCGGTGTCATCTTCATTTCCTCTAAATTATTTTTGAGATAACCTAGCTGAGAATCCTGAAAGCGTTGCATAGATTTCCCATACCACAACAATATCTCACTTTTATAGGAGCTCTTATGAGTGTAGGATTCAAGAGTCATAGAATCATAGATCAAGAGCTAGAAGAGATAGCAGAGTTCATCTAGATCAACTTCCTCATTTTATAGATGGGGAAACTGAAACCCAGAGAAGGTAAATAAATGATTTGCCCAAGGTCCCATGAGCAGAATTCAAACTGCAACTATATGACCCCAAGCTTGGTGCACTCTTAGCTTGCCACACCCTTGTGGCAGAGGTGTTTTAGCTACTAACGTTCCCTTAAGATCATAATTTTATCATACAGGTAAAAGGGAACCACTGAAAGTCTTGTTGTTGTTCAGTTGTGTCCAACTTTACATGCCCTGATGTGGGTTTTTTTTGGTAAAGATACTGGAGTGGTTTGCCATTTCCTTTTCCAGCTCATTTTATAAATGAAGAAACTGAAGCAAACAGGGTTAAGTGACTTGCCCCAGGGCCACAAAGCTAGGAAGTGTCTGAGGCCAGATTTGAATTCAAGAAGATAAGTCTTTATGACTCCAGGCCCGGCACTCTATCCACTGTGCCACTTAGCTACCCATTGAAAGTCTTACAAATGAGGAAAATGAGTTTAAATGATTTTCCCTGGGTCACACAGCTAGCAAGTGCGGGAGCTGGCACTCCAGTCCTGGATCTTCTGACTCCAAGACCAGGTTTACTTTTCACCATTTCACAATAGGCAGACTTTGGCTGATTCACAGTAGTACAGATAAATGTACCCATAGTCCAAAAGTAGTGTGCCCAGTACAATAGGCAGGAAATCCATTACCATGATGTCTCTTTTTTCTTGCCTTTCTCCAGGGGCCAACAAGGAGGAAAGGCCAAAGGAAGAAATAATCTCTTCATTTGGACAATTGCCTTTCCTGACGCTTACGTTTAAGCAACAAACTAGTTTCCTGTGGGATTCTTGAGGGCTCAGATGGCCCAGGAGGCCGAGATTGCTTTTCATTTTTAGCAGAGCCTCCAGTCTTCTTTCAATCAATCCTTGCCAGAGGGAGGGCAGATTCACTGAGCCAAACTTCAGTGTTTTCCTTTAGGGACCTGATAATGAGGCTAAAAAAGTAGAAACATTTGTGTTGTTGCTGACTTGGTGGCATTTGTGAAAATACCAAATAGGAACTCTTATTTCAAGTGCTTAACTAAATCTGAGATCAAAAGTCATATTAGAACCAATAGAATTTAACTGACACTTATTCAAGTGCCTACTGTGTACAAGGTACTTTTAGGTGCTAGGGATATAATGACAAAACTTTTAAATGTGTTTTTATTCTAAATTTAACAAGCAACAAATGGAATGGGCCTCTGAATTGTTGCTGTTGTTCAATAGTTTCAGTCGTGTCTGACTCTTCTTGATCCTATTTAGGGTTTTCTTGGCAGATACTGGAGTGGTTTACCATTTCCTTCTCCAGATCATTTTACAGATGAGAAGACTGAGGCAAACAAGGTTAAGTGACTTGCCCAGAGTCACACAGCTAGGAAGTATCTGTGGCCAGATTTGAAGATAAGTCTTCCTGATTTCAGGCCCAGCACTCTATCCACAGAGCCACCTAGCTGTTTTGGGCATCTGTGTATATGTAATAAAACAGAAAAAGAGGATTTATTCTGGAGATCTCAACTATTTATAGTAATGATGGTGATGATAGCTAGTATTCATATAGTGCTTTAAGGATTTCAAAGACCTTTATAAATATTATCTCATTTTATCCTCACAACAATTCTAGGAGGTTGGTGCTATTATTATCCCCATTTTACAGATGAAAAAATTGAGGCAGATGGCGGTTAAATGATTCATCCAGGATCACACAATTAGTATCTGATTCAAGATTTGAACTCAGGTCTTCCTGACTCCAAGTTTAGAGCTCTATCTACTGTATAATTTTTTCTTTTAAAGAAGTAAATATATAATAAGATAAACCTATTTCTTACAAAGCTGGCCTGCTTGTCTGACCTTTCTGTTCTTTTCTCTCCATTAAAAAAAAAAGGATGCCTCAATAAGCCTTTTTTCTTTCTATAAAGACAAAACAAAGAAAATGGTTGCTGCCCTCAAGGAGCTTACAATCTAATGGATCATATTAGATTTAGAGCTAGAGAAGACTTTAATGACATTTAGTCTAACCTCCTCATTTTAAGCCAGAGGAAACTAGGGTCTTGAGAGTTTAAGTGACTTCCTGTAGGTCAACAGATAGTATGTGGCCATTAAGATTTGAACCAAGGTTTTCTGTTTCCAAATCTAATACTTGTACTTGCAACAAACTATCTTTTACTGTTGTAGTTGAAACACATATTCTTCTAAGATAATGTCACAAGGGGAGATGTTTTCTTTATATTATGCAAGGAAGACATTTTACATTTTATACTGTATCAGAGGCACTCTCCTGACACAGAAAGCTTGAATACATTTTGGCCAAGGTCTCATTAATTTGGCTCATTCTTTCCATACAAATGGAATCTAGACATTTGGTAATAGCTATTTCTTCACATGCGGCCAAAAGCTCCTTGAATAAGTATTTGGGCTAACAAGGCTTCAAAACATAGACATTTTATTACACAGACCTGAGCCAAAGAGAGTCAAGAAACCTCCTTTGTCCATCTGCCAATAGAGCACCTCCTTCCATGGATCTGCACATTCCCCATAATGTCCTGTGCTACCCCAGGTAGACTGCAGGAAGAAGTAAGGACTTGAAGTTGGCTACTTCATGTCAGTGTTCTGCCACTGAGCTGCTTTTTTCACCAGAAGCTTTTGCTTCTTGCCATGTTTTCCTTGACTGGTTTCTCCCCTCCATCTTTCTGCTATGTTGTTCTTTCACCAATCTTTCCTTCAATAGCTGTGAGTAACCTCCAGAGTCTAGTTCTCAAGCAGTAGATTCCTGAAAAGGTTATACTAGAGTCTCAACTTCTAGATCTTTGCTGACTCGTGGACCAGATGGTTCTGGGCTCTTTACACTTTCTGTAAATAGACACACATAAAGGGTCTCCTTATTGGGGGGACTTGTTTCTCACATTCCTCAAGTCTCTATTTTTCACTCTGAGTTAGCTTGTAGTAAATCTGTCCAATTCGCTTTCTCCCTTCCCCAGCACCTTGGCAATGAGCCCAATAAGTCAACACCCCCCAATCCAATCTTTTTGAAGTCCAGGGTTAGTCCTGGTCTCTTTCCACTTGTCTTTCAGCTTCTATTTTATTCTAGGGAAGGTCCCTCAAGGACTTACAATAAGAGAGGGAGACTTTTTTCTTTTATGGTAGCCACAAATACTTATGTGATCTGAAATTATTTTGAAACAATTTAGACATTTTGGGAGTAATATAACATATGGCATAGAAAGCTGATCTCAGAAACAGGAAGACCTGGGTTCAGGGTCTACATCTGACACATACTGGCTGCCTGACCTTGGGCAAGTCACTTAACCTTTAACCACTCTAGGCAACTTCCTAAGATTGTGAATTGCAGAGAAGTTGCCAATCTGTATTAGAAAAGAGAGTTCTCTAACCCACAAATCAAATCTCTATCTCTTAAATATTTTAGGCCTGATTTTAAAATCAAGCTTGAACTCCAAAACTATAGAAAAAGCATATGAATGAATTACAGATTTAGAGGGGATCAACAGAGGTTCATTCCAATTTTCAATTAACCAGAACCCAACTAACCAGGGCCACCAAATAAATATGTGTGTTGTTTTTTTTTTTTTTAAACTAGGCTTGTGGGGCAGCTAGATGGCACAGTGGATAGAGCACCAGCCCTGAACTCAGGAGGACCTGAGTTTAAATCCAGCCTCAAACCAAACACTTGACACTTATTAGCCGTGTGACCCTGGGCAAGTCACTTAACCCTAATTGCCTAAAACAACAACAACAACAAAAAAAAACTAGGCTTGTGATTTCATTGTTAGATGGAACTCCTGAGAAGAAACTCCATCAATGCAGATAAGAAGTTACTCTTAAGTTTATAACCTTAGGGAGTAAGCAGGGGCACTGAGAGTTTAAATGACCAGCCTCAGGTCATACAGCCAGTACATATCAGAGGCAAGACTTTAACCTTGATACTGAGTCTAGCTCTCTTTCCAAATGTTGGTTTTCTTCTCCATTCTTCAATATCCTCAACATGTTCATTTCACCTGTAATTCCTTTCACAGGGTTGATGATGTCTGGTTAGACCTGTCTTCCCACAGGGATGAAGGAACAAATAGAAATAGCTTCAATGACTCATAGATAGTTCCGTAAGTGCAAACCATTTCACTCTATCCCCTACCACCATGATAAAAGAAAAAAAAAAGAATTCTATCAGACTCTGGGGGTCTTCTTCTCTAACTATAGCTATCATCATCATTAATTTTACAATAAGAAGCTGGGCTAAAGAAAAGAACACATTTTGGGAGAGAGAATACAAGACTTTAAGTGTATTATGAGGTGTGGATCACAGATTCCAGACTCTTTTTTGAGAGCAGGGATGTACAAAGTAATGCAAAATAATTTCAAGAGGGAAAGAATGCTAATGTCTGGCGGTGAGAGGTGAGGATTGTGGGGCCACAATAAGAAGGGGGCAACTGAACTCTGCTTGATCGAACTTATGGATTCTGTGAGCTGGGGGTATGCAGAGAATAGGCACAGATACGGGGGAGAGCATGTGAAAAGGCTTGGTTCAAGTATCCCTTCTTCCATGAAGCGTTCCTTGAGAACATCATCTGACACTAATCCTTACTTGAATTTATATTCTGTGCCATTTAGTTTGGTACTGATTCATGTGCTATCATATTATTATTATGTCTAGCTGTTATGCATGTGAACACCTTATCTCAAGAATAAGACTTCAAGCTGAGTGAAAAGAGTGACATTGTCCTATATTGTGCTTGGAATAAGAGTGACAAATGGCAGGTACTCGGTTAATAGTTGTTGGGCTGAAGCTCTCTATAGCTTGTCTCCCAAACCACATCATTTTCAAGGTTTTCTCTTCCCTCTGCTTCTTCCACAAAAGTGGCAATATTATGCTGTTCTTTGGCCCCATCTTACTGACATTTCTTTGTTGATAAGGGACTCTCAGTCCTGCCTCTTTCTTACCCCTAAATTTTGTTGACTCCCTCTGACCCATCTCAGATGCTCTTGGCCTCCATCTGCAACTATATTGATCTATCAACAAGTATTTAAGTGCAAGGCCCTGTGAGGGATTCAAAGAAATACTTGGTCTCTGCCTTCATAGGGCTAAGAATCTAATTGGGAGAGACAAGACTATGTTAAAAAATGAGGCAGTGGTACAGTGGGTGGTATAGGCTGAGTCTATGGGACTTCAGAAGACAAAGGGACTCTATAAGTATTGGAATAAGCATTTAATAAATAATTGTTGGATTGAATTGGGTAGGAGTAATGGAGGAGAGATTCATGGAAGAAATGGGACTTAAGCTGAGCCTAGATGGATGTGTAGCATTTGGACCAGTGGAGGGGAGAGGAAAGGTCATTTGAGGCAAGAGTATACACACATAGGTAGGAACACGTGAAAATAAGAACTCAATTACCTATATACAGATCATCCACAGTAAATATATAATTCCATAAATGAGTACCTTCTTCCAACCAGCCTATGTTTAGGCTGTCTTCCCACCCTGTCACTTAGAAACTAAAAGCCAATTTTAGGATCAGTGTAAGCAAATCATTAAGAAGTAAATATGTTGCTACAAAAATGTGATACACTCCAAAGTCAAATAGGTTTTTCTCTAGGGATGTGGGACTGAACTCAGTTACTAGCTGTGACATGTCTCATCACTGGATCCCGCCTCCTAGGGTTTCAGATTAATACAGGAAAAACTATATGAAGGGTCATAGTCTCATAGGGTCATGGAATGAGAGCTGGAAGGGACCTTAGAGATTGTCAAGTCCAACTCTCTCGTACAGATGAAAAAACTCAGTCTCACAATATGACCTGCTCAGGGCCACATAGCTTAGTAAGAGTCAGAGGGAAGATTAAAATCTAGGTCTTCCTGACTGCCTCTTCTAAGGTTATATTGCAACCAGGACTACACATATAGAGGAACAAATATAAAGGGGAACAACCGCCAGGTTGTTGCTGAACTGTTGCCAGATCCTTAAATTACTGTGCATTCATAGAGTCACCCACATACTAGATGGCAAATATCAGAAAGACTGAACGTTTTGAATTCTATTTTGTTGTTGTTCAGTCATTTCAGTCCTGTCCAAGTCTTCATGACCCCATGTGGGATTTTCTTGGCAAAGATACTGGAGTGGTTTGCTGTTTCCTTCACCAGCTCATTTTATAGTTGAGGAAACTAAGGCAAACAGGGTGAAGTGACTTGCCCAAGGTCATATAGCCAGTAAGTTTCTGAAACCAGATTTGAGCTCATGTCTTCCTGACTGCAGGCCCTATGTTCTATTCACTATAGACTTTTGCTATTTGTAGCACGGATCCTACCTAAACACCTCCCCTCTAATCTAACCCAAGTCTAGGCTGAACTGCTAGAGTTCGTCCCCAGTGCAGAGCCCTAGCTATGTTTCAATAGTTGGAAGCCCACTGTTATTATTTTATTTTTATTCTGAACTTAATAAACATCAAACTAAAGTGAATATTTCCACAACAAAGTAAAACAGAAAAATAACATTATACACGAAACTACAAATGTCTTATATCCAGCTTGCTTTTCTTTTTAAGTTTATAATAAATCAAAAATATAACTTTCAAAATTATCTTGATTTTCTCCTGGACTTTTTTCTGTTCACTTCTCTCTGTGTGTTTTTTTATGATTTTTTTTTGGGGGGGGCAGAGATCCTTTCTCTTAAATTTAAAGAAATTCTAGAAACACTTGAAGAAAAGAAACTTTGTGTAACCCAGGCTTGTCTGATTCACTCTACATAACATGGAGGCACCCTGAGGGACGTTTGGAGCATGCGCAGATGGTCTAACTTGGAGGCCTGCATCCTACCATGTGGGTTGGGATGGTTTCCTTCGATTGGCTTCCTGTGTCTTTAAAACTGGAGAGACCAAGCTAGTCACTCCCAGACACTCTTTCTGTGCTTCCCTTCCTGTTTTGCATTCACCCATAGTGTAGGACTCCCTTCCCCATCCCTCTTTTTTACCTTGGCTCCTAGAAATGAATCTGGGGGTGTTTGTTTCTGTTCAGTGTTGTTTGTTCTCCTCAGTTTCAAGTGCTAGAGGTGATCCTTATGGTACTTGGGAATCTGAGCCATAATGACAACTTTGGAGCTAGTATTATAGGCAGGACTGTGCAGCCATCTAGCCCAGCACAGAAGCCTAGAGAAGCTAGAGTCCAAGTGGAGTTTTGGGCTTGGAACTGGGACTGAGTTCTATAGGAAGAGAGCTAAGCTACAGACCTAATCCTCTTCCCCTTCCTAGAGACTGAGATAGTAACAGGGTTGGGAAGGGAAGAGTAAGGAAAATTATGCCTCCCATGTGTTGGGGGAGCAAATTTGTGTATTTGTGATTCTACTTTTTGAAGTAAATATTTCTGTGTAAAAAGACTGTTGTTGGTAAATCCAATTCGTCAAATATTGATTTAAATGACTACAATATCTAAAAGCATTGTACTGAGTTAAAAACCTGGGTTCTTGTTGAGGTTCTAACATTTAACTACTTATATGACCTTGGGAAACTCATGATCTCTAGGGCCTGTGATGTATAAAAAATTCAAGAAAAATAGTTTCTGGGCAATTAATCATTTTATTAATCATGCTAACAATAATTAACAAAAGAAGTCAGTGGTACTCTTGAATGCCAAAGACCCCTCATGGAACCCACTCAAGACTTATTTGTCCTGGGAAGAGTGGGTATTTCTGAGGATGGCAATCAATTCTGATTAGTTAACAATTAATGAGAAGAATGAATATTATGATGAGAGGTGGAACCATTCTAATGAGGTGCCACTTTCAGCCTCAAGCAATCTAGACAAAAAATCTACCCCTACCCAAGTCTCAGTAGAACATAGTGGGCTAGAATTCATCTTAGATTAAATTCTTTATAAGGTTCTCTAGTTGGGTGGGGTCTCCCACCCAGGATGGAAAGGCTTGTACCAGGGGATTTGGGCTATCTCATCTATCAACATGGTCCTTCATTGTCCTTCAGTTCAATGTAATTTAATAATTGATTATTAATATAAGAAATAATAATTTCTCTTGGGCCCCAGTTTCAGCATCTGTGAAATAAAAGGGTTAAGTAGATGGTTTCCAAGGTTCCTTCAAGCTCAGTCATCCTGGGCTTCTTCCTTGTCATTTTCCATTTTAAAATTTCTGCTCTTGCCTTTCCTTGATGTATTAGATTTCTTTCCATAGACATTTCAAGCACTGCTATTTCCTTTTCACTTTGCTGTAAAACTCTGGCCTTTTGGTTTTGTTCTCTGTCCTTTGTCCTCTAAACCCTTTCTTCTATTTCTTTCTCTTTCTCTTTTGCTTCCATTATCCTTTTTAAAAACTCATTAGCATGTCACCTGGCTCTGCGTAAAATTCTTTGGAAAATATCTTCATTAACTGAATATTTCTTACAGCACTGCTAAATAAGTCCATAAGTAATACGGAGAAATGGAGGCTACTAAACCATACATAAGAGGCAACTAGGTGGTTCAGTGGATAGAGCACAAGGCTGGAGTCAGGATAGACGTGAGTTCAAATACAGTCTCAGACACTGATTAGCTATATGACCTAGGCAAGTTACTTAACCTCTTTTTTACTTAATCCACTGGAGAAGGAAATGGCAAACCACTCTAGTATCTTTGCCAAGAAAACCCCATGAACAGTATGGTCCACAGAGTCATGAAGAGTCAAATAGCACTTAACCATAGATAATGGTTTGCATTATTGTTGTCTGCATATTGACTTAGAAAACCACATATTACCATTATCTTTGTTTTATTGTATTTTAAATTTCCCACTCACGTTGTAATCTGGTTGTGGTAGCTTGTGGAAGTTGTGTGGGCCATGTGTGGCCAGATATCTGATATGTTTGCTCTAATCAACTCTCTAAGACTACAACTTGAAGAAAGGGTGCTGACTTGTTTTGGTAGAAAGAATTTCCTCATCTTAGAATTCCCTATTCCAGGGAAATCACAGATTCAGCCCTGTGCCAATGATGTGCCAGTGACATTTCCAAAATAAGTAGTTCCAAGATAGCCTTTCAGCCCATCTCACCATACATCACTCTTCCTACACATACTATCCATCTTTCTCTATTCTTCAGTACATCTGTAAATTGACCAACAGAGCCTGATCAAGCTCAGAGAAAAGCCCAATGCAGGATTTTTTAAATGATAAATTTTCAAAGTGCCTTTTTCTTGAACTAAACTAGCAAACCATTTGAGTTAGAAAGAAAGCTAATTTTAAAAAATTAAAAGAAAGCTAATTAAAAAAAAACATACAACCTATTTTGAGAGAAAGCTGATCATATCTTTTAGCCATTGGGAGCTTCATTGTGTGAAAGCATACATGGACCTTTCATGGAGCTGAGTAAAAATATTTGGAGAACTTGTCTATATAGACAGAAAACTATAGGCCCAGATGTTCAGGATGATGATGGAGCTTTAGGGTGTTATGGTAGTTGAAGATTAAGAACAAGATAAGGAAGAATTTTATGACACAGGATGAGGAAGGTGGTTGACAGGATAAAGAGGACAGAGAGATACAGGATAAGGAAAAAAGCAATTCTTTTGGTCTTACAAGATAAGGACAAGTTCTATAGCATTTCAAGATAAGGGGAAAAGGCTTTTAGGATGCCCTCAAGTTACAGGATGAGCTACAGAATGAACCCCCACCTCAAGAGGAGTCTAATAAAGTTCTGGAAAAGCAACCCTTAATATTCTCTTTAACCCCTAGGGTACCATTTGTATCCACGTCATCTGGAAAGGTGAGAAGTAGAGAAATTAGGGATGCAGTAATGATATGCTCACTTAACCAAAGGATTCACCCTTGGCATTTAAATCCAATTTACAAAGTTTCACTTTATACTTAATCTGGAAGCATGTATATTCATAGAGCAAGGCATGCTTGCTCTCAGAATAACCAGGGTTTAGTCATCTTACCCAACCATCAGATGGTCCAATGAGGGAACTGGACAGGCCCCAGATTATGGCAAAAACTGCCTCACCTTGCTGCAATGAAAAGAATCACAATGAAAGATTAAGCTCCTAAGAGATCTTTTCAATCTCATGTGTGGACTTGGATTTCTTTAAGGATGTTACCAGTAGCACCTTATTTTCTTCTGGAAGTATCCCATGGTTAGTGTTTTGAAACAGCAACTTTGAAACCTTCATATATTTTAAATCTCTGAATTGGATTGTTAAATACCCAGTTAAAAAGCTTGAAAAGCATGTTGCTAGACTGTTGTATTCTAATTTATGCCCACTAGGTGGCAGGAGAAGAAAGATAAGACAGAGCCAAACCCCAACCCTTAAAAAGAAATTGATAGGCAGTTCATCAGATTGTAGAATTTCTGAATCCTAGGACTAAAGGAACAGGGTCATTGAGAGGTCATCTGGTTTTTGCTTTCCCTTCTAGAGAACTGCCCTTAAAATTTTTTATTATTTCTTTTTCTCTTTCTCTCCCTCATGGTCATTTCTCAATATAACCTCCCCCTATCCCTTAACCTTTCTTTGTAACAAAAAACTGTTAAACATTCTGCATCGTATTTCTCTCATGTTTCTTCCCAGATTTCTCTGAGTTCCTTTTTTTGAAGGGAGGGAGCAAGAGGGGGAGAGAGAGACAGAGAGAGATAGGGAGAAGCACAGAGAGAGACAGAGACAAAGAGAAAGGAAGAGGGAGAGGGAAAAGGAGGGACAGGGAGAGAAGAAGGGAAAGGAGGAAGGGAGAGAGGGAGGGAGAAGAAGGGAGAGGAAAGGAGAGACAGAGAGAAAAAGAAGAAAAGGAGGGAGGGGGAGGGAGGGAGAGAGTGACAGAGAGCAAAGAGAGAGAAAGATGGAGAAAGACTGATAAAAAAAAACAGGGAGACAGAGAGAGAAAGAGAGATACTATTTTAACTAATTCTTTAAGTATTTATTGAGCACCTTCTATGTGCCAGGCACTATGTTAGATACTGCAGATACAAAGTAAAAAACAAAAATTGTCTATGCCCTCAAGGAGCTTACATTATACTGGAAAGAAGCACCATGTACATGGGTAAGTAGGAAATATGTTGTTGTTTGTCTTTCAAAGAGGACCAATGAGATCAGAAGGGTGATGTCTTGACTTTCAAGTGATTTGGATTTAACTGAGGTAGAGCCATGCAAAGTCATTAGCCTCACTCTCTCTTCCAAGGTCATGTAAGTCCAGTAGCAAGACTAGGTCAGGATTACTGGAGAGGACCCCAGATGCAGTGGGAGACGTTGGCCTTTTTAATCTAAGGTCTTTCCTAGGTCTCAGTTTGTCTGAGGCCAGGAAATGTGTACAACATAAATAATAATAAATTTTTTAAAAAAGTAATTGTGGGAGATGAGACTCTAAGGAGGATGAGGGGGATCAGGAAAGTTTCTTATGGGAGACAGCATTTGAGCTCAGCCTTGAAGGGAATTAGGGATCCCAAGAGGCAAAAGTGAAAAGATAGAGCCCCCAGGCATGAGGTACAGCTTGTGCTCGCTAAGGCATGGAGGTGGGAAATGACCCACACTGTACAGGTCAACAGCAAATAATCCCGTATGGATCAAAGAATACATGAAAGGGAATTCTGTATAATCATCTTAGAAAAAGAGACTCAAGTCAGATTGTGAAGTGCTTTAAATGATAGAGAAATCTGTATATCCTAGAGGCAATCAGGATATACTAGAACTTTTTAAGATAGGGAATGAGATGGTGTAGTAGGACTAATATTTATCAATGTTTCCCTGATTCAGTTCCTCTCTTCACTCAGAATAATGCGTAGGCCTAGACACGTTTCTTAAAAGGAGACAAAACTTCCCCCAAGGAGCTGACTGGCCCATACATCTCTTGACACAGCATCCTTCCCCCAATTTCTAAAGTAGGGTAGACTCAGGCCCCTCCTTCAACAGGGATCAGTCTTCTCTAAAAAGAGACAAAGCTGTCCCAGGGATCTGATTGTTTCCAGCTGAAGGCATAAAAAAGTTCCAGCCACATGGAGTTTAGGACACCAGGATTTGGTGGATTTCCAAAGATCACTCAAGTTATCATGTTTTTCACAATATCCTGCTCTGATGATCAGATCTGTTTCCATATGGAGATGAGGAGAAGCTGCATTCAGAGAACTTAAAATTCCACTATGTCTTTGTTGTATATCCTTAATGTGCTAGGGCAAAGTTAACCTCCTTTAGTTAACTGTTCAGTGACTTGCAAGTGTCTCATTTCATGCCAACATCCATCATGAACGATGAGAGTGTTGGCATTAGAGCTAACACATGGTCAGAAGTATATTTTAGGAATATCTGTGTGCAGTATAGATTGGGGAGTGGGGGGAGGCTGGATGCTGAGAGGACAATTCCAGTCTATTGAAATATCCAGGGGGGGAGAGGGCAAGGGCCTGAACAAGGGTGGTGGCTGTGTAAGTGGTAAGAAGAGGACAGATGGGGGGGTGGGAAAAATAATGAATTCCTGTTTTGGACATGGTGAGTCTGAGATCCCTATGGAGCATATGAATGGAGTTGTCCAGCAGACAGTGAGGTGGGATGGAGCTCAGGAGAGAGGTTAGGGTTGGGTATATGAATAGAGTATCTGTCCGAGATAGAGGGACTGATGGACAACTCTATGCATTATTGATCTGATTGCAACCAAACTATGTAGGATGTTGTCACTACTTAAAGGTTGGGAATCATTGTCTTAAATGATTTCAAGACCATAGGATCATAGATAGGATCTTGGGTTCAGAGTTGAGAAGGATCTCAGAGAACATTTAGTTAATTTAACAGATGAGGAAATTGAGGCCAGGAAAGGAGAAGAGACTAAGTTATACAAGTCATAAAGTAGCAGAGAAAGGATTTGAAACCATGTCCTTGATTCCAAATCCACTTGTAGATCAGCCATAGGACATATACCAGCATGTTGGAACCCATAGGATAACCATTTCAAAACACATAATTCACCATCCATCTTTGAGTCCATCCTCTTCATTTTCTAATTGAAGAATTTGAACCCCAGAGGAGTTAGGTGACCTGGCCAAGGTCACCGGGCTAACTAGTGACCCAACTGATCCTAGAACCCAGGTGTATTGATTTCTAATCCATTGCCTCTTGGGGAACAAATAGTCCAATTTGGAGGGGAAAAGTAATCGAAAGGAATATAACTTCATGCTTTTGAATCTAGAATAAGACAAGCTTTCCAGAGCATTTAAAAATCATGCTGACCTCCCCCCTACCCCTGCTTACTTTTGAACTATAGCTTCCTTTTATGAGTTGTTTTCCACCATTAGAATTTAAGCTCCTTGAGGCCAGGGACTATCTTGATTGATTGTATTTGTACCTTAGTGCTTAGCACAGGGCCTAGCACATAAGAAATACTTAATAAATTCTTTTTTTCAGAGGGTCAACAAGTATTTAGTAAGCACTACAATGTGCCAGGCACTTTGCTAAGCACTTGGCATACAAAATAAGGCAAAAGAGTACCTGCTCTCAAGGAGCTTTTATTCTAATGGGGGAGACAGCATTGTAAATATGTTTTTGTTGTTGTTTAGTCATGTCTGACTCTTTGTGACCCCATTTGGGGTTTTCTTGGCAAAGATACTGGAGTGGTTTGCTATTTCTTTTTCCAGATGAAGAAACTGAAGCAAACAGGGTTAAGTGACTTGCCCAGGGTCACACAGCTAGTAAGTGTATGAGGCCAGATTTGAACTCAGGAAGATGAGTCTTCCTGCCTCCAGGCCTGATACTCTATCCACTGTGCCACTTAGCTGCTATAAATAACTAGACACATATAAGATATACACAAAGTAGGTATAAGGCAATCTGAGAGGAGAAGGCACTAGCAGCTGGGGGATGGGATCATGGAAAGGCCTTTCTCTTGCATAAAAGCTCAGATTTGAGCTGAATTTTGAGGGAAGTCAAGTAAACCAAGAGGTAAAGGTAAAAGCATTCTAGCAGTGGAAGTCATGAGAACAAAGGCACAGATATTGAAGTTGTTGTTATTTTTAACATTTATATGGCACTTATAATTAACCAGGCACTATACTATGCATTTTATAATTTTTATCTCATTGAATCCTCACAACCCTAGGAGGTAGGTGCTATTATTACACCTCATTTTATAGATGAATAAACTGAGGCAAACAGAGGTTAAGTGATTTACTGAAGGTCACATAGCTAAGAAGTATCTGGGACCAGATTTTTCCTTTCTCTCATCATCTGTTTTTTTTAATAATAGAGGCACCTGTATGGTATAGTAAATAGAATGCTTGACCTGGAGTCATGGAGTTGTTGTTCAGTCATATTCAACTCTTCTTGATCCCATTTTGGGTTTCTTGGCAAAGATTTGGCAAAGTGGTCTGCCATTTCCTTCTCCAGGCTCATTTTATAGATGAGAAAACTGAGGCAAACAGGGTTAAGTGACTTGTCCAGGGTTACCCAGCTAGTAAATGTCTGAGGCTAGATTTGAACTCAGGTCTTCTTGACTATAGGCCCAGTACTCTATCCACTGTGCCACCCAGCTGCTCTCCCTGATCAGCTGTAGCATCCATCATTTGTTATAGAGTTCTTCAGAAGGACTGCCCACATCTTTCATTGTATGCCAGGTGATAACAAGCTGCAGTTCTTTGGGGGTCATTATTCTGGTAATTGGATTATCAAAGGCAGCACTCAGATTCTTGTATGCTATGATTCAGAGGCTAACAGTGTGATGCATAGATTTTTGGAGGCAATACCATGTAGGGAATAACCAAAGTTAGGAATTAATCTTTAAAATTCTAAGTTCAAAAGCAAGCATTTTATCAACACAGTTGATTTTGAAATAATAATTTTTCAACTAAAAAAATTTTGAAAAATTCAAACACTGAA
Organism: Vombatus ursinus; assembly: GCF_900497805.2. Lineage (NCBI taxonomy): Eukaryota > Metazoa > Chordata > Mammalia > Diprotodontia > Vombatidae > Vombatus > Vombatus ursinus. The sequence goes on along the minus strand of NW_020954585.1, from coordinate 63,800,161 downwards.
ATCAAGTGCTTCTCTGTTCTTTGCCAAGTGCCATCTCTGCCAGTTGGCACATGGACTGGCTCATTTGTAAGTGGGTCCATTTCTTCATATAAGCCTTAATATCTAGAGGGTTAATTGGGAAATTAAACATGCATATGTTAAGTAGGAACAGACTAATGAATCAAGGCAACTTTAATAGTATTTCAGGAATTTTTTTCCAGCACATAAAAAATATAGAATATAATTACTTATCATTTTAATTTCTAACATAAACAATGGTGATCACAAATTGATGAAGACTTAGATATTTTCAGTATCTTATTTTGTCGCTTACGATAACTTGGCAATTATTTTCATGAAGAAGTTTTAACAATAAGTATGGATTGAAGGCACATAATCTTGTCTTCAAATTTTAATGGATCACCTAATCAAAGAATTTAAGACCTGTAAGGGATTTTAGAAGTCACATAGTTCATTCTTCCAATATTTTGCAGAAATCCTTTCTATAGTCTCTGATAGATAGTCATGTAGGCTCAGCCTGTTTACTTCCAGTGACAGAGCATTTACTACCTCTCACAAGGCAAACATTCTCTTATTGAATAATTTAAGTTTTTAGAAAATTCATATGTTGAGAAGATATTTACCATGTTAACTGCCAACCATTGGCCCTGATCTGTCTTTTTTGAAACAGCTAATCTCTTCCCTTTTCCACATGATAGCCCTTCAAATGGTTGAGAACAAGTATCATGCTCTTCCCCAATTAATCAAGTATTCAACAAGCATTTATTAAGTGCCTACTATGAGCCAGGCACTGTGCACAGGTGATACAAATACAAAGAAGGAAATATTTTCTACTCTTCAGAAGTACAGTTCTAGTGGGGGGAGAAAATAAGTATGAATATAGGGCATCCCAAAAATCTTAGTCCCATTTTAAGCTTAAACAGCTTGAAATGACACTAAGACTTTTGGGATGTCCTATATAATAATAGTATTCATATAGTGCTTTAAAGTTTGCAATGTGTTTCACATATCTTAACAATTTGATCCTCACAATGGCCCTGAGAGAGGTCCAATAAAACCACACACACACACACACACACACACACACAAAATAAATGTAAATCAATATAAGGTAATTCAATAAAGGTAGGGGGAAGAAGCAGAGTCCTCTTCCAATAGGAGGGAGGACATAGAAGTTAAGGGGATCAGAAAAAGCTTCATGTAGAAACTGGTGCTTGAGATGTGTCTTAAAGAATTCTTGGGGAGGTAGAGCCCAGATGACTGAGTAAAAGCAGTGACTTGCTTGAGCTCTCCCCCAAACCCCTCCAAATACCTGTAAAAAATGACTCTAAACAAATTCTAAAGATGCAGAATCCACAAAAAGACAGAATGAAACAAATTTCCAGTCCAAGAAACCTGGATGGTTGATTGGAAAGGTCTATTGCACTGGGCTGGGAGAGGAATGCAGTTCAGTGTGGGTGCACAAGAAAAGTAAGCCTCAGCAAACCTGGAGCAGGCCTCAGAGAACTGAATCATGGGCAGCGGTAGCAGTTTCCAGACTTCTTAACCCATAAACACTAAAGACAACTTAGAAGGTCAGTAGGAAAAGTCTGTGACTGCAGTGAGAGAGAAGCTAGAGCTTTCAGCCTACAGACTGAGGAAAAATTAAGTGGCTGATCAGAGGGGGATTGCAGGGATTTCTTTGCTGATACTGAGACAGGATTCCCTTGCTTTGACCATGCTTGAATCTGGGTCACAGTTCTGGGTGGTGGTCCTGGGGTGAGGAGGAGCACTGGGGTGGTAGAGCTTGTAAGGCAGCAAAGAGTGCTTGTGGTCACTCATAGATCAGAGCACAGGCCAGGAAAGGAGTAAACACCTCGCCCTTGATCATACTACTCTGGAAGAACTGAAATTTTACAGGTCCCTAAAAGTATCTCTGAAAACAGCTACACAAAACCCCTGAAGCTTGAGATAGTACGTTCTCCACACTAGAAGCAGATCCCTACCTTAATAAAGAGCTTGTGACTCAAATAATTGGCTGGGATCATGAGCAAACTGCACAAAAGACCATAGAATCTTTCTTTGGTGACAAAGAAGATCAAAACATACAACCAGAAGAAGACAACAAAGTCAAAGCTCCTACATCCAAAGCCTCCAAGAAAAGTATGAATTGGTCCCAGGCCATGGAAGAGCTCAAAAAGGATTTTGAGAAGCAAGTAAGAGAAGTGGAGGAAAAACTGGGAAGAGAAATGAGAGTTATGCAAGACATTCACGAAAAACAAGTCAACAGCTTGCTAAAGGAGACCCAAAAAAATACTGAAGAAAATAACACCTTAAAAAATAGCCTAACCCAAATGGAAAAAGAGGTCCAAAAAACCAATGAGGAGAAGAATGCCTTAAAAAGCAGAATGGCCAAATGGAAAAGGAAATCCAAAAGCTCATTGAAGAAAATGCTTCCTTAAAAATTAGAATGGAGCAAATGGAAGCTAGTGACATTATGAAAAATCAAGACATTGTAAAACAAACCAAAAGAATGAAAATATAGAAAACAATGTGAAATATCTCACTGGAAAAACAGCTGACCTGGAAAATAGATCCAGGAGAGAGAATTTAAAAATTATTGGACTATCTGAAAGCTATGATTTAAAAAAAAAAAGAGCCTAGACATCATCTTTCAAGAAATTATCAAGGAAAACTGCCCTGATATTCTAGAACCAGAAGGCAAAATAGAAATTGAAAGAATCCACCGATCACCTCCTGAAAGAGATCCCCAAAGGAAAACTCCTAGGAATATTGTAGCCAAATTCCAGAGTTCCCAGGTCAAGGAGAAAATATTACAAGCAGCCAAAAAGAAACAATTCAAGTATTGTGGAAACACAATCAGGATAACATAAGATTTAGCAGCTTCTACATTAAGGGGCTGGAGGGCTTGGAATATGATATTCCAGAGGTCAGAGAAGATAGGATTACAGCCATGAATCAGCTACCCAGCAAAACTGAGTATAATCCTTCAGGGGAAAAAATGGACATTCAGTGAAATAGAGGACTTTCAAGCATTCTTGATGAAAAGACCAGAGCTGAATGGAGAATTTGACTTTCAAATAAGAGACTCAAGAGAAACATGAAGAGGTAAACAAGAAAGAGAAATCATAAGGGACTTATTAAAGTTGACCTGTTTACATCCCTACATGAAAAGATGATATTTGTAACTCATGAGGCCTTTGTCAGTGTTAGGGTAGTTGGAGGGAAAAAATTATATGTATGTATGTATATAGATAGATAGATAGATAGACAGACAGATAGATAGATAGATAGATAGAGGGCATAGGGTGAGTTGAAGATGAAGGGGTGATATCTGGAGAATAAAATTAAGGGATAAGAGAGGATTATACTGGGAGAAGGAGAAAAGGAGAGGTAGAATGGGGTAAATTATCTGACATAAAACAGACAAGAAAAGGCTTTTACAGTGGAGGGGAAGTGGGAGAATGTGAGAGGGAACGAGTGAATCTTATTCTCATTGTATTTGGCTTAAGAAGGGAATAACATACACACTCAACTGGATATGGAAATCTCTCTTACCCTACAGGAAAATGGAGGGGGGGGAGGGGACAAGAGAGCAGGGAGATGATAGAGGGGAGGACAGATTGGAGGAGGGGTAAATAGAAGCAAAAACTTCTAAGGAGGGATAAGGTCAAAAGAAAGAATAGAATAAATGGGGGGTGGGATAGTATTAAGGGAAATATACTTAGTTTTTCACAACATGACTACTATGGAAGTGTTTTGCATGACTACACATGTATAACCTGTATCGAGTTGCTTGCCTTCTCAATGAGGGTGGGTGGGGAGAGAGGAAGGGAGAAGATCTGGAAGCCAAAGTTTTAAAAACAAATGTTAAAAATTGTTTTTACATGCAACTGGGAAATAAGATACACAGGGAATGGGGTATAGAAATCTATCCTGCCCTACAGGATCATTGAAGGGGAAGGGGATAAGAGAAGGGGGCTGAGATAGAAAAGGAGGACAGATAAGGGGAAGGGTTATTCAGAATACATGCCATCCAAGGGTGGGGGAAGGATGAGATAGGGAGAAAATTTGGAACTCAAAATCTTGTGGAAGTGAATGTTGAAAACTAAAAATAAATAAATTTAAAAAAAAGAATTCTGTGAAGCAGAGGTGAGGAGGGAGTGCATTTGAGGCATGGAGAATAGCAGGTACAAACACTCAGAGATGGGAGATGGAGTATCATGTGTGAGGAGCAGGGAGAGGACAGTTTGGCTGGATCTTGGAGTACAGGAAAGTTAGTAATATACAATCAGTCTAGATAGATAGGTTGGGACCAGTTTGTGAAAATCTTTTAAAAGTTAAATGGAGGAGTTTATATTTGAACCTAGATAGGCAGTGCATATTCAGGGAAGACTAACATCTCTGGTGTGAGGGCTTGAAGAGCTTTCCTCAGGGCTGCTCATATATCTTTGGTGTTCACCTGCCAATCAACTTTCACCTGTGGCTCCAAGAAGTGGTAGCATGTGCAGTGACCACACCCTGGTAACCTGGTAAACCATCTCAGCAGATGGAGTAAACCAGGTTGAGGGTAACCAACAGGCTTCAAACTCATTGGTGAGTTAGGAGGGTGTTTACCTCAAGCACATGAAGACTTCCTCCAGTGGAAGATCACCACCTCTCAGTGAGTGAGAACAATTTATTCCAACAGCCATGAAGATGACTGAAATAGGCACTGTGGAGAGCTTAGAGCTTGGTCAGACATTGAAGACAACAAGGTCATCCACTGCATCCTGAGCCATCCTTCGCCATGCCATTGAACTTTAATGACTCTGAAAGAGGGAGTGAGGCTGATGACTTTGTGCAACTCTGCCACACTTAAATCCGGTTCACACTCAAATCAAGACATTGCCCTATGATGTCATTGATCCTCTTTGAAAAATGAACAACAGAGGCAATAAAGAGCCACGTGAGTCCATTGAGTATGGGAATGATGGTCAGATCTGAGCCCAAAGAAATCATATTTTGGCAGCTCTGTGGAATATAAACTGGAATGGGAAGAAACTTGAGGCAAGAAGACCAATTTGGCAGTTGTTGCACTAATATAGGTCAGAGGTCATAAGGGCCTGAGCTAAGGTAATGGCTTTGTGAGTACAGAGAAGGGATTAGATGAGAGAGATGCTGTGGAGATAAAAATGGCTAGATTTGGTAATAGATTAGATACTTAGGAATAAGGGAGAATGAAGAATTGAGGTTACATTCTCTCCCTTTAATCTTCAGACTCTTATCTAGCCCTTCCTGACCTACTGCCTTCAAACACATCTGCAACCCCCATCCTGAAAAGACATTGATTAGAATGACTAGACCCTGCTATAGCCTAAAACTATTGTTCTATATCTTTCCTCAGAGAAAAAAAAAGCTCATTACACCCGTAAACTCCACTTCTCTCCTCTTACCCCTCAATCCTTTGTAATCTGACTTTAAACTTTTTCTGCTCTTTTTAAAGTTACCAATGATCTTTTAATTGCCAAATGTAAGTGTATTTTCTTAGTCCTCATCCTATTTGACCTTTCTGCTATCTGACACTATTGATCAACCTCTTTGGCACAAGGATTATGGGTACAACTTGAGAAATTACTAGATGGGGGCCCGTCAGTGACCTACAAAAGCAGTAGGGGTGGGAGTGTTGGTGGTGACCAATCCTCAAAAGAATCCTAGACCTGGAGTTAGAGGACCAGTGTCTGAATCCTGTCTCTTTTACTTACTATCTGTTTGACTTTGGGCAATTTCCATCCCTCTCTGGTCCTTGTTTACCTCATCTTTCAATTCAATTCATCATTTTTAAGCCAACTAGATTCGATGCTTTTTAGTGCCACTGATAACTCTAAAGCCTATGATCCTTGGTACAATGAAAATTGGTTCATTTACTATTTTTGTTACATGGGATAGAAAATTTTACTCTTCACTCACCTTCCCCTCTAACTCCAGCCCTTTCTTTTCCACTGCCAGTATCAACTGGGATTTATGCGGTAAGCAACCTAAGAACTCCCAACTCTAGATTAGATCATTTTGGGAATTGGTATCTATGCCGTGGAATTACAGAGATAGTACTAAAGACCTCAGTGACTTATACAATGGACATGATTGCCTCCCTCAACAATATTATAGAAAAGATGAGAGTAAGGCAGATATCCCTGTATAGATTTTAGAGAGGTCCATGAACTTCCATAGGAGAAAAAAAAAATCTTTATTTTCATTAACCTCTAACTGAAATTTAGCATTTCCTTATTTAAAAATTTTATTCTGAGAAAAGGTCTATAGATTTTATCAAACTGCTGAAGGGATTCATGATACCCAAAGGTTCATGAACCCCCATTATAAAGCAACCAGTGTGAATCTTGTCCAAATTAGACATCTCAAACTGCTCAAACTTCCTTTATCTACAAGCAAGCCAAATGCTGGAGCATAAAGAAAGACAATTCAGGTGTCTAAGTTCAAACTTCCTTTTTTGTCTTCAGGCAAACCAAAAAAACTAAAAGATCAGTCTGCCCTCCAAGCTGCTCCTATGGGGAATTACAAGTGTCTACTCTGTGATCTTCTCACAGCAAAAACTCCCAAAAGGTGAGTGTCTGGTCAACAGAGGTGGCTTAGGAACTACGGGCTCTTAAGTTAGTCTGTCTTTCTACATTCAACTCTGCCATCAATCTGGAATCTGGATCTAACATGGATTACTCCCTCCAGGTAAGCACGTCTCCACCTCTACTTTTGGCTAGGTTCTGCCTGCTTTCATCACTTAACCTCTGAGGCTGGCTCATGCCCAAGAGTTATAGCAGGAAATCTTCTTGAGGGTGTGACAAAAGCTGGCTCCATGCTGATGGTCATTCTGTCCCTGTCTTCTTTCATGTTCCCAAAAAACCACACCATACTCCCTGTCTGATGACATCATTCTCCAGACTAGGCAGCTTCCTTCTCCCTGTCTACAGTCTCTTGCTCTTGCCTATGCCCAGCCATGCTGTATTCAGGGGGGTTAGGAAGAAGGGGAGTAGTAAGGTATGGAAGAGGGAGAGGAAAGTGGAGTGATATTACATGTAAAATGAGACGTTTGGAATGCATGATCTCTAAGGTTATTTCCAACTCTTATAATATATGCGCCTGGGTATGTATACACCCACCCACACAGGCACACACACACATGCTTTAGAAATATCTTAGGTGCAAATACGTCTGAAAAGTCTAATTTCCAAGATATATTAGAAATTGATACAAATATGTAAAGTCAAGGGTACTCTCTAATGCATAAGTAGGTAAGGAATATGAAGAGATCGTTTTCAAAAGAAGAAATAAATGCAAACTATCAGTGACCAGTTAATTGGGCAACAAATATCTTTAATAAACACTTATTACATTCCAGGTACTGTGTTAAGTAACAGTTATGCAAAAAGAGGCAAAGACAGTACCTGTTCTCAAGGAGCTCACATCCTAACGAGGGAGACCAAACATAAATATCTGGGTACATACAAGATACACAGGGTGTCCCAAAAATCTTAGTGCTATTAAAGCTGAAAAAATTGCACCAAGAGTTTTGGGACACCTTGTACAGTATGGATGGAAGGTAATCTCAGAAGGGAAGGCACTAGTAGCTGAGGGGACTTGGAAAGGCTTCATGTACTAGGTGGGATTTTAGCTAAGTCCTGAAAAAAACTAGGGAAAATATCAGGCAGAAGCGGGGAAGGTGGGCATTCCAAGCCTGGGGGATAACCAGCTTAAAGACACAGACAAAGGACGTATGATATCATGGTAAAAAAAAAAAATAGGAAATAAGGTCAGTATAACTGGATTGTATAGTATATAGAATAGGAGGAAAGGAGGAAAGTGTCAGAAGACTGGAAAGGTAGAAAGGGTCCGGGCTATGAAATGTTTTAAATACAGGCACAACTCATTTTATTGTGCTTTGCTTTATTGCACTTCACAGATATTGTGTCTTTTTACAAATTGAAGGTTTGTGGCCACCTTGCATTGAGCAAGTCTATTGGCACCATTTTTCCAACAGCATGTGCTCACATCATATCTCTCTGTCACATTTTGGTAATTCTCACAATATTTCAAACTTTTTCACTATTATTATATCTGTTATGGTGATCTGTGATCAGTGAGCTTTTGTATTACTATTGTAATTGTTTTGGTGATCTATTACCCTGCCCAAATAAGACAAGGAACTTAATAAATGCTGTGTGTGTTCTGACTGCTCCGCTGATTGGCTTGGTCATTCTCCATCTCTGTCCCTCTCTTTGGACCCTCCTTTTCCTGAATGCAACAATATTGAGAATATTACGTAAACTTAGTTGATAAAGCACCAGCAGGGATTGACTGCAATTTTGAAAGAAGTTCTACTGTGGGTAAAATGCTGTCAAACAGCATCGCATACTACAGAGAACTTTTTCATGAAAGGAAGAGATTAATCAATGCAGAAAAATTTATTGTTGTCTAGTTTTAAGAAATTTCTACAGCCACCCCAACGCTCAGCAACCACCAATCTGATCAGTTAGCAACCATCAACATGAGGCTCTCTCTCACTGAAGGCACAGATGATGGTTAACATTTTTTTTTAGCAATAAAGTACTTTTAAATTAAGGTATGTAACATTATTTTTTTATTAATAATATTATTTGTACACTTAATAGACTATAGTATAGTGAACATAACTTTTATATGCACTGGGAAACCAAAACATTTGTGTGACTCACTTTATTGTGATATTTGCTTTATTGTGGTGGTCTGGAGTCAAACCCACAATATCTCTGAGGTATGCCACCAAACAAAGGATTTTATATTTTAGCTTGGAGTCAATAAGGAGCCATTGGAGCTTATGAAGTAAAAGGGAGACACAGTTAGACCTACGTTTTAGGAAAATCACTTTAGCAGCTGAGTGGAGGATGGAACGAAGTGGGGAGAGATTTGAGGCAGGGAGACCCTTGAGGCAGTGAGACCAATTAGAAAGACATTGCTAAAGTCCAGGTGAAAGGAGATAAGGATCTGAACTACAGTCATGGTTGTATTAATGGAGAGAAGAGGATCTATAGGAGAGGTGTAGTGAAGGTAGACATGACAAGACTTTGCAATCAATTGTATGTGTGGGGTGAAAGTGAGTAGTTGAAGATGGCACTGAGATTGTGAGGCTGGGTGACCAAGAGAATGGTGATACCCTTGATAGTAATCGGTGTAACAGGGAATTTACTAATTAGAATCCAATGTTTATGACCATATGCAGTATACTGGACCTGATGCAACCCCTCATGTGGCATTTGGAGTAGGGGAAGTTTTTCTGTGACTGTTACCAATCTGCTTACTATGTGGTGAGGATAGGTTTCTGAATTGAAACCAAGCATTTAACAAAAGGTCTCAATGACTCAACCTTCTTCTCTTTCCTGTCTGACTGAAATTGAATGGAAGGCCACATTTGCTGTAAGTTTTCAGCTGGGAAGCATGTCAATGGCCTGCTCTCCCCAACTGGGTCCACATGAAACCATGAGCACAATGTACTTATATCCCTGTATTATTTTTTTTCTAGGCTTAGATCAAGAAGTATTTCAGATGGAACAGACTAGGCTTCAACCTTGAAATCTTCTGAAGGTCAGGAGAGCACCAGGTGTCTGGAAATCGGTGTCCATGCCAGAGTATGCAAACAGTTGAGCTCAGTGAGGACAGAAACCCAGAATAGCAGTGAATCAACACTGAGATGTGGTTTGTTTTTGTAAGCAAGGAAACATCTTTGTCCATTGGGTAGGCCCCATTTAGAAGTGAACGTGGAGAGTAAATACTCACAGCAGCTTATATTAAGTTTGAGCCCACTCTCCCAAAGGATCAAGGTGGTACCCAAGGGAAAGCATATCCCTGGGTATCTAGGGGAAGGTGTAGCCTTGCCATGGCATAAGACACTCAGAGTCTATAAAGGTTGCATGGGGAAATTTGGAAAAAAGGGAAGGTTGGAGCAGGGGGTGAGGATGAGGGGAAGAGGGTGAGGATGATGAGCTTTATTTTGGACAAGTCGAGTTTTATGTCATATTATACATGTGGGGTTGGGGAGCTATATATAAAAATGTTCCAGATCACTAATAATAAGATAAATGTAAAATTTTAAAACTGTGATTTTTACTTACATCTATCAAGTTGACAAAGATGATAAAAGTTGGAAATAGTCAATGTTGGAGTGAGACGTCATACAAAATATGCTGTTGGTGGAGCTGGAAAATAGTTTGGAATTCAAGAAAATTTACTAAACTGTTCATATGCTTCCCACCAGTCCTATTGCTGGGCATGTACTCCAAGGTAAAATATTTGCTAAAGTTAAAGTGTTATGCAAATGCTAGCTATTATTAATAATAATAGCTAACATTTACCTACTGTGTAGTAAGTGCTTTTACAAGTATTGTGTATGACGTCTCACTCCAACATTGACTATTTCCAACTTTTATCATCTTTGTCAACTCATCACCTTCCATCAAGCCCAGGAGATAAAAGCAGGTGCTAAAGTAGGTGGAATTAGCCCCTCAATGACTGGGGCCAGATTTAATCTAGAGAAAGAAATGGAACATGGCTCAAAATATTTAAAACATGAGGTCTACTTTTTATACCTAGCTCAGAGCAACCATATTAATGGATTCCCCTCTCAATTCAATTCCCACTCTATTCAGAGCCAAGACACTTGGAATGTTGTGATCACACAGTTTATTATATATGGTATAAAGTAAAAAGGAAACCAAACTAAATACTGCCCTATGGAAAGTTTCACCTTCAATCATCTCTTGCCCTCCCTCCGATCACCCTTAAAGATCTTTGGGTGCAGATGAAGGAATCCTGACTCCACATAGCCATGACTTGTGGAAAAGAGATAGGGGGAGGGCATTTGCTTTTAGGATCATGAGCAGAAAGAATAAAGGGAAGATAGGGAGAGGATGTTGAAGGATATCTCTTCCTTACCTCAGCCTCATGGTCTCTGTGCAGTCTGCTTAATCAGCTCATCAACTCAACCAGATTCACGATAGTTGTCTGTTTCAGAAATTCTGTATCATTTCTTTATGTGACTATGCCACCTTTCCCTGTAGTTCCACTTTGACATGTGATTAGTGAATCAGAACCAGTCACAAAATGTCTGTGAATGATCCAAAGTCTTTACGATGATTGCAGTGATCAAGAATTCTGCACATACTCATATGGGCTTATTGGCCAGTTCCCCATTATATTTAAAACCAATCTTACATAGTAGATTCATGATTTTTTTTGTAGCCCTCTTTTTCTGTCCTTCTTTGTGTATATAGAAATGTTTGTGTTGTTGATGACCAAATGTTGTTGACACCATTTCATAATTTAAAAATTTTAAATATAAGTAATGATGATGATTCAATTCAATTTAACAAATATTTATTAAGACCCTACTATGTACTAGGTACTATAAAAAGTGAAACAACCCCTGCCCTCAAGGAGCTTACTTTCTACTGTTGTCATATAATGACTATGGTGAATTGTGATAGTCTCTGCTATGATAGCATCAAACAATCCTCATAATGCTCTGCAGTTTGACATCACACAGAGCTGAATATACCACTCTATGATCTAGAAGAAAAAAGTCTTGTGGTTCTCCTGGTGAAAGCAAGAATAAAATGAAGAACTAGTGTAATCTTTCTTCCTCTCCATCACTTCCATCTCTTATGATGTTTTTATGGCTTCATCAATCTTGTTTAAACTCGAGTGTAAACAATCCTTGTTGTGCCAGCAACCTCTGAGTCATCAGGCCCCAGCAGACTGGTGCTAAATTAATTTCTGAGCATATTTGGTAGGGATTAGGTTTTCATCTCCCTACTCAGAGCCATGCAGGCTCTTTGGTAGGCCAGTAGAGGCCTTGAACAAGGAGAGTTCTAATTGGATTGTGAAAAGCTCCCCATCAGAATAAAGACTGTGTGTCTGAGTAAGGGTCTGGCTCTAACACATAGAAATCCATCTCAGGCCATTGATAGGAAAAGAAGAAGAAAAAGGAAACAAGAAATAATTTTATGTTTCTCTCTCAATAAATGATCTGATGTCTTTATCTTCCTATCTCTGTCTCTTGTTTTGTCTCTACCTCTGTCACTTTTCCTGTTCCAGACCTTTTTTTTGTCTCTGTCAGTCTGTTATTCTGTCTTTCATTATCTGTCTGTCTCTCTTTTTGACTTTCTGCCTAATTCTTGTTCTCCATCTTTCTCTGACTCTCTGGTGTTGACTTTGGCCTATTTGAATAAGTTGATTTGGGTAGAACCTGGGATTTTATGACACGGCTGGCCATATTTTTGGCGTTCAGTATATGTCGAGAAATTTTTTCAGTCCAAATGGCCAGGAGAGTATCTGGGTTATATGTGGTAGGGAGGGAGGAGAGGTACATTTATAAATAGGAAAAAATAGGAATTAACCTATTAAAAGTCAAAGATGATATCTAAGAAAAATATAGTCCCTAAGCAAGTCTAGTATCCCTGGGAAATGCAGTCTAGAGAGAGACCTCTATCTCAGGAGCCTTGCTATGGACACTCAGCTCTGGAAATCCATCAGTTTCTGCTAGTAATAAAGCAACATTCTAGAAATCTAAAAAATATTTTCTATCCATAGTAAGAACCCTCTTATCTACATTGCACACACAATATATTGGAGTTACTTATTGCTTGAAATTGTTGTGTTCCCCTCAATTAATATGAATAGCCAAAGGATATAATTGGGAAATGTGCTTAATCACAAAATTTACCTTCTATTTCCCTGAGAGGTAATGTGGCATATTGGATCAAGAGCTGGCCTTGGAGACAGGAAAACTTGATTTCAAGTCCCATCTCTTAACACATGTTGGCTCGGTAACCCTGGAAAGGTCATTTAACTTCTCAGTACTCTTTGCAACTCTCCAAGAGATGGTAAGTTGTTGAGAAGGTGCCAACCAGCATTAGTAGAAGTGGTTTCCTGCACCAATGGAATCACAGACTCAGTGTCTGTCCCAGTCCCAGTTTCCCTAGTTTAGCATTTTGCTATTATGCAAAACAGAAAATGCTAGGAAAATCCTGCATAAAGATTTCCTTCAGACTTGGGTGTATCTTCAATTGGTTTCCAGCCCCTGAGGATTGTTGAAAAATTCCAGAGCTTTCAACATTCAACAACAATTTATTAAGCACTTACTTAAGTCAGACCCTTTGGGAGGAACTTTTGCTTCAGTAAAAAGTTCTACGGGTCTTGCATGCACATGTATACACACACACACACACACAGACACACACATATCACCAGCTAAAAGAAGCAGCAAATTGATTGAAATTTGTCATTTGCGAAGTCTTGTCAATTCTGCTTTCTTAATATCTTTCATATGTCTCCTTTTCTCCCCTGACACTGCCACTACCCTGTTGCAGGCCTTCATTACTTTATTGGTGGACTATTGTAATGGCCTGCTGGTTGGTCTCTCTGCCTCAAATCTCTTTCTCTTCTAGTCCATCCTTCACTCAGCTACCAAATTGATCTTCCTAATGGGACTATATTTTTCTTAGATACCATCTTTGACTTTTAATAGAGTAATTTCCATTTTTTCCTGTTCACAAAGGTCCCTATTCTCCCTCCCCACCATCTATAACCCAATTTCCCCACCTGTAACTCAACTCCAGTGGCTTCCTGTTGTGTCTAGAATTAAATATAAAATCTTTGTCAACCTGAAATAAAGAAAACAACCAAAGCAGCAAAAACTAGGGGCTTTAATTATGGTGGGAGAATTACAATTTGCAGCCACCATGCAGCATCAAAGTACTGGAGTGCCCAAGGGTTGGTGGGAGGGTTAAATACATTTCAATAGGGAAGGGGTCTCATGGGAAGCACAGTGAAAATCAATTATGTAAGTTGTTTTGCCTAACAACTAAAAATCCATAGAGAAGGGGGGGAGAGTAGGGCTGATTTTGATAGCCCTTAGGCAATTCAAAGCCTTGGGATCAGGGAAGGTCAGCTGCATTCAACATTCCCTCCTCTTGGTCAAGATGAATTCTGTCACTGACAAGAAATAATAAATTCTTTCAAGGCACTCAATGAAGAACTTAGTGATCCATGCTGTCAGCAACAACAGGCATGCAGCATTACTGGACTGAGTGAAATGTCTTGAATTATTTATTTGGCACTGGTGCATAGATCAGTAGTAAAAGTTAATCACATTAGTCATCTTGATTTAGTTAAATGTACAATATGCTTTTCGCAACATCTTTTTACATTTTCATTAGAAATTAATTGTAACAGTAATCATCAGAAATTTCTTGACAAGATATATATATGTATATGCTACCAGGGCTGCTTGTAAGTATTTCAGTATTGAGGAAGACTTAGAGGCAGTTAATTACCTTTCAGAGAGGAAAGAAGAAACAAAGATAGGAGGCTAAAGTTAAGGTTAGATCTAAGGTAAGTCACACTTGGTATGAAAATGAAGTTTGCCTAAAATTCCATAATAGTGACATAGTTAAAACAACATTTAAAAAGTAGATAGACAAAAACTAAAAATGGAACACAGGTTACCAAAGTTTGTAAACCTGTCAATGAAACAAAATAATATTAATGGAAGGAAAAAGTTTAAAATAGTATAAAATTGCTTTTTGAGTTATTTTTAAAAATATTTTATTTTTCTCCAATTATATGTAAAAACAAATTTTAATATTTGTTTTTAAAAATTTTGAGTTCCAAATTCTCTCCTTCCCTTTCCCTTCCCCCCCACCCCACATTGAGAAGGCAAGCAATTTGATATAGGTTAAACATGTGCTGTAATATGAAACATTTCCAGATTATGTCATGTCATGAAAGAAAACACAGACCAAAAAATCCCAAGAAAAATAAAGTAAAAAAAGTATGCTTCAATCTGCATTCTGACTCCATCAGTTCTTTCTCTGAAGATGGAAAGCATTTTTCATTATAAGATCTTGGAAATTGTCTTACATCATTTCATTACTGAGAATGGCTAAGCCATTCACAGCTAATCATGGTACAATATTGCTGTTACTGTGTACACTGTTCTCCTGGTTCTGCTCAATTCACTTTGCATCAGTTCATATAAGAAACAATGAGCAGGATGCTCATCTTTCCAAGTTTTTCTGAGAGCATCCTGCTCATCATTTCTTATAGCACAATAGTATTCTATGACAATCATATACTACAACTTGTTCAGCCACTCCCCAATTGATGATAAACATGCCTTAAAACAAAAATACCAATAGTAATAAAATAAATTCTAGTTGAGTATCCTATTAAGAAATAAAACAATCTTTTTATACACACTTTTCTGTTATTCTAAGAACAAAACCTTATATTTAATTTGCAATACTCTTCTGTGCCTATTACTTTAAAATTTTGTTTTAATACAAGATACTATGTTTCACTAAAGTGCTTGCTCAAGCACATATCAATGAAAAATATATCAAATTCATAGAGCCATCAAAATATTTGAATGCCCAGAACATAAAAGCTTGAAATGACTGTCAACTCATTAATAGGACAACTCATTCCCCCCTCTGGAGGATGAGATGCTGCTAAGGATCTCATAACAATATACTTTGTAAGTAGGTGACTTCTATGCACACAAATGAATTCACCCCAAAGCTGGTTATTTTTAACAAAAGGTTTTGGTGAGGTGCCTGAATAAATTAAGTAAATAATTCCAGATTGTATTAAATAAGTTGTGGATAGTAAAATATGTTCAGTTACTAAAACCATACTTAAATGAACTGGATATTACATCCACATAGACCACTGCTCAGAAATCCTCTTTAGACCCTTGTACAATTTGCTTGTATTTCAGAGAATGCTCTATTTTACAAGTATTAATCCACATTAAATAATAAATCTAAGTAAAATTGGATGTCTCTCTGAGGCAGCCCAAGATAGACCATAAGTCACTCTCCTCTAAGATAATTACTTGTACTGAAATTCTTTTCTCTAACACAGAACAGAAAACATTTATGATATTAACCTCACTAAATATATCCTGGTCTCACAAATTCTTATTTCATTGTCTAATTATTCCCATACCATGTGAGATATTTAAAGGACCTTATCTTACACACTAGTAACAGAACTAGTAACAGAAAGATAACAAGCCCAAGTACTCATCTACTTAGTTATTTAGGATACAAAAGGATCATAATTTCAGGCTTAATAGCTTAGATCTTACACATCTGCATCTTATTATAGTAGTTTATATGTGCTCCAGACTTAGATAAAGATTTAATACTGTGTTTATATTTTCTTCTGATCATCTGCCATGATTAAGTAATTTGTTGTAAAAGGAAAAAAATGGAAACATAGCTCTCTCTCTCTCTCTGTCTTTCTCTCTCTCTCTCTCTCTCTCTCTCTCTCTCTCACACACATATATATATACACACACACATAGATACACACACACACACACACACACATATAGTTTGATATCAATTCTGGGCAGAAGTCATATAGCAAGCCAGTTGCACTGACAGAATGTCATAGCCAGGCTTAGAGTCAGTCAAGTGGAGAAATTTCCTATTGAGGAGGAAATGTCATATTGGGAAAATTGAGTTAGAATAATCCTACCTTAGCCCATGCCAAAAGTTGCTCTCTCAATCTTCCCATGAAACAGAACTCCATATGCAGTTCCCAGATGTCACTCCCATAGGGCTACTGTCATTATGGATCATTGGCTCAATAGCATTTCTTGACAATCATACCTGGAATCAAACTCAGGATGATATCAATTATACAGTCCCCAAAGATTCAACCTTAAACAAGTTTCACTAAGCATGCTTAGGACTGGATATAAACTACTTTCATGTTGTTATAACAAATCAGTACAAAAAGTTTATAACAAATCAATAAAAAAGTGCCAGGCTTTCCAAAAAAAAATCACACAACATCCTGTTCTTCTGCTCATTCTATTTCTCCTTTAGTTTAAACTCATTCTGGTACAAAAATAATCAATAAAATAATTATAATCTGTAATTTCACACAGACAACGAACATGGGAAAGTTTACTCAAATAGAGTCTTCTCAGAAGAAACTGACAGTTCTTTGCTGAAACTCATTCTAGCTAAGTGTGAAGCTAGCTCTTTTCACCTCTGTAGCTCACAATTTTAAGCATCATAGAACTAATGTCACCAGTAGAGCTGAAACAAACTTATAACCACGTCGAAGATCTTATCAGACAAAACAACAAGGAATTTTTTCCATTATTGTAATCCTGATGAAATAAAATACTCTTAACAAAAATAGTTAGCAGCATTTGGACAACTCTTTAACAACTGAATTTATATCCTAACATTATCTAAATTACAAGAGAAGTCATTCTTCTAACCCATGATGGTATTACCAAGTTTCACACTAAAATCATGTAATTAATTTTACATGAAATATATATAAAGCTTTACCAGTTTAGTTCCATAACCATTATTATTAAGTTAGCTCAAAGTATATTGAGCCAAATCATTGCTGCTAGAATTATTCTAGGTGGAGGGCTGAGTTTTGGCCCAGGCAAAAACTCTAAGCAGTTTAGTCTGATGCTAGCAAGCATGACCCATCTCAAATTCTTGAGAGTTTTCACAAAGAGAATTAATACAATATATGGAGCACTGAAAATCACAGTATACAACATTTATATAGTACCTGATAATATGGGGCAAACCTAACGCTGAACATTCTATAGACAGGAGCTTCTTACAACCCACACTGAAAAGGTCAGTGAGCACAGCTAACAGATGCTTATCTCACTTCATTTGTGGCTTACTAAGAAGTCAAAACTTTAGGAAATTCAGTCTGCTGTCAGAATCCAGCACTCAGCACTACTTCTCAAACCTAATTACTTCAAACTGTTAGCAGGGTTGGTAAGGTCTTAAAACTCTTCATTATACAGATGGGAACATTTTAAAAGAGATTCCTGCTATACCAAATTCCCAGTAAGAACATTATAAATATCTATTGCCATTTCTAAATAAAGTTTCAAATATTTAACATCATTCTTTTAGCAATTGAATCTTTAAGAATTTAATCTACAACACAAAAGAATTCTGATCTAAAAAGAATTTACTATTTTTACAAAGAATCTTAATACAATGAATTATTAAATCAATGTGAGGTATTATCTCTATCCACATTACAGATTGGCAAACTGAGGTAACTTGTTTTAAGATCATATAATTGACAAATTTCAGATCTATGCATTTTCCCAACATTTTGCCTTAATGCCAAATGGTGAAATCTGACTGATCATAACTGTCTCACTTAAAATGAAACCAGAATTAATTCAATCACATCTGGATCTAAATTCCCAAATGTATCATCACAGGAGGATTTCCCAATTAGGGGGCACCCTTAAGACCCACAATTTGATTTAGATTCAGGACATATTTCCACCAAATCAAAACTGGGTTTTATAGCTACTAATGGCAACATATGAAATCTCAAAATTTTCTGTCAGTAATTTTAAAATTGAGAACTCATGGTTATCACTTAGCTCATTCTAAAAGACACATGATGACACTCCCAGCTCTCTATAATTTTTCTCTATTTACCTCTGAACTACTCAAAGAGGCAGATTAATTCTTTTTGTGTATATGAAATAGTCCTCACTGTCTCTCACCAGTCCCCAAGGCTTTTCAGATAAGGAGTACTCTAAACATGCAGATTCCTATTCCCATCCCCCAGTTTCTGAACCCAGGAAGTCCAAGTTGCACATCACAAAGAATAACCATATAAAGTTTTCCATATCCTTTTTTCTTTCTATAAAATCAGAAAACTTCCTCAAAACTTTCTCAACGTGCTTAAATTTTCTTTCTTAATCTCTCTCTATATTGGGAACCCCTCCCCAAACCATTTTGAACCACCAAGACCCAAGAAAGGTCTAAACCTGGATTGGCCTATTAGGAGAGACATTTTAACCCACTCTGAGCTTAACAAACCTTAATTCTTTGCATGTTCTGGTATAACAGACATGCTTTGCTTTACTCTCTGAATGAACTCAAAATGTTCCTTCCTGTGTCACCAAATATAAAGCCAGTTGAAGCTGACCAGGAGCATTCTTCTGTTTATGACTACCAAAGATAAGGCACCTTAACCCAAATACAATCTTGAATGATGGGACTTTTCTTACCTTGGTATTCTATGACATGTTATGTCATGTTAATGATAGAAGAAACACAGACATCCTGGATCTGTAATTTCAATGGACACTTTGACATTCTTCTATCTTATTGTATTTACAATTTATGTAATTAAGAAATTCCTTTCTCATATTATGGCTAACACATAGAGGGACGACAATTTTGTCTGACATACACATCCTGAGCCAGGAAGGGAGGGAGGGGTGAAAGGGAATTGCTCTGAAGATATAAAATCCCCTTTGCCCATCTTTGGACAATGAACTTCCATGCATATCTTTATATGTTCCAAATGCTTTGAGAGAAACAAATATACATATGCAGCCTAATTTTGTCTAAGAACAAACTCAATAATGGTTGACAGTAAATACATACACACATATATGTATATATGTATATATATATTATGCATATATGTATGTATGAATGTGTGTATTGTGGTCCTGAAAACCACACTTTTTTTGTCCTTCATATTTCTCCTCCTAAACCTTCCTTTATTAATTCCCACATTTTCCTCATTCAAATTGTATCCTAGACCATCTTCATTCCACTGAATTTCTCTTTATAATTTTAGCACATATTGTTGTTAAACAAAATGAATGACTTACTAAAACTTTTGCTTTTCCAGCTGTTTAGCTAATTTCATCCAGGATGATTTTCTTCTCTAATTTACCTATCACAATTAAGCCCTATTGCTTGATTAGTTATAATTCAGGTGTTCCCTAGGATATCAAAAAGCTCCAAACTTCTCTCATTCTCCCAGAGAGGGACAAAAACCTGCACTGTCTATTCCTAATCCCAGCATATGAAGAAATTTGTGGGACAAACCTCTCAAAAATCCATTAAGATGTTCTTAGTAATTACAAAAATCTTTAGGCCATAACCTTTCAAGGCAGGAGGCCAGCAATGGCTGATATTCCTGTTGCAAAATTTTTAAGCTCAAACATATACCAATTCAAAAGTTATTTCTAAATTGATTTCTACCATTAGTTTAATTTGTAAAACTACCAATTATCCAATTAGATTTTCTAATCAAATCCTATTTACATTTGATTGGTTGTGATTCACACAAACTTTTCTTTTTTCCATGAATTAACACCTAAAACTGTTTGATGGCTGAGAAGCCAGACAATCCCCCAGATTCAATTTGAACATAATCTACAAACCTTAATTTTAAGGTTCAATAAATCTGGATTTATAATTTCTAATATTCGAGATCAACTTCCAGTTAAAGTTCTAGTTAGTTAGAAACAAATTACCTAAAAGCAGATAAAAAAATCAAGCTGTAGTCACCCTCTAACTGCTTCTTTACATAAATTACCTTCCTAATAATTCTGCTTTGCAAGGCAGGGAGATTTGCATAGCTCAGTGAGCAACTTTGTCAAAGGAAAGAGGTTTATTCAAAATTATTTGACTGGGGAGGGGAAAGACAGCACCTGGAGAAAAAGTCATCTCAAACTATTTCTTTCTCATTGCTATTTTTGCTACTATTGGCTCCCATTATGTGCTATTACCACACATATACCCTTCCTCCATCTTGGACTATGAGGGGGAGAAGAAAAAAAAGCTGTTGGTCTTTTACTCATGGACACACACACATAAGCATATGCAGTACACTTAACACAAGTGGTACTCCACAAAGACAAAATACAAAATCTATGCCATCCTTTTAGAGGGACTTGTTGGAGTGGTCACAGATGGTCCATAAGCCCAGTAGCTATGCTTGAATGGACCAAAAATTGCTCTTAAGTCTTTTAACAAGCCCTCCATTAAAGAATCAAGAACGCAACTGAAAAGAGATGGGAGTTCAGGAAATTCAAGGGACTCACTTACCCAAACCGAACTACTGAGTCAAATCTGGACTGGAACACAAGAGGTTCCTGCTGGTACTGAGTGTCTGGAGTCAAGAGGAGCAGCCAGCTGGGTAGGAGTCTTTGAATCCTACTTCTGACACCAGATACATCAAACTGAAATAAAGAAGATTACCAAAGTATCAAAAACTAAGGTCTAGTACTGGAATGCCCAAGAAGGGGAGGTGGGGCAGAGTTAAATACATTTCAATAGGGAGAGTCTCATGGGAGGTCCAGCCTTGAGAAGCAATTATGTAAGTTGTTCTGCATAACAAGCAAAAGTCCATAGAGAAAGCTGGGGGAGGCCATGGAATAGAATTGGTTTTGATTGCTCTCAGGCAATTCACAGCCCTGGAATCAGGCAAGGTCAGCTGTATTCAACACCCTCTATTTTGGTTTTAAAGCCTTCTATAATTTGACCTCTTCCTACTTTTCTGATGTAGATCTTTTTTGATTTGGCCTCCATGCTGTTCCTTAAACTAGTCACTCCATCTCCCAGCTCCATTCATTCTTATATGTTATCTCCCATGACTGGAACTCTCTCTTCCTCCTTATCGTCACCTTCTGGCTTCCCAACTTTCTTCAAGTTTTATCTAAAGTCTCACCTTTGGCAAGAAGTTCCCTTAATACTAGCTCTTTCCTTCTACTGAGTATTTCTAATTTATCCCTTATATAGCTTGTTTGTACATTTCTGTTTTCATGTTGTCTCCCTTGTTAGATCATGATCTCCTCAAGAGCAGGGATTGTTTCTTGCCTTTCTTTGTATTTCTAGAATTTAGCTCAACCTAGCATTTGTTGTACTGTCATGTCCATGTCTTTGTGAACCTGTGGACCATAGCAAGAAATTTTCTTGGCAAAGATATTAGAGTAGTTTGCCATTTCTTTCTCCAGTGGATTAAGGCAAACAGAGGTTGAGTGACTTGCCCACAGTCACGCAGCCAGTAAGGCTAACAAGGTCAGATTTAAACTCAGGTCTTCCTGACTCTAGGCCCAGTACTCTATCCACTGAGTCACCTACTGGCCTCAATTTAGCATTAATAAATGCAATTTGACTGACTGACTTTATTTTTCTCTTTTCTCACTTTTAGTATAGAGAAGTCTCAGACCAAAACAATCTCTGCATTTAAGTTGTAGCAATAATTTCCTTGAAATAAGGATATTGGTTTTTAGGGGGATAAGGATAAGAGAGATAAGGAAATTATACTTCTGTTTGCTACTGGTGCAGGTAACTGTTTCCTATCTTAAAAATATTCAAAGATCCCAAATTTCAGAATCCATGAATTAATAGGTCTTTTTTCACCTTAAATTGCTCGGTAAACTAATGATAACCTCTATGAGTAGATGGACTAGGAAAGGGGAGCCCTAGGTGAAAGTGGGATTTAGGAATGCTGAGACATCCAAATCTGGCCTCAGACACTTGACACTTACTACCTGTGTGATCCTAGGCAAGTCACTTAACCCCAAACGCCCCACCAAAAAAAAAAAAAAAAGGAATGCTGAGAGGCTGTATACCTCGCACTTAACATAGTGCTTGGCACATAGTAGTGCTTAATAAATGTTTATTGATTGATTGGAGTTATTATATAGTCAGAGCAAAGTGAAAAGTTGAGTAATTAACTGGATAACTCATCGTAGATGATAGGTTTAAATCATTCAACAACTTCCCCAAATCACTCAGTAGCAAGTATTCAACTCATATACAACTTAATTTAATAAAGATTTGTTAAGCTTTGTCATATGGACTCACCATATCTGGTAATTTGACTTAACTGTTTTTCCTTGTTACAAGAGAGGACTCAGTTTTAAGGGAGAGGAATTTTAGGAAATTACAGTGATTTAAAAATAAAGGATCTAAAACAATTAAAAAATGATTAAGTACATCCAATGTGCAAGTCCATAGGCACTGGATATACAAAGACAAAAGAGAGAGTCCCTCTCCTCAAGGAGTTTACATATTCCTGAACCAGACAAAATACTCCAGAATACTTGTGGATGGAGGGATCACCACTCTCTAAAGGGGTAGGAAGAGACCTCTTGAAGAAGGTAGCATGTGACCTAGGCCTTAAAGAAAAAGAATGATTTCAACAGGTGAAGATGAGAATGAACAAAGCCCCTGGGATGAGAAAACCTATACAAATGTATAGAAACTAGAAATTATAAGATGAAGAATGAGACGGAGAAGTATCCAATTTGGTTAGAACATAGAATGATATGAAACAGAAGACCACAAGGGCCCAGTTTTTGTATTTTCTTTAGTATTATCCACTGAATATATAACATGCTAGTTTTATATCCAGTGTGAGTTGGAGCTTACTCATCCAATTCACATCATCACACAAGGATGGCTGTTACTACTCCCAGCTTCTAATTGTAACTTTGTGTGTATCTATCATTCTAAACATTAGTTCATCATCACCTACCAGAGTGCTTTCCCTTAGCAATCAGGTTCAGTTAGTTGTTTGGTAAAGGCATTTATTCAAATGTCATAGCAAGAAGAGTAGTTACAAAGTATATCCTCCAACAGCAGAGACAACTCTCCTAAAATTAGAGTCTGGGGGCAGGGGGAATGGGAAAGAGTAGACACAGACTTAAAGTATAATAGTAGTGAGTCACACATGTAGGGTACACATTCAGCCCAGACAATTCAAACCTCCAGAACTGTGGGACCTAGATGTCCTCTCTTTATCCAGAAAGTCATAGTTAAGTTCTTCCTACAGTGCAAAGTTTTCCTTCTCCTTCTAAGGTTCAGTGTCTTGGCTGGATAGGCCAATGGGCTTTTGGGGTGGGTCAAGCAGACTGTCCTGGCGCATTGCCAGGCTCGACTGCTGCTGAGCTGGTCCAGGAAACTGCTGGATGGAGTTGGGCTGGTCACACTTCTACTTCCTGTTAGATGGGCTGGGTGAGCTGCTCTGCCACACCAGATGGATGGGCTGGGCAAGCCGTTCTACTGATGGGTTGTTCCTACCAGGCTGGGGTAGATAGGTTGCTGGGCTGCTGGGCTCTTCTCAGGATGACTGGTCTCTTAGGCTTGCTCTCCATTCTAAGTCTTTTTCCCACCTTCAGTCACTGACTGGGATGGTGATACTGTATTCAGCTGAGGTTGAACTGAGGCAGCTAGGTGGTAGCACACACAGAGTCATGAAGACCTGAGTTCAAATCTGGTCTCAGACACTTAATAGCTATTTGACCTGGGTAAGTCACATAACTTCTGTCTGTCTCAGTTTCCTCATCTATAAAATGGGAGTAATAAATAATAGCCTTCTAAAATTATTGGGAGAATAAAATGAGACCACATTTGTAAAGCTCTTTGTAAATCTGACTGTGCTTATATAAATGCTAGCTATTATTATTACTATGACCTTTTCAGCTAAATTGCTACCAAGCTCTTTCAGCTAGGGCAATTTCCCTTAGCTGAAGATCAACAGATGTTTTTTTTTTCCTTTTGACGCCCTCAGAGATCCAACTTTGTGTTGTTTGTTACCTCCAATCAGGAAAGGGGAGGATTGTGTCTCCTATAGAGAAATTCTTACTGTCCCTTATAGGGCATCCCCCCTATAAGTTGCTTCAAGTTGCCTTAGAACAATTGGTTCTGATTCAGTAATTTTTACCTCTCATACTTCTTTGGGAATCTTATGTAGATAAATAACTAGGGACAAAAGTGTGAATTCAGCCTGTGCACTGGAGTTCATCTTCTTCATATGCACATAAGGTATTCAAGCCTCCCAGTCTTTCTAGGTTGGGGAATATCTATTTTGCATCTGAAGGCTTCCCCCCCCTTAACCTTTTAAAGTCTGTCTTTTAGCCTATGCAGAACTTAAGCTACAATCTCATTGGGTCTCTCCCCCTTACAAATCAAGGAGTGCAGAGGAGGAAAATTGATTTAGAAATTGAATAGGTAGTTAGGAACGGAGCATCACAGAATGGTATTTGGATTTCTGTATAGGAATATAAGAATGATAAACTGCTGACAAGGGATGAAGTGACTGTAGAATATATTTGCCTAGTGTCTTAAAAATATAAATAAAAGAGTTTCACAAGAGGAAGGACAAGGGAGGGAGAAAACTGCCTATGTTTGCCCACAAAATAGATACCATGGAGAGTAGATACAAAGAAATGAAAAGAATAGCAGTTGAGATGCCTAAAAATATCCAGGAGGAAAAGAAAAACCCAAGAAAGGAGCTAGTAGAATCCATGACCTCAGTGTCTATATATAAATGTCCAAAGTTTAGGCACCAAGCAAGAGGAACTAGATATTATGTCCAAAGAAGGTGAATTTGCCCTCATAGGAAGGGTCCCATGTGATGGGGTTGGGACCTGGGCCCTAGAAAGGAAAAACCCTGGACTTTCCCACATGGTCAAATCTGGCTTTCTACTGAGGCTATAATTCCATCACCTGGTCTTTCATTGTGGACCTTCCTATGGCCCCACGCCATTTCTCCATTCTCCCTTGGCCATGTGGTCCAGGTCCCTGGAATTTTATTACCTCATAGACTACTTGGCCACTCCTAGATCCCTCCCACAGTCTTTCTGTATATAAGGTCCATGTTGTCTCCATTAAGAGGCTCTGATTCTTAGAATCTAGCCACTGCTCAGAGTTTCACAATCTAGCCAATGGCCCATAGATGCTCAGATTCCTTAGGAGTCTGGCTAATATGGTGTATCTTCAATAAGCCTTGTTTTTGACTGCAAGAAGGCTTGGGTCGAATTCTTTTGGGCAGGACCCACGTGTCGTGATTTTGGGATTCCAAGTACCCTAACCTCTAGACCTCATCACATGGACTAAAATTCCATTAGAACAACCAGAACAAGATGGAACTCTCAAGAATGAAATTCTTGAGGACGAAAAATAGGAGATATATGAAGAGACTGCTATGGTTATGCAAGAAATTCACCCTCACAAAGCTTGCAAAGATACCCTCTGCCTGCTTTAAGGGGACCTTGTAGAAGCTCTAGGCGGGCTGGCTTCTGATTAATCATGAAAGTTACCTAATTAGTGGCTAAGCTAAAAGAGCTAATGTTTCATGGGACCTATTAAAAGAAGAGACAATTTCTAGGTAATATCTCTTGGCTGTGGCTCTTTAGGAATAACATATTACTTGACTGAGGGATAGCAGAAGGACAGGGCAGGGTTTTCCCTCTATATTCTGATGACATGGTGATCCTGCCCACTTGTGAGTAAGGCAGATGAAATTAATCAGGCAAGCCTGCACCAACGAGCTCCTAGCTATTGTTGCTGACTGAACAGCAGCCTCAAGATGGATACGGCCAACTGGTGACCTTGAAAGTCCCTAAAGATCTGAAGAATTGGAGAAGGATAAATGTTGTCCTAATTTTCAAAAAAGGGAAGAGAATATGATTTATATTATATTGATATATATTTATATTCATACTGTATATATTTATATGTTGTCTTCTCTGTTAGAATGTAAGTTCCTTCATAGTATGGATTGATTCATCCTTTTTATTTGTATCCCCAGTGCCTAGGATGGTGCCTAATACAAGCAGCTCTTTAATGCTTATTGATTGATTGATTGATTGATTGACATAGGCCAACGAACCCTCTGGGAAAATTCTAGAATAGAGCATTAAAAAGATGGCTAATAAGGGCAGCTAGGTGGTGCAGTGGATAGAGCACCAGCTCTGAAATCAAGAGGATCTGAGTTTAAATCCGACCTTAAACCAAACACTTGACACTAGCTGTGTGACCCTTAGCAAGTCACTTAAACCCAATTGCCTAAAAACAATGGCTAATGAATATCTAGGGGGAAAAAACCCAGTGATTATAAAAAGTCAGCATGGAATCATTAAGAACAAGTCATACACAATTCCAAAAAACTCATAATGGAAAATGCTATTCACATCCAGAGAAAGAACTAATGGAGTCTGAATGCAGACTGAAGCACACTATTTTCACTTTCTCTATTTTTTTCTTTTTGTTCTGTTTCTTCTTTCACAACATGACTAATATTTATGATTGCACATATATAATCTATATCAAATTGCTTACCGTCTTTGGGGGGGAAGGAAGGGAGGGAGAGAGAAAATTTGGAACTCAAAATTTTATAAAAAATGAATGTTAAAAAAAGAATGTCAGACAATACAATTTTTTTTTTGACAGAATTACTAAACTAGCAGATCAGAGGGATGCTGGATATGTAATTTACCTAGACTTTTGCAAAGCATTTTATAAAGTATCTTATACCATCCTTGTGGAAAAGATGGAAAGATATGAGTGTTCAGAAGTATCAAACATGCGGCCAACACTCCTAAACGTGGCCAGAGCCAAATTAAAATATAATTGGAGGGGGTAGCTAGATGGCGCAGTGAACAGAGTGGCCCTATAGTCAGGAGAACCTGAGTTCAAATCCAGACTCAGACCAGACACTTGACACTAGCTGTGTGACCCTGGGCAAGTTACTTAACCCCAATTGCCTTGCCCCACCCCAATATATATATATATATATGATTGGAAAATATTTAACAAAATAAGTAAAAATACAATAAAACATAAATAACATTACCTTTGCAAACAAAGTCAATATGTAGAAGGAATCCTTATGTATGGCTATTTCTATGTGAGCTCAACATTATTGGGCTAGATGATAATATAGTTAAATGCATTCAGAACTGGTCAAATGACCAGATTTAAGAAGTAGTCATTAATGGATCAATTTCAATATGACAAGAAGTCTCCAGTGGAGTGTCCCAGGAATCTGCACTCAGCCTTGTGCTATTTAACATTTAATCAATGGCTTGCATGAAGGCATAGACCATATGCTCTTCAAGTTTGCAGATGCCACTAACTGGGGGGGAGAGCTAATACGTTAGATGACAGAAGTAGCATCCAAAAATATCTTGACTGGTTAATATTGGGATGAAAGCAGGGTGTGCTCGTAAGTATTTAACAAATAATTCTTCAAAAAGTATGAAGTAGATCTGAGCAACAAGATAGAGATCTAGACATTTTCTCTTATCTTCACAACCTAACAAACCTCTCCAGAACAGAAATTATGCACCAAAGATGAAGCAACTGTAACTGTCTTGATGGCCCAATGCACCCAGAATCCAAAAAAGGAAGATAAAAAAACAAAAACAAAATCCCATAAACTGACGCACACTGACCACCCTTTTCCCACTGCCCATGCTACTGACAGCAAGGCTGCATTAGCAGATGCAAGACCATGACCCATGTTTACAATAAAACTATTTCCACATACTAGTCGTTGCTCCAACCTCTTTCTAGTATCATGGAGACCCTGATTCAGGTTGTAGAAATTTATCCTGTCTGCTATAGGTACAGTCAAGTGGCCATAGTCATTCAGGAACAAAAGCCTTCAAGAGGGCACAATCATGTAGCACTAGGAGAGCTGATGCTGGAGTAAACAACACTGGTATTAACCAGTACTAAACAACTCTGAACCACTGGTACCAGGCCAAGGGAAGAGGACAGGACTGTGTGTGTGCATGTTTGTGTGTGTATTGGTCAGGGGAGATTGGTGCTGTGTAAGCACTCCACTAAGCCTAAAGTTAAGAGCTCAGCATCCAACTGGGGCAGTTCTGACCACTTAAAAGTCACTTGAGGCAGAGACCTAGGCTAGGGAACTGTGAGTTTCCCAGTGTGGGAGTAAGTTGAGTTGTTTTCAGATCTAGCTCACAGAGAAACCACAGTCAGGGAGGAGGGAGTTAGAAAATGAGCAATAGGGGAAAATAAAGGGGAAAAAAGACTAAAATTACCAAAGATTCCAGGAAGAAGAAAACTCAACACAAGCAGATAAACAACAGAAAAAACCCTCCCAGTAATAATACAAGGAAATCTGTCTTGCAGATCTAGTAAATCAGTTTAGGCATCTATGAGTAATTACTGCAAAACAAAGGAAAACAATCCAACACTTGATGAGACAGAGGACCCTGTGGAATATGAGAACACCTAGCCACAATACTGTTCCTAAGTGGTTCAAAAGTGCAAAGCATGACATACTTTTGTTTAATCAGTATTAGTAACATTTTCTCCATTACTTCCTTAAGCCTAGACAAATCAACAATACAATAAATTAAGACCTCATTTGTAGCCTTTGCCAATTTCTGAGGGGTAAGCACTCACACTGAACATGGAACAATTGAGATACTGTATGAGCTAGCTCCAGCACATCCCAGCTGAAAGTAATAAAATGAAATTCAATATGCATAAATATAAAGGCTTATATTTGGATTCAAAAATATCAATACCATAAGTTCTGGGTGGGGAGAGGCATGATAAGAAAGCAGTTTGTCTGAAAAAAGATTTTTAGGGTTTTGGGGAACTGCAAGCTCACTATGAGCCAGCAGTGCAATGAGGCAATCAAAAAAGCTAATGCGATTTGAGGCTGTGTTCAATTTTGAGCATCAGATCTTAAGGACATTGATAAGCTGGAGAATGTCCAGAAGAGGATAATGAGGATGGTGAAGGGCCTTAATTCTAGGTCATATTAAGCTCCACAGAAGACACTGGAGCCTGGAGAAGATTTGGGGGACATGCTATTTCCCAAATATTTAAAAGATTATCATGTGGAAAAGGAATTTTGTTGTTGTTGTTCATTGTTTCCAACTCTTTGCAACCTCATTTGGGGTTTTCTTGGCAAAGATACTGGAGTGGTTTGCCATTTCCTTCTCCAGCTCATTTTACAGATGAGGAAATTGAAGCAATCAGGGTTAAATGACTTGACCAGGGTTGCACAGATAATAACTGTCTGAGGCCAGATTTGAATGCATGAAGATGAGTCTTCCTGACTCCAGACCTTGAACTTTGCTGTACCACATAGCTGTCCCTGAAAAAAAGGATTAGGTTTGGTCCCAGGAGAAGATGCAGATTTAGCTTGATGTCAAGAAAAATGTCCTAGTAATTAGAAAGTTATCTAAAAGTGAAACAGGCTGCCTTGGATAGTGGTGGGTTCCTTTACTCTGAAGTTCTTTAAGTGAAGGTTGTATGACCATTTTTCTGGTATGTTATGGTATAGATTCATTTGTGTATAGGTTGGACTAAATGGTCACCGAGATCCCTTCCATCTCCAAAATCCATGATTCTTTGATAGGGCTAGAAAGGTAGCATAAGATTTTGGATGGAAGCCAGATTGTATAAGGTCTTAAATGCCAGTCTGAGTTTGTATTTTATCCCATAAGCAATAAGGACCCACTGATAGTTTTTGAGTAGGGGAGTGACGTGGTCAGACCTGTACTTTAGGAAGATATTTTGTGACAGCTGTGGGACTGAAGAAGGTAGAGAATGGGGGCAGGGAGAGCAGTTATGAAGTGATTACAATAGTCCAAGAGACAGAAAATGATGCATGGTATAGTGGAAAGAATGTTGGATTTGGAGGTAGAAATCATGGTCAAATTATGACTGTTATGTTATTACCCTTATGGACCTGGACAAGTCACTTAAACCTCTCAAGTTAATTGGACATTGCCCCACTGAACCATTTATGATAATTCAGTCACACTTACTTATTTGAAAGAATTATCCAAAAAATAATTATTATAATAATGATAATAGATAACATTTACAAAGAATTTTACTTTGCAAATTACTTTTCACATAGTATTTCATCTGATCTTCAAACATATGTAGTAGGTGCTGGCATTTTTACCTAGCTATGATTGACTTTCCCATGGACTAGCGACTATGATTGCACCAGCCTTATCAGTAAGCTTTCTGATAGGTTTCCAGTATGTCTCCAAATGGCAGATTTCCTTACTTTTCTGATGATACTCTTTTCTTTTCTTGATTTGGGTCTATTTTTAGCTCTAGCCTCAGAGTGACTCTCCTTTGGGCTCCAGTTGCCTAGCAGCTACCTCTTGACTTGTGTGATTAGTTTGGCAGCAGGTGGTTATTAATATTCTCCCACTGACATTACCTGGCATTTCCCAAGCAGCAACTGATCAAAAATAGAACAGTTTGCAGATGTGGATGGTGGATTCTCACTGGCAGCCTACATATCTGGATTCTGAGCTTCAGATTGCCCATAGCATCTACTGAGATCTTCCCCTGAATATTGGGGCAATGATGGTGAGTTTGGAGTGTTTTGCTTGGTCTTACCCAGATCCCTTCATAGTTTTTTACTCTCTCTCCTTGGAGACAGACACATTTTCTGGGTCCTGATCATTCTTATTCTGCCTCTGGGTCACTTTGAATTTAGAGAATTGGCATCAATGAACTCAGTAAGTCTGGCTGGTCCTCTAGGGAAGCCATGAAACTTTCACCAAGGAAGCATTGCCATGCAAACACGGGAAACACATTTCACTGGCTCCCTGAGAATGCGTTTGGCTTCTTAGAGATTTTCTTTCTGACACATAAAAATACAGCACTTCAGACACTAGCTGTCAGTTTATTAGAGTCTCAATGTGACATTATATTTATTAGAATTTTAGGAAATATTGTTTATGAATAACAGGTCATCCAGCCAGTGGGGAGAAGATGCTCTAAAACTGAATCAAAAAACCTGAAAATAAAACCACAAAAAATCATTCCAGTTTCATTTCCAGGTTCCAGATATTTCTGTCAAGACATTACACAGAATAATCATTTTCCCACATCTCTCTGTTTCTCAACTAGGAATGTTATAACATTTAGACACAAAACACGTATACGTACATGCATGTCTACACTTGTGCTAAATACCCAAAGTGAGCTGGCTCACATCTGAGTCTCCCAGTGCCTGAGATCGGTACAAAATGGCTGAGATAAGAGAGTCTCATCTATCTCTTCTTTGCCATGGAATGAATAAAAGCAAGCCCTCCTGTTTTGGAGAGGGTGTATTTGGTGATTGCATTTTATTACCTAATCTTGACTATGGTCTCAGTGTTTAACAATGATGCAGGATCTTAGAGCTGGAAAGAAGCTCAGAGGTCATTAAATGTTAGAGCAGGAATGAAAGTTAACAAATATTAAGGATCTCTTTTGTGCTAGGTACTGTGTTAAGTGCTTTACAAATATTATCTCATTTTATTCTCATAAGCTTGTAGCCCACTAAAACCTCCAGATCTTCTCAGACAAATTGCTGTCTTCATCATCTTTATCATACTGGGATAGGAGAAAGAGCCCTGTATGAGGAATAAAGACTCCTGAGTTTGAATCCCAGTTTATTTTAATATCATTATAAGTTACTTTAACTATAAGATTATAACTTAATAATTACTTATATTTATAATGAGCTTTTGAGTTTTCAAAGCACTTTCACATACATTATTATTGCCTTTCATCTTCTCTGCCCACAAATCATTGTGTAGGCAAGTTATTTCCCCTCTCCTTGTCATGGTTTCCTCATCTGTAAAATGGGGGCATTCAAATCCTTATATGCTACAATCTCATTTCTTTTTTAATTCTAGTTGTTTTCTTAGGGAGGAATTTTAATCTGAGTCCTCAAGTTTTGGAGGGGGAATTTTTTTTGGCAGCCAGACCCATCCCTCACAAAGTCTTATCCCAATGCCTCTTTTTGACATGGATGCAATTCTGGGTTCTTGAGGGCTATGTGAAGGAAGTATAAGATATGGCCATTTCTATCGTGCTGGAAAAGTTTAAAGTATTCACCCAGCAATAGACTGTCTCTGCTTTCTGCATAACGAGGCTCATCCCCAAGAGTCTAGCTACTTAGTGATAAACTCCTTGACTATGGAAACCCATAAAACAATGAAAAAATAAAACACAATGGTCAGTCCTATATGGCTTCTTTCTGCTTCTGAAGTGATGGTGGCAGAGTGACAAAAAAGGGGACAGAAGATGGTAAGAATATAATCCTAAATTTGGAGCTAGACCTCAAAGATCATCTAGCCCAACCTCTTCATTTTAAAGATGAGGAAATGGAGGCACAGAGAGATCAAGTGAATTTCCAAAGGTCTCACAAATAGTAAACTGTAGTCAAGATTTTAAATTGACTTTAAAACTTTTGACTCCAAATACAATGTTCTTTCTATCACACTACACTGTTTCTCTACACCATGCTCCAAGAGACATGGTAGGGACCAGATCTAAATCCTAGGGTCCTATTTTATTCATATCTTTCTGTATCTCTCAGTCCCAGCAATCTTTGACCATCTCTACACTTCAACTTAGTTGTTATTCTAAGCATTTGATTCTTGTTTAATGACTGAATATACATTCTACTAAAAGAAGTTAATCATATTAATCTTGCCATTCTCCCTAGAAGGGAAACCTAGAAGACAAAAGGAAGTTCCAACTTAAATGGAAGCAGAGCTCCCAGTCTCTCCTTGGAGAGGCAGGTATAAGAGATAGCTTTCTTCTGTTTCCAAAGGAAACGACAAATATAATATTGTGGAGCACTGGGTCATCTCATATTAAAATGTTTATGATAAGTATTTGCAAAAAACCGCTACCATGAAAACAATTGCAGCTTATGGACCAACATCTGTTGCAGAAGATGAAGAGGTAAAGAAATTCTATGAGGAACTCAAAAAACCCCTCCAAATTAAATTAATATATTCCTTGATATTGATAACTTCAGTGCATAGAAGATGACAAGAAATACGTTGGAAAATATGATTCAAGAGTAAGGAATGAGAAAGATCAAAACTTTGAGGGTTATCTGGAATACTGGTGCCTATATATCATGAATATTCTGAGAAAGGAATAAGAAGGCACTTCACATAGCAAGCACCAAATACCATCACAAAAATTAAATGGATTCTATTTTAACAGACTATAAATGACTCATTATTGATGTGGGAGTCATTCTTGAATCATCTTTCTGTGTACAGTTAGACCATTAGCTTGTTAGAGCAAAGATCAAAATTAACACAGAGCTAGAAGAATAAAAATAAAAAGATATGGTATGCGATTAAAATAGCCCCAACTTGAAACATTTAAACTAATTGTTTGTGCCAAGGAATGGGATATGGATGGTGGAAAGGACATCATAACTGATTATAATAAGTGAATATATGTTTAACAGACCATGACAAGGTGATCAAAAGAGTTTAAAACTACCTTAGTCAGTAAACAACCTACATGACAAGCAGAGAGATGTGGCAGCCAAGGGCAGCCCCAGTTAAGAACAGAAAATTCTTTGTAAAACTTCATGGGAAAGGATGATGGAAAATTACGAGTGGCTTGTATTCCTTAAGACAGTGAGATGGTGGAAGAAAAAACTCACTTTAAAGAAATATGGTAAAAGATTCAATCAAGCAGTCACCCCAAGGGCATTTAAGGATGAAACTCTAAAATGACAAAGGATGGAAAGGATTTCAAAAGGTCATATGACAAACTCTTTTCATTGTCAGTAATAGTAGAGAACTCTAACATAATAGTTCAGGATGTGCTTCTAGAGGAAATGAAAAGGGTGCAAAAGAAAACAAAAATGGGGAAAGCAGCAAAATATGGAAAGAGGAGGTCTGTGTTGGAGGTGATATAATTTTTGAGGATGTTGAGGGATCAGTTCTCAAGGTATCTGAAAGAGGGTAAGATAAAGCAAGGGAAAAAAATCTCAGATCTTCTTATAAAAAAAGTTGCCAAAAGAATCAATAGTTACCGGCCCATATGGTTACTTTCCCATTGATACCATATTTTATTAAAATAATCTACATATGCATAGAGGGCATCATCATTGATGAGTCAATGGGAAGAAAATAGATAGACTTTCACAAGCAATATTCCACAGTGGGCTAAATCTTCACCATCACACAATTGATTAAAAGATGTAGCTAACTTAACACCCCCACAACGTTCACTGTTTGATTACTACTAAAAAAATTTTGATTTAGCAGATCAAGATGTCAACTTAAAGGCAATCCTCCAACAAGGCATCCCCTGTATATCTGTCAAAATTATGCAAGACTCCTGGGGAAGTCACTTAACCCCAACTGCCCCCTAAACATGTGTAGTACAAAATTATACAAGACTCTATAAAATATATCACAGAGATAACCTTGTTTGATGACTCCTGTGATCATTAACATCAAATGATCTCCATAGATGACATTATGCTGATTGCAAATACTGTTGTTAAGAACCATAACTGCGCAAAAGAGTTGGGCTTAATTATTCACAATGAAAAAAAGTGAGTGAAGAATGTTCA
This sequence comes from Vombatus ursinus, assembly GCF_900497805.2. NCBI lineage: Eukaryota > Metazoa > Chordata > Mammalia > Diprotodontia > Vombatidae > Vombatus > Vombatus ursinus. Next base: position 63,765,124 of record NW_020954585.1, on the reverse strand, counting down.
TTGTCTAGACAACGATACTTTTATATACAATATTTCCTCTTTTGATTATAATGTAATCCCAATTGAGGGCAGGAACTCTCTTTTTTGTCTTTGGATACCCATTGCCTCACATGGTGCCTGGAATGTAGACCTTTAATATGGAAAGTGCTTGTTGATCAACTGATGAGATGCAATTAGATGGACCACTTATAGAACCTATCCATCTGTATATATAGAGATATTACATATAGACAATAAGTTGAGCCTTAATTATAAGAAAGGAGAAAACATGCTGGAATGCCTTTGGGAAACTGCAATATTCTTTGAATGACTCCAAGTTTCTCCCCAACAAAGGCCCATATTTTAAATACCAATATTTTCCCAGCATTATATGGCTTTATGTCATAGAGTGTTATAGTTTCCCAAAGCACCAATGTTGAAGATAATGCAATAAAGAATTGTGTGGATGGCATGAGCAAAGTGTTACATCTCACAAACAAGGAATTGTGAAAAAAAAGTGGAGTAAAGAATATATGTGTGTGTGTGTGTGTGTGTGTATACAGTATAGATAGATGTATGTCCATCTATCTATATCTACATATATATGACAGATAAAACAAACTGGTCACATGGCAAGTACAAACATAACTGATGGACACTCCACTTACTCCATTGGTATTCACATGATGTCAGGAAAATGCAAGCAAGACCTTTAGTGCATTAGGTATACCTTTCATAATGACATATGGGAGGTCATGGACCAGAGTAGTACAGGATGCACAGACATGGATGGGTTGCAATCTGCATCACTGAAGAAAATTTCACCGTCAATAAGATCACAGAGACATCTGAGGGAGTAATACCCACATCAATCACTATGCTTTCCATTCCAAATTGGTTGGTTTGTGTAGATGTATATTTAACAAATATTCATTCTGACTCCTATTTTGTGCAAGATTCTGTATGTCACATGAAGAGCTTTAAGACATATCCTTGCCCTAAAGGAGCTTATAATCTAGTAGGAAAGATTAGGTGATATGAGATATGTGGTAAATGCTAAATATTTTAGGAATACTGAATAGAGAATGATCACTGTGAGGATTGGTGGTCAGGAAGGGCTGTAGACAGAACACTTGAAAAGAGCCCCAAAGAATGGTTAGATTTCATATAGGCAGAGAAGGAGTAGGGCATTCTAGGAAGGAGATATGGTATAAGGAGATTCAGAAAGGCAAGAAGGGCCAAGGTATGCCCAGAGGATGGTGAGATGCAAGAGAAATGAAGAAGTCTATTAATTTTTAGGCTGAACAAGGCTGGAGAAAGTTGGGAATGATGTTGTGAAGTGCTAACCTCTTTCTCTACACCTTCATTTTTTTAGATCAGAGAACTGCAGGAAGGTGAGAAAATGAAAAACCATGTCTGACTTCTAAATCTATCTCTGTGGAATTTTCTGGCTCCAGCTCTATCTTCATCTCTCCCCCCTGGAAAACTAGATTCCCTTTTAAGCAGAAGGAGCCAGATTTAAAGCAGGGTATTTAAGATGAACATGTAGCCAAGTGAGAATTTCAACTTGTGTCATTCTGAGGCAGACATACTATATATTCTGGTCTTAGCTCTGGAGTTTCATCGAATTTCTATTCAAAGTCACATGACTCTGAGCCACTGGGCAACATAAGCCTTGCCCAAGGAAAATAGATAACAACAACAAAAGCAACTATCATTTGCATACCACTTTAAGGTTTACAAAGTACTTTAAAAAATATCTCACTATATCTTCACAACAACTCTGGAAGGTAGATGCTATTATTATCTTCATTTTGTAAATGAGGAAACTGAGACAGATGTTAAGTGATTTGCAGGGTCACACAGCTAGTTAGTAAATGTGAGACTAGATTTGAACTCAGTTCTTCCTAATTCCAGTGGCTCTATCCACTGCACTATCTAGTAATTTCAATAAATTTTAAAAATAAATCCATTGGCATTCTTGTTTCTTTGCCATTGATCCTGAATGGATTCTGACTGAGTGACAATGTTCTCTTAAGATAATCAATGTATCTTGTAATTGTGATAATCAATGTATCTTTGTTTCTGCTCTTTATGTCTGTCCACACCATTCTTGCCTGGTGAAATAGTTCCCAGTCTTCAAGAACCAAATATTATTTCTTTTACTGCACCTTTATTCCCCACCCCCATTCCCCAACAAGCTGGAAATAATCAAACTTTCTTTGGAACTCTCACTGTACTGTATGGTTTTCTTATTCACTTAGGTTCATTTTGTTTGTTCTTACCTCCCAACCCTTATTATCCTAAGCTATATAGTAAGTTACCTAGAAGGGCAAGGCAGAGCTCCAGGAAAGTGAACTGCAAATACGCAATGGTAGAATTCTCTTAAACAGTGTCATTTGAAAAATTTTTTCAAAACAGTTCAAAAACATCAGTTTTTGAGTACATTGGTAGAATTCCATCCAACAACTAGTTACAAACAAATCCTATGTACAGTGATGGGCTATATTCAGTTATCTGTTTTCCAACTGACATGTATATGCAGACAAATCAAATCAATAAATTGCAAAGAATTAGAGAACAAAGAAGTATGATTATTATCAAAGAACTTACAACACAGATGGGGAGTGAAGGGACATAAATGCATAAGAAGTTAAACAATAATGCAAGGAGTTATGGGGGGGTGGTGTGAATTAAAGAATACAACAGGAGTTTCCAAGAGCATGCTCCTGAGAGGGTCACTCCATGGAGCATATTCTGAACTGCCCTGGCTGCTTTCTGTTGATCCTATGGCTCTGCTGAAGGACTTGGTCACTTTAGGATGATGAAGCAATCCTCTTATTTGTCATTTGGTCCTATGATGGCAGCAAGAGGTATCTGCATCAAGAGGGTTGGCCGTTGGGCCTGTTCACTAGACTTAAAAAGGGTGATACCTTCCCCCCAACCCCTTCCCATCTGCTGAACATGTAATGACTTTCTGAATTTCTTCTTTTCTTTTTTCTGAATTTTTTTCTTGACTTCTTGTGAGGGGGTTGGGGAAGGGCATGCCCTCCTCCACTCTGGAAGAAATGTCAAACTGCTCATACATAAAACTGGAGCAGGTGGCAAGCCTGGGTGAGCTTGTGTGTAAATCTCAAAGCCTTAAATGCTTCTCCTACTTGTTGTGGTTTTTTTTCCCCTGTGCATAAATATCCAAATGTTGAGTATGAGGTGGACATATCCAGTCTTGGAGCCAACCTTGCGAGTTGGAGAAGTTGGGAGCCCCTACTTCCTCACTTGGTGCCATCTACACTTCTGGAAGAACGCATCTTAGAGAAAATGATCACCAGGAGAAGGAGGAAATCCAAAACCTGGCCTGACTTGCCAGTACATATAGAATTTGAACAAATCATTTGAACAGCAACAGAATTGAGGTGAAAGTGAAATACCCATTTAGGAATTCCACAAAATGCTTTGTGTTTGATGTTTTTGGGCAGCTTTCTGGGAGACTTTAACAACAGTTATACTGCTGCTGATGCTTACTGAAGTTTTTGTCAATATGAGCATGTCAATCTCTTGTGGTAAACATTTCTTTTGTGCTGAGGAAATAAACAGCTGTTCTGTACCTGATTTACACAGCTCTGCCTCACTAAATCCAATTCACGTGCAAGTCAAAACATCACCCTCGTGGTTGTCATTGGTCCTCTTCAAGAATGAAGGATGAACAACAAAACAAAACAAACCTAATTTACACTGTGCCTTTCCATTCTCTCTTTTGGAGAGACCCTGGACATGAGCCAAACCCAAGTTTTCAGTGATTTTCTCTGGAGCTTCAGAGGGAGACCTAAAGAGACAGAGAATTCAAGGAGGGGGAAAGCCTGTTTCCTCTCTTTTGGAACAAGACTTCCCTCAGACTCAATACCATCCATGAAAATACTGATTCAGGGTTAGGGTCTGCCTTGTGGAGGGAGATGGTTAATGCCCCAGCCCCCCTGGGCCCAACAGTGGTTATTCATATATTGTTACCAGGCAACAATACTCACTACTCAAACAGTGGCTCAGACAAGTACTTCTGAAACTATAGCACTGTTTCTTTTTTCTTGCTAGGCAATGGGGTCAAGTGGCTTGCCCAGGGTCACATAGCTATTAAGTGTCAGAGGCCGGATTTGAACTCAGGTCCTCCTGACTCCAAGGCCAGTGCTCTAACCATTATGCTACCTAGCTACTCTCAATTTTTTTAAAAATAGTACTGAGTTTCAAAGGCGGGATCTATGATGCTGGGGATGGATTGAGCATTGGGAGAGGAAATTACTAGGTTAAAACTTAAAAAAAAGTTTTTAATTGATTTTGAACTTAAATACATGAAGACCAAAAAAATTTCTATGTACATAGCACAACATAAAAAGAGGATTCACAATAAAAACCATGAATTTGCATTTTATGCTGTTTGCTTTTTTTTTTAACTATGTAAGTACTACACATTATTTTCAAAGCTATTCTGTTTTCTATGATTCCTTCTAAATTTTCTTTTATTCTCTGCTGTGATATATATACTTCCCTCCCTCCTCATGCCACCCTAGAGATGGCTACCATTATATATATTTTTTTAAGAAGCTAGACCAAGCCTGGTGGAAGCTGAATCAGTCCTTTCCAAGCTACTCCTTCTGGAGAGGAAAATTATGATTAATATGATGTTAGAGCCAGAAAGGACCTTATGGTGACTCCTTCTCCCTACTTATATGGGCACCACCCTAGTCCAGTCCCTCATCACCTCTTGCCTGTGTGATTGCCATAGCCTCTTAATTGGCATTATGACCTCAAGTCTCCCTCTGCTCCAGTCTTTCCTCCACATAGTTACTGACATGATTTTTTTGAAGCACAGGTCTAACCATATAACTCTATCATTCAAGAAGATGCAATGGCTCCCTATTGCTTCTAGGATCAAACAAAAGTTCCTTGGGTTTTTTTTTTTTAAAGCCCTTCACAGTCTGTCAGAAGCCTTCCTTTCCAGGCTTTTTACACATTTTCCCCCTTCATGTACTCTACAGTAGAGTAGCTATTCTTACTGCATCTCCTTCATTTGCTGTCTTTGTACCTTTGCTCAGGCTGTTCCCCTAGGCATGGAATGCATTTCCTTTCCCCCTCTGCCTCATGAAATCCCTAGTTTCCTTCAAAGCTCAGTTCAAGGGCCATCTCCTAATGAGACCTTACCTGATCCCTTTAGTTGTTAAGGTTTCCCCCACCTCAGAGATCACTTTGTGCTTACTTTACTTCTACTTATATGAGTAAATATTTTTCTTGAGACAGAGTAGAAATGCTCTGAGGGCAAGAACTTTTTTTACTTTTGCCTTTGTGTCCCTAGTGCTTAGGAGTCATGTAATAAATACTAGTTGATTGATTCTTAGTTGACCTTCATAACACAACCATATGAGGAAGCTAGAGATAGAAGGGTCTATAATGAGTAGGGCACAGTCATTCTTTAAGACATACCCTGTCCCTCATCCTTGGCCTTGCCATGAAGGCTGGAGTATAGTTTTTATTATAGGAAGCCATATGGCACAGGGGCTGGAGAACAGGATCTAAATTCAAATCCAGCCTCAGACTAGATGTGTGACCCTGGGCAAGTCACTTAACCTCTGTCTTTATCAGTTTTCTCATCTATCAAGTAGTATAATAATACTTTCTATCACTCAGGACCATTATGAAGATAAGGGGCAGCTAGGTAGAGCAGTGGATAGAGTGCCAGGCCTGGAGTCAGGAAGACCTGAGTTCAAATTCAGTTTTAGACACTTTCTAGCTGTGTGATCCTAGGAAATCCTCAGTTTCCTCACCTGTAAAATAAGCGGGAGAAAGGAATAATAAATCTCTCCAATATCTTTGCCAAGAAAACCCCAAATGGTGACACAAAGAGTGTGACTCTTGACTGAAATGACTGAAGATAAAATGAGATAATATTTGTAAAACACTGCACACTTTAAAGCATTATATATATATGTTAGCCACTATTAGTATTTTTATTATCAATCAATAAATATTTATTAGGTGTCTACCATATATACAAAAAGAAGCCAAAGACAGTCCCCACCCTCAAAGAGCTCACAATATAATGGAGTAGACAACAAATATATAAAACAAGCTATGTATGTGATAAATAGGAAATAATTAAAAGAGGGAAGACATTAGAAATAAGAGAGGTTGGGAAAAGGCTTCATGGAGAAGATGGAATTTTAGTTGGGATTTAATGGAAGCCAGTAGGTGGAGATGATGTGAGAGAACATTCTAGGCATGAGGATCAGATAGAGAAAATGTCGGAAGCCAAGAGATGGAGTGTCTTGTTCATGGAACAGCCAGGAGACCAGTGTTACTGGATTGAAGAGTACATTTTGGGGAATAAGATGTAGGAAGACTGACTGGAAAGTTAGAAGGGGGCTAGGTTATGAAGGGCTTTGACAGTCATTTGAACAGAGTTTTTTATATTTGATCCTGGAAGTGACAGGGAAACACTGAAGCTTCTTGAGTTGGAGCAGGGAGGGAGGAGAGTGACATGGTCACATCTATGCTTTAGGAAAATCACTTTAGTGGCTGAATGGAGGACGAATTTGAGTGGGGAGAGACTTGAAGTAGATAGATCTGCCAGCGGGCTATTTCAATAATTTTATTTCAGTAATCCAAGCTTGAGATGATAAGGGCCTGTGCAGAGTGGTGCCAGTGTCAGAGGAAAGAAGAGGGCATATTTGGGAAATGTTGGAGAGGTGAAATTGTAGTCCTTGACACCAGCTAGGATATAGGCAAGCAGGGAGACAAGGAGGGAGGTTGAGAGATAGTAAGGAATCCAGGATGACTCAGGTTGTGAGCCTGAGGGACTGGGAAGCTGGTGTTGCCCTTTTGTTGTTATTGTTGCTGTTTGTTGTTTGTTGTTATTCATACTTCATTCTTGAGGAGGATCAATGCTATCAGGAGGGTGATATAATAGGGAATGGGTGAAATAATACAGTAATAAGGAAGGCAGAAGGCAGGGGAGAGTTTAAGGGGAAAGTCAGTGAGTTCTATTTTGTACATGTTGAGTTGAAGATGTCTACTGGACATCTAGTGTGAGAAGTCTGAGTGACAGAAGTGAATCTGAGAATCATCAGCATAGAGATGGTAAGTAAACCCAATGGGAGCTGATGAGATTGTCAAGTGAAGTAGTATAGAGGGAGAAGAGAAAATGGCCCAGGACAGAAGAACCCTGTGGCACGCCTTTGGTTAGAGGGTGTGATCTAGATAAGGATTCAGCAAAAGAGACAGAGAAGGAATGGTTTGATAGGTAGGAGGACAACCAAGAGAGAATGGTGCCCTGAAAACCTAGAGAGAAGAAAGTATTAAGGAGAAGAGAGTTATCAACAGTCTCAAAGGCAGCAGAGAGGTCAAGGAGAATAAGGATTGAGAAAAGGCCATTGGATCTGGCCATTAAAAGATCATTGATAACTTTGGAGAGAGCAGTTTCAGAATGATAAGAAATCATTAACATGGCTGTTATCAGTAGATTTGGGAGGGGGGAGGAATCTTTGCATCAAATAACTCTGATAAAGGCCTGATATGGGGAACTAAAACACACACACACACACACACACACACACACAAGCTATTCCTCAATGGACAGTAACAAATAGTTCCAAAAGAACTATGAACTATTACCAACCATACAAAAGACTCCTCCAAATCATTACACAATGCAACCATTGTGTCTCACAATAAGAGAAATAAAAATCATGACAACTCTAGCCAAAAAATTGGCAAAGATGACAAGATATGAAAATAGTCAATGTTGAAAGGGTTCTAGAAAGACAGGTATACTCAGGGATATATGCTGGAGCCAGAGATTGAACTGGCTCAAGAGAACCAATTGTCATACTTTCAGTTTGAATATTTACACATTGAAAATCTGTAAACACTATAAAATAGAACTTGATTTATTTAAGAAAATGACAGAGAAAATGTTGATGATTAAGATTAGCTTCAAAGTGTGTCCTGTGTACTTTTATTTTTCCTGGAGAACTTATTGTTAAACATTTGCCAGCATACCCCTGGATAAACTTAGATGCATTCTTGGTAAAGCCTTTACTTGGACCAATCATTCTGGAAAATAATTTGGAATTATGCTAAAAGAATGACTAAAATGTCTATCTACATCCTTTGACAAAGAGATCGTACTGCTAGGTATATAACCCCAAAGAGATCAGTTATAGAAAGGCCCCACAAAATGTTATAGAAGTACTTTTTATAGTAGCAAAAAAGATACCTGTATGGGTCTAGACCAGACCTGTGAATTCACTGGTGAAAATGAAAAGTCTTAAGTGAGGAAACTCCCTCTAATAGTGTCTGCAGTTTATAGACTTAGAGTGATCCCTAGAACACTGTGAATGACTTTCCCAGGGTAACATAACCAGTTCAGAGGTGAGGAGTGAACCCAGGTCTTCCTGGATTCAAAGCTGGTCTTTATCAAGGACTCCACATTGCCTCTGTAGACAAAGTAGCTGCTCAATGATTGGGGAAAATGGCTAAACAAGTATGGTACATGAATGTAATGGAATATCATTGTGCCAAAAGAAATGATAAATATTAGGAATTTAGAGAAACATGGGGAGATTCACTTGAACTAATGCAGAAGGAAGTAAGTAGAATCAGGAGAACAATATACATATATGTATATATGTGTATATACATATATTCACATATAGATAGAGACTACAATAATGTAAATTTTAAAAACGATAGAGGCAACTGAACCCAGATTTATTGTAGTGACTAATCTTGGCTCCAGAGAATAGATGGAAATACACATTTATTTTTTCTTGGTAGAAAAGTGGAGGGCTATGAGTGCTTAATTTTTAAATGCCTGTGAGACAATCTGTTGGTTAGTTTTGTTTAACTGTTTTTCTTGGTTAGACTGGAGTGTTAGAGCAGGGAACTAGAGGGGATATTGGAAAATGATTGTGACCTAATGACAAAAGGTCAAATAACAACAACAACAACAACAACAAAGATGAGGTTTCTGTAAATAATCCAGACTGAATGAGAGAGAGAGAGAGGGTCAGAAAGATCTGTGTGCAAATCCTGTTACCTTGGGACAAGTCATTTTACTTCTCAGTTTCCTCATACGTAAAATGAGGACCTTAGATGGCCTTTAAAGCCCTTCCAGCTCTAAATCTATGATCCTATGAAAGCTTTTTGCCTCATTTACATACATACATACATCTCACAGTCTATATTTTTGTGACTTCTTTTTCACCTTAAGATCATCCTGGAGGAAACTTACAGTGTGCTTTTCCTGGGACCTCTTGCGCTTGGCTAGGTTATCTCAGCCCTAGATAATCAAAAATGTGGAATGAAAACAAAATCCTTACATTCCCAAAGAGCTTATTTGCATAACCAAGAGATGGCAGCACTTACCCACAGATGACTTTCATAGCCTATTTCCTTTCTGGCTTTAGTTGGAAAGGATCAAATGATTTAAACCCCCTATCTGGAGATAAATTGGAATGTTCTCCTTGGGTCATTGCCTCAGGCAAGGCAGATGAAGCAATCTTGGACAGAGTTAGGTCTTTGGGATCGAGTTCCAAGTTCTAAGAAAATGGTGTTCTCTGACTTTTGGCTGGCCAACAGACTTAGCACTGAGGCCAAGTGTGGCTTTCTCTATCTAGGGACTCCACCCTTATGAAAAGTAAGGACAGCCCAGGTGAAGTCAAGGAAGAGTTCCTTGAGATAGAGCTATAAGACTATATAGGTACACCTCTTCCATCATTTTTGAAAGATGTATGGAGCAAAAATTGTCCTGCATCAGTGCAAGGAGCAATAGCCAAGGAGTCCTAGTCCTGGTTCTTAACTTACTGTGTGACCAGGAGCATGTTATTCCCTTTTCTTAGTCCCCAGTTTGGTAATCTATAGAATGAGAGAGCACTAGGTGATCTCTAAATAACTTTGCAGCTTTCACACTTTATAAAATGCAGTGGTGACCAAAAGTTGATCTTGGTAGAGCAGGTAGAGCAGTACATCTAGAAGATAATCTGATTTGAGGGATGCAAGGAAGGCCCCTCTTCCTAATTTCCCCATGACCAAAAATAGTGGCTTCTTCATTAGCCACTAAGTATGGAATCCTTAGCATCATCTCTTTTGTGTTATTCCTCCCCACCCCCTTCCCAACTTACTGGTCCCGGAAGTGGAATAGATATAGTGCTTGCCCCCCATTACCATTTTTAAATTCTCCCTCTACTGACATCACTCAGCAACCTCTCCTCTTTTGAAATCAAGGCTATTCAAATTTGTCACCCAATCCAGATCCTAGGGACTATATTATCTACTGAATATCAGATCGGTTTTTTTTTAACCTATCTTAAAGAATTCAGTGCCTGGCTCGTAGTCTTTCCTGTCCTTATAGTAGGGGACTTCAAAAACATGTTGGTGTTTCCTCAAATACATTAACATCCCATTTCCTGTTAACTCAGCTCCCATGACCTACACTATAACTCCACTTCAAATACACAGAAAGTTGGTCACACCCTTCATCTTGCCATCATTCACAAGTATTCTGTTTCTATGATCAAGAACCCTGTCCAACAATAATTTCCTATTATTCCATCTTTCCCTATTCCTCCCAAACCTATTCTTTGTCCTAAGTACGACTTACCTTCCTTACTTCCTATCTACTGGTTCATTCCCTGATGTCTATAGACACATTCAAGTTTCTTTCATTCTTTAAAAAACAAACACCCTTTCATTATATCCCATTACCCTTGCTAAATATTGTCCTATATCTCTCCTCTGTTTTTCAGCCTTACTCCTTTAAAAAGTTATCTATACTTGGTGTCTCCATTTCCTCTCCTCTTTCTGTCTTCTTAATTTCCCTGCAATCTGGCTTTGGACCTCAACATTCAATTGAAACTGCTTTCTCCAAAGTTATCATGAGCTCTTAGTTGCCAATTCTAATGAGCTTTTTTTAAATCCTTTTTTAATCCTCATTCTTCTTGACTCTGTTGACCTAAATATTCTTCCTTGGGCCTTCATGATGTTGCTCTCTCTTGGGTCTCCTACTTGTCTGATCACTCTTTGATATATCATCATCCATGTCATGCCCACTAACTATGGGCATTCGCCAAGGACCTTATTAGCTCCCATGGGTTCAACTACTACCTTTAAACAGATCTATCTATCCAACCCTAGAGTCTCTCCTGAGTTCTAATCCTTCATCACATCCTGCCTATTGGACATTTTGAATTGTAGTATAACCCATAGACATCTCAGATTCAACATTTTCCAGTTCATCATCTTTCCCTCTCAACCCATTCTTCTTCTGAACTTCCCTATTACAGTGCTGACTAACAAAGTCATCCAGGTATATAACCTTGGTATAATCTTCCACTGCTCATTCTCCCTCACCCAACATAACCAAATGAGTAGCCAAATCTTGTCATTTCTATCTCTAGAATATCTCTTGCATACATTTCCTCTCTACTCATATAAACTTCATTCTAGTTCAGGCTCTCACCATCTCTTTCCTGGACTATTGTGGTCATCTCCTATTTATTCTCTCAACCTCAAGCCTCTCCTGCTCTAATTCAGCTTTCACACACTTACCAAAGTGATTTTCCTAGAGCAAAATCTGATCATGTCACCTTTCTGCTTAATAAGCTCCAAAACTCTTTATAACTTCTGTAATCAAATATAAACTCTATTTGGCATTTAAATCTCTTTATAACCTGATATATCCCTACCTTTCCAGTCTTCTTACACATCACTGCCCTCTGTGCACTCTTATTATCTAGCCATACTGAACTACTTGCTGTTCTACATACATGGCATCCCATCTTCCAAATCTATGCCCTTGCCACTAACTGTCCAGCATACCTCCCTCCCTAGTTTCCTCTAAGATTTAGCTCAACTGGGAAGCTTAGCTTAACTTAGCTCAACCACTATAGGAAATCTTTCCTGATTTCCACCACCTCCAGATTGTTAGTAGCCTTCCTCCCAAAATGACATTGTTTCATTATCTCTTCCAAGAGGATGCATGTTCATTAAGAGTAGGGACTTTTCATTATTATCTCTGTATTTCCAGTGCAAAGCACAGTTCCTGGCACATAGTAAATGCTTAATAAAGGTTTGTCTGTTATTTTGTTAATTGCTTAGAACAATGTCTCCAGAAGGCCCCCATTAAAAATGTGTATTAGGAAGATGACAGAGTAAAAGCAGTGACTTGCTTGAGCTCTTTCCTCCAAGCTCCTCCAAATACCTATAAAAAATGGCTCTGAACAAATTCTAAAGCAGCAGAACTCACAAAAAGAGAGAGTGAAACAAATTTCCAGCCAAAGACAGCTTGGATGGTTGATCAGAAAGGTATATCGTGCTGGGTTGGGAGAGGAGCACAGTTCAGCATGGGCTCGCAGGCCGCAGTGAACCTGTAGCAGGCCTCAGAGGACTGAATCGCAGGCAGCTGTGGCAGTTTCCAGACTTCTTAACCCACGAACGCCAAAGACAATTTGGAAGGTCAGTGGGAAAAGTCTGTGACTATGGTGAGAGAGAAGCTAGGTTTCAGCTGCAATTCTGAAGCGTGGAACATGGCTGCCTCCTGAGCTTCTGGCCCACAGACTGAGGGGGGATCGAATGGCTGATCAGAGGAGGATTGCAGGGATCTCTTTGCCTGTGCTGTGGCAGGAATTTCTTGCTTTACCCATGCTTGGATCTGGGTCACAGTTCTGGGTGGTGGTCCTGGGACAAGGAGGAGCGCTGGTGTGGTGGAGCCTGTAGTGGCTGTGGAGAGGAAACCTTCACCACAGTTCCAAGACAGAAAAGAGTACTCATAGACCAGAGCACAGACCAGGAAAGGAGTAAACATCTCGCCCTTGATCATACCACCTTGGAAGAACTGAAAATTTACAGGTCCCTAGAAGTATCTCTGAAAACAGCTGCACAAAACCCCTGAAGCTTGGGACAGTACATTCTCCACACTAGAAATAAATCCCTATCGTAACAAAGAGTTTATAACTCAAGTAATTTGCTGGGATCATGAGTAAGCAGCGCAAAAGAGTCAGACTATATTATCTTACTTTGATGACAAAGAAGATCAAAACATACAACCAGAAGAAGACAACAAAGCCAAAGCTCCTACATCCAAAGCCTCCAAGAAAAATATGAATTGGTCCCAGGCCATGGAACAGCTCAAAAGGGATTTTGAGAAGCAAGTAATAGAAGTAGAGGAAAAACTGAGAGTGATACTAAAGGAGACCCAAAAAAATACTCAAGAAAATAACATCTTAAAAAATAGCCTAACCCAAATGGCAAAAGAGGTCCAAAAAGCCAATGAAGAGAAGAATGCCCTAAAAAGCAAAATTGGCCAAATGGAAAAAGAAGTTCAAAAGCTTACTGAAGAAAATACTTCCTTAAAAATTAGAATGGAGAAATTGGAAGATAGGAACAATTTGAGAAATCAAGGCACTGTAACACTAATCAAAAAGAATGAAAAAATAGAAGAGAATGTGAAATATCTCATTGGAAAAACAACTGACCTGGAAAATAGATCCAGGAGAGAGAACTTAAAAATTATTGGACTATCTGAAAGCCACGATCAAAAAAAGAGCCTAGACATCATCTTTCAAGAAATTATCAAGCAAAACTGCTCTGATATTTCAGAACCAGAGGGCAAAATAGAAATTGAAAGAATCCACTGATCACCTCCGAAAGAGATCCCCAAAGGAAAACTCCTAGGAATGTTGTAACCAGGTTCCAGACTTCCCAGGTCAAGGAGAAGATATTGCAAGCAGCCAGAAGAAAACAATTCAAGTATTGTGGAAACACAATCAGGATAACACAAGATTTAGCAGCTTCTACATTAAGGATCCAGAGGGTATAGAGTATGATATTCCAGAAGGCAAAGGAGATAGGACTACAACCTAGAATCACCTACCCAGCAAAACTGAGTATAATCCTTCAGGGTAAAAAATGGTCATTCAATGAAATAGGGGACTTTCAAGCATTCCTGCAGAAAAGACCAGAGTTGAATAGAAAATTTGACCTTCAAATACAAGACTCAAGTGAAACTTGGAAGAGGTAAACGGGAAAGAGAAATCATAAGGGCCTTATTAAGGTTGAACTGTTTACATCCCTGCAGGGAAAGGTGATATTTGTAACTCATGAGTCCTTTGTCAGTATTAGGGTAGTTGGAGGGAAAAAAATATATGTATGTATAGATGGATAGAGGGCACAGGGAGAGTTGAAGATGAAGGGGTGCTATCTGGAAAATAAAATGAAAGGGTGAGAGAGGATTATACTGGGAGAAGGAGAAAGGGAGAAGTAGAAGGAGGTAAAATATCTCACATGAAACAGACAAGAAAAGGCTTTTACAGTGGAGGGGAAATGGGGGAAGGTGAGAGGGAATGAGTGAATCTTATTCTCATAGGATTTGGCTTAAAGAGGGAATAACATACACAATGCGGTATGGAAATCTATCTTACCCTACAGGAAAATAAGGGAGGGAGGGGACAAGAGAGCAGGGGGTCGATAGAGGGGAGGGCAGATTGGGGGAAGGGATAATCAGAAACAAACACTTCTGAGGAGGGACAGGGTCAAAAGAGAGAATAGAATAAGTGGGGGGTAGGATAGGATGAAGGGAAATATACTTAGTTTTTCACAGCAGGACTACTATGGAAGTGTTTTGCATGACTGCACATCTATATCCTGTATAGAGATGCTTGCCTTTTCAATGAGGGTGGATGGGGAGAGAGGAAGGGAGAGAATTTGTAACCCAAAGTTTTAAAAACACATGTTAAAAATAAAAAAAAAGAAAAGAAAAAATGTGTATTAGATGAGAGCATATTAACTCATTATAATTTCTCTTCATGTTAGAAGAGATTATGACCTTGAAGGATTAGGATACTACACAGGTAAGTTTGTATGGGAACAAGAAAATATCTGGAACAGGGGATGTGTCAGGTAGACCTGGACAAAATAAGATAATATAAGAGCACTGGATTGGGGATAAGACAGAATTGAGACTTAAAGGTGAAAAATGAAGTCAAAAGTGAAGCATGGCTAAAAACATTCCATTAATTTATTGTTCTGTCAACTGAACATCTACTTATATGCACAGCTCTAGGACAAGGGTTGGAGGCAGAGAGGAGGCAAACACAGAATTTTTTGGTCCCTGGGACAAGTAGCTAGAAATGGGCCCTTAAATAGGTGCAGTGAGTAAAATATCAGGCTTGGAATCTGGAAGACTCATCTTCCTGAGTTCAAACCTAGCCTCAGATACTTCCTAGCTGTGTGACCCTGGACAAGTCATTTAACCTTGTTGGCCTCAGTTTTCTCATCTGTAAAATGAGCTGGAGAATGAAATGACAGACCATTCCAGTATGTTTGCCAAGAAAACCCCAAATGGAGTCACAAAGAGTTGGACATAACTGAAATGACTAAACAACAATGACAGCAACAATTCATCACCTGAAAATAATATAATTTATCAGAACTTTATTTGAGAAGGGAAATTCGTTATGTTAGTGGCTTAGAGATGTGATATTATCAGTAGATGCAGAGCTGATAGATTCCTCCTTTAACTATATAGATAATATATGTGTATATATGTACATACACATGCATTTATTCTCTTCCATTCCCTATTCCTGACTTTTTTTTTTAGGCAATTGGGGTTAAGTGAATTGCCCGGGGTCACACAGCTAGTAAGTGTGAAGTGTTTGGTCTGAGGCCAGATTTGAACTCAGGTACTCCTGACTTCAGGGCCAGTGCTCTATCCTCTGCACCACCTAGCTGCTCCCTGACTTTCTATGGACTTCAAAATCATGTCTCTACTGCTGTCTCATCATGGAACTTCCTTCCTCAACCTGGAATATCCTACCATGTCCACAGTCTGCTCACTCTAGGATATCCCTCCTCAATATCCCCTTCCATTTTGTGAAGGGGTCCAGGCTGCCGGCCTTCATTCTCCTCCCAGGCCTGTTCCTTATTTCCTCTGTACTTTGAAATAATGCCTCCAAGTCAGCTATCTTCATTGTTACCTGCCTCTCCCATAGCTTTTCATCTCCTTTTTGTGTGTGGGCTTCCTTCATCAGAATGTAAGCTACTTGAGAGCAGGGACTGCTCTAATTTATAACCTCAACACTTACCCGAGTGCCATCTATTTCCCAACCAGCTGCACTCCTTTGGACTTTCTGTATTATGTCCTTGCACTTAGTACCTTCTCTACCCCCACCCCCACCCTTAATTCAGTGTGCTGTCTTCCCCCATGTAAGCCGCTTCTCATGTTTGTATCCTCAGTGCTTAGCATAAAGCTTGGCACATAGAAGATGACTAATATGTATTTAGTGACTGCCATGTAATATAGTAAGCACTTAATAAATTCTTGTCGCCTTCCTTACTATGCACTATGCTCAGTTCTATCAGATGTATCTAATCTGCTGAAAGACTTCGGTTACATCACTCCTGATTCCACGCCTTTTCACTGGCTGGAATTCTCTTCTTCCTCATTTCTCCCTCTTGGCTTTTGTGGTTTTCTGCAAGTCCCAGCTAAAACCCCCCTTCTACAGAAAGCCTTCCCTAATCCCCCTTATTTCCAGTCCCTTTCTTCTGTTGCTTATCTCCAAATTATTCTATCAATATTTGTATGCAATTGTTTTCATGTTGCCTTCCCCATTTGAGTGTGAGCTTCTTGTGAGCAGGGACATTTTTTGCTTTTCTTTGTATCCCCAGGACTTAGCACAGTGCCTGGCACATAGTAGGCAGTTAATTAATGCTTGTTGATTGACTGGTTCTGAGACCCTAGACAAATGGATTAATTTCTCAGTGTTCTAGGCAATTCTCTAAGGCTATAAATTGCAGAGGAGGAACTGACCTGCATTATCCACATAGATCATCAGAGATGAGAGTATGTCTTATCATGTAGTTCAACCTCTCCTTTTATGGGAAAGGAAACCAGGCAGCAGAGAGAAGATGGAGCTTACCCAAGGTCTCACATCTAGTTAGTGTCAGATGTCAGATGTCAGAGTCAAAATGAAATTCCAAGACTGCTGACTCTCAAGTCTGGGGCTCTTTTCACATTATGTTTCCCTTATAAAGAATTCCAAAAGCCTTAGAATCAAGTTCAAGCCTTGGCATCAAGATGCCAAGACTGTAGCATCTGCTCTTATCAGAAATAAATTTAGGCAGCTGGTGGTACAGTGGCTAGAATGTTGTTCCTAGAGTCAGGAAGACCTGAGTTCCAATCCAGTCTCAGACACTTCTTAGCTGTGTGACCCTGGACAAATTATTTAATCTCTTCTTGCCTCAGTTTCCTCAACTGTAAAATAAGGATAATAATAGCACCTGCTTTGCAGGTTGTTGGGAAGATAAAATGGGATAATATTTGTAAAATGTGCTTAGCATACTGCCTGGTGCATAGTAGGCACTACATAAATGCTTATTCCTTTCCTTCTCCCTTCCCCCAAATAAGTAGGCTGTTAGTCATGGTTTTAGAATTCTTCTCTTATTTGGAGGATTGCAGCAACTTTTGGTATGATAGTATTTGAACTGAACCATCTTATTCACTCTCAAATACCCATGCTGGCTTAGGTGGGGATCCCCAGCTACCTCCTTTAACCACATTTGGAAAGGAGAATCATTCATGTATCAATAAGTACTTAGAACTCCCATTTGAAAAGCAATTTCCTTAATGCAGGTGATTTAGTATCTCAAAGTCAGCTGCCAATTAAATAAACAGAACTCCAAAAACTTCATTAAAGGAAATGTCACCTAAGAGTCTTGAAATAATCATAAATAATGTTCTGGTGGAGCCTTTGGTAATATTCGAATTAAAGGAGCCAGATGGTAGGTTCAGGGTCATCAGTCCTAGTGTTAGGGAAAAGTCACCAGGAGACATAGGTGATGGAGGCTGCTTCTGCTGGTGACATGGCAAAGGTTTAAGGCAAAGACTTAACCCAAATAATCAGAGGCAAGACCAGGAAGCTAGGTGAAGCAGTGGCAGTGGAATTGGCATGAAGAAGACCCAAGTCTCATAAATTTACTAGCTGTGTGAACCTGGGTGAGTCAAATAACTTCTCTTAGTCTCATTTTCCTCATCTGTAAAGGAAGGAGTTTGGACTAGATGGTCTCTAACATCCCTTCTAGCTCTAAATCTATAACTCTCTGAATCCTTGGGGCTAGGTACAAGAGTTAAAGCAATAAGATTTCTGAGGTCAAGGGCAGCAGTTGTTCTAACAAGGGTTTAAGAGTATCTCTTGCCTGTTATGCTGGGTTAATTCTGGCTTACTGCTCAGCCCCTTCCTGAATAGCCCACTTCTTTAGATTTGGGAAATCTTCCCTGATATTAGATTAAGCACTCTCTATATCTATGCCAGCCCTCAAACACTTACTAGCTGAGTGACCCTGGACAGATCACTTAACCCTATTTGCTTCAGTTTTCTCATTCGTAAAATGAGATGAAGAAGGAAATGGCAAATCACTCCAGTGTCTCTGTCAAGAAAACCCCAAATTGGGGTGTGAAGTGTTGGACACAATTGGAACAACTGAACAAAAACAACAACAGCCAGCAGGTTTATATCTTTAGGACTTAGAAGAAAGCCTGTAGGATGTACAAAGAGTCTGTGGATTTAGAAAAAAAAAAAACCTAAATATACATTCTCTCTTGGAATCAGGATGGGCAAGGGCTACAGCTGACTGGGTCCCATGATGTCAAACAAATCCCATTCAAGAAACAATAGTGAGAAAAAAGCAAGTGAGACTTGGTGGCTTGAATTATCAATTGTGTGTGTCTGAAACAGAATCAAGATCATGACTGATATAACCAAGTCCAAAGATGCTTTTGAGTTGTGAAGTCCAGGCTTCGGTAGGCAATGGTTAGATAAGGATTTTGTTCACTGTTCTATAGGCAAATGTGAGGTTTTATCTTCTTCTACCAAAGTAAATCCTTACTTTCTCTATAACTATAAGAATATAGTCTTTTAGGGTTATATAGTCTTATTTTTTAAAATTGATTTACTGGGTTTTTTTTTAACATTTATTAAATTTTTTTTTAGTTCTAAATTCCCTCTTTCCTCCCACCCTCCCCCATCCATTGACAAGGCAAGAAAAGTGATATCAGTTATATGTGTGAAATCATGCAAAACATATTCTCATATTGGATATCTTGCAAAAAAAAAGCAAGAAAAATAAAGTGAGAAAATTATGTTTCAATCTGTTCTCAGACTCCATCAGTTTTTTCCTCTGGAGGTGGATAGTATGTTTCAACAGAAGTCCTTTGGAACTGTCTTGGGTCATTGTATTGATCAGAATAGCTAAGTCATTTATAGTTGATCATCATGCTGCTGTTACAGTATACAATGTTCTTCTGGTTTTGCTCACTTCCCTTCACATCAATTCATATATGTCTTCCCAGGTTGTTCTGAAATTATAGTGCTGGTAATTTCTTATAGCACAATAGTATTCTATCACAATCATATTCCACAGCTTATTCAGTCATTCTCCAATTGATGAGCATCCCCTCAATTTCCATTTTTTTTTTGCCACCACTAAAAGAGCTGCTATAAATATTTTTGACAAAGAGGTCCTTTTCCCTTTTATCTCTTTGGGATAGTGGTATTTCCAAGTCAAACAGCTTTATAGCTCTTGGGCATAGTTCCAAATTGCTCTTCAGAATGTTTGGATGAGTTCACAATTCAACCAACAGGGCATTAGTGTCCCAATTTTCCCATGTCTTTTCCAACATTTATAATTTTTCTTTTCTGTTATATTAGTCAATCTGATAGCTATGGAATGGTACCTCAGGGTTGCTTCAATTTTCATTTCTCTAATCAATAGTGATTTTGAGCATTTTTTCATATGACTATAGATAGATTTGATTTCTTCTTTTGAAAACTTCCTATTTATATTCTTTGGTCATTTATCAATTGGAGAATGACTCATTCTTATAAATTTGACTCAGTTATCTTTATATTTGAGAAATGAACACTTTATCAGAGAAACTTACTATAAAATTTTGCCCCTCCCCCCCAAGTTTCCTGCTTTCTTTTAATCTTGACTGCATTGGTTTTGTTTGTGCAAAAACTTTTAAATTTAATGTAATCAAAATTAATCTTTTTACTTCATGATCCTCTCTATCTCTTGTTTGGTCCTAAATTCTTCCCTTATCTGTAGAACTGACAGGTAAAATTTTCCATGCACCTTTAATTTATGACATCATCTTTTATGTCTAAATCATGTACCTAGTTCAACCTTATCTTGCTATATGGTGTGAGACGTTGGTCTACTACTTTCCAGTTTCCCCAGACATTTTTGTCAAATAGTGAGTTCTTGTCCCAAAAGCTTAGATCTTTGGATTTATCAAACATTAGATCATTGTGGTCATTTGCTACAGTGTATTGTGCACCTAATCTATTCCTCTGATCCACCACCCTATTTTTCAGACAGTACCAGATTGTTTTCATGATTACTACTTCATAACACAGTTTGAGATCTGGTATGACTAGACCACCTTCCTTCACATTTTTCATTGATTCCTTTGATATTCTTGATCTTTTGTTTTTCCAGATGAATTGTGTTATTATTTTTTCTAGCTCCATAAAATAATTTTTGGTACTTTGATTGGTATAGCACTGAATAAATAAATTAATTTAGGTAGAATTATAATTTTTATTATATTGGTTCAACCTACCCATGAGCAATTAATATTTCTCCAATTGTTTAGACCTGACTTTATTTGTGTGAAAAATGTTGCTTTTGTAATTGTGTTCATATAGTTCTTGAGTTTGTTGTGGCAAGTAGACTCCCAAGTATTTTGTATCATCTGAAGTTATTTTAAATGGAATTTCTCTATCTCTTGCTGTTGAATTTTGTCTGTAATATATAGAAGTGCTGACAATTTATGTAGGTTTATTTCATGTTCTACAAATTTGCTAAAGTAAAGTTACATAATCTTATAAAGAAATTATCAATGTGTACATCCCTGGAAAGAACACTAACAAGGTAAGTGAACTTATCCACAGCATTCAAAACTTCTCCATTTACTGTAACTGATGGTTCCATGTATGGATGGGGTGGTGGTGGCTGATGTTTTCTTGGTGTTTTCTGTGTTTTCTTGGTGTTAATTATTAGGCCAAAATTAGCACAAGCAGCAGAGAATCAATCCATGCTTTGTTGCATCCCAGTTTCAGAGGCTGCACTGAGTGCACAATAATCTGCAAACAGAAAATCATGCACCAACACTCCTTCCATTTTGGTCTTGGCTTGTAGTCTTTTCAAGTTGAAAAATTTACCATCAGTGTGGTAGCTGACCTTGATGCTATGTTCATCCTCATTGAAAGCATTTGACAACATGACTGAAAACATGCTAAAAAGCACAGGAGCAAGCACACATCCTTGTTTCACTCCATTGATCACTGGGAAAGCACGAGAGCATTGTCCATTATCCAGAACCTGGGCAAGCATGCTGTCATGAAATTGGTGTACAATGCTAATGAACTTCTCTGGGCAATCAGATTTTGACATAATTTTCCACAAGCCCCTCACGACTGATAGTATCAAAGGCCTTGGTCAGATCTACAAATGTTGTATACAGACCTCTGTACTGCTCCTGGCATTTCTTCTGGAGTTGTCAGGCAGCAAACATCACATCAACCATTCCTCTGCCCTTTCTGAAGCCACACTGGCTCTCAGGTAGACGACCTTCTTCCAGGTGAAGGATCAGCCTATTAAGGAGGACTCGGCAAGAATCTTGCCAGCAATGACTAAGAGAGAGACAGAACCCCTGTGATTGTCAGAAGACAATCTATTTCCTTTACCTTTATAGAGATGGACAATGAGGCATCCTCGAACTCCAGGAAGATAATCTCCTCTTGCCATATAACCTGGAAAATTTCAGTCAGCTGTTGTATGAGCAATGGACCCCCACTTTGTACATCTCAGCTGGAATAGAATCAGCACCAGGTGCTTTGCCACAATACAGGAGCCTAATGGCATTTAAAACCTCTTCTTCAGTTGGAACTTCAGCTAGGGAGGGTTTGACTTCAACTGAGGTAAATGGTCAGTGTCTTCAGCATTGATTGATGATGGTCTGTTGAGAACATTATGAAAGTGTTCAGCCCATCTCTCTAGGATCATGTCCCTATCACTAATCAATGTGGCTCCATCAGCACTAAGTAGTAGAGATGCCATAGGTCTTTGGCCCATGAATAGCCTTCAGGGAATCATAAAAGCACTTTGGACTGTTACTATCAATGTAAAACTGAATTTCATCTGCCTTCTTACTGAGCCAAGAATCCTGCATCTCTCTAAGCTTTGCTTGTACTTTACTTTTGATGGAATTAAATGCTGCATTCTTAGAGATAGATGAACTATCCTACTGGTAAACCCTGTGGAGTTCTCGTTTTTCATTTAGCAGCTTCTGAATTTCCCCATCGTTTTCAACAAAAGTCACATAGACAGTATGTGTTAGAGGCAAGTCTTGAACTCAGGCCTTCTTGGCTTTAAAACTGGATCTCTTCATTGCCTTTCTATGTATGCTCTGTCCCTGCTCTCTCAGAGTTTGGCCTAATATAGTTCCCCTCTGAGTTCTAGGGTACCCTGAGTAGTTTGTGGGATTTCCTTCTCCTCTGTCATCAGCTCAAGACTCTACCAGCCATTCTTCCCCCATCTGTTAAGGATCCCATGACTAGCACCTCAGTTCTATTTAACTAACAATAGGTAGCTTTTATAAAGGGATATTTGTTACATCAGCGGTAGCAAGAAGAAATATACATTTCCTCTTCTCCAAGACTTTAGAGTTCACCACTCTCACTTTCACAATATCATTCTCTGGGGAAATAGACTCAAAATTTAGCTCAATTTATATATACCATTGGTTCTGCCAAGTTCATATCCAAAGGCAGCTTTGCTTCCAGAATGATTCCTTCTGCTACACTGGTGTCCAGAAGGTCACTCCCAAATTGTTCCTATGCTGACTGCAAAATCCAACCTGAGGCAACTAGGATTGTAATTGTGCATCTAAAGATCTAAAGACAGGTGATAGGTAGATGATAGAGAGATGAATAGATGATAGACATTGGTGGATGGATAGATAGATAGATAGATAGATAGATAGATAGATAGATAGATAGATAGAAAGAACACTTATTAAGCACTTACTATGTGACAAGCACTTTACTAAGCACTGAGGATACAAATACATGCAAGAAAGGTGGTCCTTGCCCTCAAGGAGCTTATATTCTAATATGGGGAAGACATAAAGAGAAACTTGAATGGGAGAGGTTTAAATGTGATTTTTTAAAGGTATTTATAGAAATGACAACATCAGGATTCAAACCCAGATCCTCATTTTTTAGATCCAGTGCCCT
This sequence comes from Vombatus ursinus, assembly GCF_900497805.2. Classification (NCBI taxonomy): domain Eukaryota; kingdom Metazoa; phylum Chordata; class Mammalia; order Diprotodontia; family Vombatidae; genus Vombatus; species Vombatus ursinus. The sequence continues at coordinate 63,741,803 of NW_020954585.1, read as the reverse complement.
GCTATTAGACCACATTCCTTTGTACATACTTTGGATACTTTGAAACCAGGCTTTGTGCATGCCCAGATTACCTAGCATGGAGGTGCCCACATTGGAGAGGCCAGGGACTAGCTTCTGGAAGAAGACATTCTGTGCTCCCCTACCATGGGTGCAAGAACAACCATTGCCTAAGTAGTTGGAGAGGCTGTGTCTCTAAAATGACCAGACTAGGACATTCTCGCCCTCTTTCTTGCATTGTCCAGAGGGTAAAGTCTTGTTCACCCAAAAATGGGCACCATGAACTCCACTCCCCTCCTCTCCTCTCCTCTTCTCCTCTCCTACATTTCTTCTCTTCCTCTTCCTTTCCCTCCCCTCTCCTACATCTCCTCCCCTTCCTTCCTTTCCTCCCTTCTTCTTTTTTCTTCCTATATTTCCTCTCCTCCCTTCTTCTCCCTTTCCTCTTACATTTCCTTCTCTCCCCTCCCCTCTTCTCCTCCTATATTTCCTCCCTTCCCTGCCCATCTCCTGTCCTTCTGTCCCCTCTTTTCTCCCCTTCTCCTCTTTGGATCTCTTCCTGTCTTGAGAGCTGGGAGTTCTTTGTGTTTTTGCCTCTTTGCTTTTCTGATGTATTTGGTTTGCATGGGCTTCTTCTTCCCAAGCCCAGCCTTCATGGTTTTCCTTGGTCTTGATCTCTGATTGCAAAATGTCAGGGTGGCTGGAGAGAAGAGGTGGAAGCCTGTTCAGGGAAACTCTCCACAAATTTGTGAGCATTCTGAACTTATCATATACACACATACACATACATATATACATATATATGTATATAAACATATATATACAAACATGGTGGGGGAAGAGAAAGAGAGATCTTATAGACAAGAAAATTGAGGCTCAGAGAGCCTCCTCACTCAAGGCTACATGGCTAGTTAAGAGCAGTCAGCCTACACAAACATTTCTTCTTCATCTACCATATTCAAAATGTCATTCAAATCACTATAACAACAACAGCAGCAGTAATGTTAATGGAAATAAAAGAGTTCAGGTGATGGGGTATGGGGTCAAGACAAGACTTTTGCCCCTTACTCCAAAAAGGATTTCGGTCCCATTTGTCTACGGGCCCCAGAAAACCCTTAAAGTTTCTTTAAACTCACTTATCTGATCAAGAAAGTCTAGCAGTCTCCTGATTAATATTCCTATCAACTGACTTTATTGCCTAGGCCCTATCTCCTTTTGATATTTCCCATCTTTGATCTTATCCAGACTTCATTCCACCTCTTCATTTTGGTTCTTTGTTACCATGGTGAAGCCTAGCCCTCCATTATCTATTCCCAGATGACTCTATTCAACCTCCCAGACACTCCCATCAGAATTCTCCTTAAACTCCTCCCTCAGTCACCCCGGCTTCAGGATCCTCCTCCCAGCCCCTCCTCTGGTCACCCCAAATTACTTGGCTGCATGATCCATCCTGGCCCCCATTTAAATGCTGAGATTTCCTCATGCCCACTTGTCCTTATGGTAGTCACTAATGTTCAGACTCCGTAAGGGTCTGGCCTGTATGATTCATCTCTAGTAAAACTTTGTCTTTGGCTGAAAGAAGACTTGGGTCAAATTCACGGGTCGTGATTTCGGAGTCCCAGCACCCCTAGCCCCTACACCTCAACACAAGTACAAAAGAGGGCATTTGGTTCTAAAGTGGTCAATTGAGGTTTAGAAATGCCAGTATCCAGTGAGAGTTCATAGGCTTTGGAAAGAACATTAGAGACCAGATCAACTCCCTAATTTTATAGATAAGGAAATGAGACTTAGAGGTTAAAAATGACTGGCCCAATGTGACACAGGTGGTAACAGGGCCAAAACTTCAACCTAGGTCCTCTTCCTCCAAATTTAGTACTCTTTCCCATTGTATTACACTTACAAAGATCTTTATAAATGCTACAATTGAATCCTGTTTTACGAAGAGGAAATAGACTCAGAGAAGGAAAGAAAGTAACTTATCCCAGGTCAATCTTCCAGTTCATGGCCTAGCCAGTTTTAGGATCTATATCTCCTACTTCTCAGGTTTCATGGAGAAGGTGAGACTTGAGCTTGGACTATCATGGGTGGCTCATGAAGGGTACAAAGGGTGGGCCACCCACGCTGACAATGAAACAAACTTAGAGGAGAGAATGAGCCCAGAATAATGCCACCTCCTGTTTTTATAGTGTGAGAGTATTCCAAAGTACCTCCCCTTGGATTATCTCATTTTAATCCTCAAAAATACCCTGAGTAGTAGGACAAAAGATACTTTTTTATCCACATTTGAAAGATAAGGAAATTGAGTCCAACAGAACCAAACTGACTTGGCCACAGTTGTCAGGGTCACATAGCCAGCCGCCTAGCTAGGATTTAGAAACTTCTGATGGGGTATGGGCCCAAGCTGAGACCTTTGCCCCTCATCCCAAAAAGAATTTGGGTCTCATTTGTCTATGGGCCCCAGAAAACCCTTAAACTTTCTTTGAACTATCAAAGAAGTCTCAAAAGATTGCCTGAGGCTATAATCCACTCAAGAGGCCTTTCCTTATCTCTTATTCTTATTGCTATGGATGAGGCTCTCCCACATCCTAGGCCATGTCTTCCTTTGATACTCTAATGCAGTCTTACCCAGACCCCATTCAACCTCTTCCTTCCTTATCTTCTAGTTCTTTGTTACCCAATAAAGCCTAGCCCTCCATTGTCTATTCCCAATGACCCCATTCAACCACCCAGATACTCCCATCGGGATTCTCCCTGCCCCTCCTCTGGTCACCCCAAATTACTTGGCAAGTAAGAGCATCCTGGTCCCCATTTAAAACTGAGATTTCCTCATGCCCACTTGTGCTTATGGTTGTCACTAATGTCCAGATTTCCTAAGAGTCTGGCCTGTATGATTCATCTCTAATAAAATCTTGTCTTTGGCTGAAAGAAGGCTTGGGTCAAATTCATTTGGGCAGGACCCGTGTATCATGATTTCAGGTCCCAGCACCCTTAGCATCTATACCTCAACACTTCTACTTTAAAAGAAGGTCCTTTTTGACTCCTAGTCAATAGCTCTTTGTTCTGTATTATACTGCCTCCCCAGGAACTAAGGACAAAAATTAGAGAGAAATCAGAGTTGCTATCAGAGATTTATTAAATCACTGGGACTAAGAAGGCTGAAAAGGCATGATGGTTTCTGTTGCCTTAGGGTGTACTTGGAGTATCTGCACATAGTTGCTTATTGAAGGAAGGGATAGGAACAAGGTCAATGGGAAAAGAATAGAAAGTTTGTTCACCTTCTTTTGAAGGTTCAGTGAAGTCTGGGTGGCAGTCAGGATCTTTGGATGGATCTTAAATATGGAGCTTTGAAGGGTATCACTGAAGGTTTTCTGATTGACCAGTAATTTATGGGGAAGAAGTGGGTTAGATTATTGTATTTGCTTGAGAAAGACTTCCATTGAGTTGGAGGACTTTGGACAATTACAACTTTAGTTGTCTCGGGAACAAGAAAGAGTTTCGGAGAAGACTGAGTATTTGAGCACTTTGGAATAGGGACAAGATCCAAATGGTAGGAGACTGGAGTTTCACTAACATTTAGCCTGGGTGTAGGTAGGTCAGATCTACAGATGTTCTTCATGGAGTCTTGAGTGATCTTGGGCAAGAGTGGCTTTGGTGATACAGCTTTGGAATGTGGATGTGCAAGGTAGGAATGGAATGCTTGAAAAGGAATTCTGCTAGTTTTGTGTCTTGTTATATCTTGACGTAAATGTTTCCAGCAAACATTCTTAGGGTTCATTGTCAATGTTATCTTAGGATGCAGTTGCTGAGTTGGAGGTACTGTTAACTAGAAACTGCCTGTGGAAGTAAGGCAGAAGCTGTCCTCTGCTGGGTAAGTATGGTGTTGCCCTCCACGGAGATAGGCGGTAACCTCTAATCCTATACTGGTCCTGTTTCAGAGGAGCAATTTATGAGATTGCAGTTGGTATCTTCAAAAAACACTGCAGGTCAAAAATGCTTTTGCAAAGTTATCTTTGTTTTCCTCTTTATCAAAGTCAGTCAGTCAGTCAGTCAAAAAGCATTTGCTAAGTGCTTACTATATGCACCTTGCTAAGTACTGGAGATATAAAGAAAGGTAGGAAAATGGCCCATGCCCTGAAGGAATTCACATTTTAATGGAGGACACTAGTCTTCTGAATTCAGTGCATTTAATCCATCCCTAGCCTAGTGATGTAATTGGTGTGTGTGTGTGTGTGTGTGTGTGTGTGTGTGTGTAGGTGTAGGTATAGGTATAGGTGTGTGGGGGGGAAAGATGTAAGTGAGTTAAATACCCACTTCATAGCAAAGTTAATAACACTCATTAAGCATTTATTATTGTGTGTGCAGAGCAATGCATTAAGTGCTTGCTGAGGAGATATAAGAATGAACACAAAGAAAGATGTCTTCATGGAGCTCATAATCTAATAGTAAGTAACTTCTTAAATGCTCTTTCTCAGACCTCATCCTCTGTGATGTCTGCATCATTTGACACCGCTGACCACCCTGAACTTCGGTCTATTATTGCTTTTTACTAGTTCTCATCTGCCCTCTTTTCTTCCCTCTTTTCTTCACTGGTACATTGTCTTCCTACCTCCAAGTGAGAACATGTGAATTGATCATGGGTTGGATTGCCACATCCATGAAGGAGATTCCCAAATCTATACATGCAGTCCTTTCTCCCTCTCCTTCCTTCCTTCCTTCTTTCTTTCCTCGTTTCTTTCATGTAGCCTAACACTTTCATCTTACAGATGAGGACACTGAGACTCAGAAGTTATGTGATTTTCCCAAGGCGACACCTAATAAGTGTCTGAAGCAGGATCTGAACCCATATTTTTTACTCCAATCCAACTTTCTCTCCACTGCAGTAGGCTGCCTCTCATCTCCTTACAGCCTTGGTTTATTGCAAGACTACCTATCAGAAGATGTCCCCATTTTGTTTATGAAATCTCTTGCCATTCAGGGAACAGATAGGTGAAGCAGTGGATAGAGTGCCGGTCTTGAAATCAGGAAGACTCACCTTCCTTAGTTCAAATCCAGTCTCAGACGCTTACTTGACTCTGGAGAAGAGAGTATAGCAGCTTTGCACAGCTCTGCCTTACTTAAATCCAATTCACTCAGAAGTCAATACATCACCCTCATGATGTCAATGGTCCTCTTCAAGAAGAAAGGAAGACCAACAACAACATATATTTACTAACTTCATGACCCTGGGAAGGTCACTTAACCCTGCTTACCTCAGTTTCCTCATTTGTAAAATGAACTGGAGAAAGAAACAACAAACCATTGCAGTACTTTTGTCAAGAAAACCCCAAATGGGGTCATCAAGAGTAGGACACAACTGAAACAACTGAAGAACAACAACACAAGGATAATATTTATGGCTTTGGTCCCTGAACAGAGAACAAACAGCAGACAAGCTCCCTTCCAGCATTGGCCTGTAAGCTTTCTTCAGTCTTAGCCATAAGTTTCCTGTAAAACTGTCAATTCAGGGAAGTTCATCTTCTGAGCTCCCAACTCTGTTTTTTTATCCCTTTTTCCATGTACTGGTAGCAGCTATTTCTTCTACCTCACCAGCCATTTAGTTTCATGAGCTCATCCTCCATCTATGCTAAGGTGTTAGGGACTTAACATTCGACCTACATCAGAAGTATTTACATTTTTTTTTAAATATGAAAAAGGGCACTATTTAAGCTTTAAAGAATATAGATCTAATGGATAAAATTGCAGATACTTTAGGATCTAAGTCGGGGACAGACTTTGATGAAGGAGGGGCCTCCCTAGAGTTTCTTAAAGCACACACTTAGGTACCCTACCTCTTGTGCCTTTGTGTGGTCTTGGTCTGCTTAAGGCCGGGGAGATCTGACTCCCATTGTACTTTGAATGAAGTTCATATTACAACTCCCCCGGGGTGTTTGGGCAGGATCAATAAGAAGAAATGAAACACTCCAAGAGATAGATGTCATTCTTCTCTTCACTGTCCTTCATCACTATACAAGAATATTACCTTATTCTGATTTCTACTTAATTAGATTAGCCCATAAGCTAATCTGCTTAGTGTGGGGTGGTGATGGGGAGCCTCCTCTTTCAGGGGAGAACATCCACTGTGACATCAGACAGAGGATAGTCACAATCTCTCCTATTGGTCAAGGGGCCTTCGTGGTGTTGAAATTGTCAAGTGACCATGTGTGGAGTCACTTTATAATGTCATGTGACCATTTTAATACAAAGTCAAACCTTTGCCTGCTAGGCTTCCAAGTAGTCTCCTTTGGGAGGCTGCGTACTTATTCCAGAGCTGTTCTTTTTGCTCAAAAAATGTTTGAAGCTCCTCTTTGGGAATTATACTCATAGCCAGTTTATGGGTACATGGTCTTGTTACTATATAATTACATCTTGTTTTAGACTCCCAAACACATTCCTTAGCTTGATTATTCCCTACCTTATTCACTGGACTTGGCTTAGAATTATTTCTGACCATTTTCAAAAATCATATCTACCCTCAAAAGATGAATATTTGCTGCCATTGAAGACCTCCAAGAAAATGTCATGTGGGCCAAATTACTTCACATCTCCGGGCTTCTTTGGCTGAAAATTTTTAGATTAAATGACTTGTAAGATATCTTCCAGCCTGGGCATTTATATTCTAATGGCCTTGGGTCAAATTAGACTGGGCTCTCTACGTTGGATAGGCAGAAAGGTAGAGAGAGGTTGGGAACTTTGTAGCTCCTCAGTGGTTGGAATGGGGGGAGTGTGGTTGTGTTGGAGACTAGCCCAGAAACAAGGGATTGTGGCATGCGACAGATCTTCCCACCCTCTAATTAGCTGATCATACTTGCCCTCTGTTAGGTTTATGCCAAAGCCCCCTAGGGATTGGAGCCTCTGCTTTGGAGACTACTGTTTTGCACTATGCTTCTCTCTATTCAGTGATCTTCAAACTTTGGATTATGCACAGCAATTTTTTTTATATCAGTAAAGAAATTTTTGAGCGTGCACCTCAAAATGCTTGTATTCGTTTGTAAACCACATGTATGTCCCACTACATGTATTATACACATTATGAAACATGAACAAAATAACACGCTAAAAGGATGAGATAAATATTTTTAATTGTATGTATTAATGGAAACTTTGACTCTTGTTACTGACCAAAATGTTTCTAGTGAGAGCTATGGAATTGGCTATGCTTCATTGTTTTTTACAATCTTTCTTAGCACTTGATGATGTAGTGCTATTCAAAGATCTGATTCTAAGTTCAGTTTATTTTGACACTAGGTTTTAATGGCTATCTTAGACATTAAAAAGATGCATCATTAAATATGTAGATCCAAATGAAAGAAATGCATCATGAGCTATTGTCATGATATTCATTTTTCAATTACACACACAAATTATACTAAGATTTTTGTTGAAATTTGGCTGACACTTTTCCATCTTCCCTAATGTCAGTCACTCAATAAGCATTTACTAAGCATCTTCCCGTATGGCAGGCACTGTGCTAAATGCTGGGGGTAAAAGGAGAAAGGCAAAAGATGGTCCCTGCTTACAAGGAGCTCATAGTCTAATTGGGGAGACAACGTGAAAAGCAATTATTACAAACAAAGTTACAAACGGGATCAGTTGGAGATAATAGAAGGAAGGCACTAGCATTGAGGGGGATTAGGAAAGGCTTCCAGCAGAAGATGAAATTTTAGCTAGGACCTCAAAGAAGCCAATGAAGCTAGAGTATTTGAGGTGGACAGCCAGTGTTCATCAATTATTCTTTTTTGTTTGCTTTTGGCTAGGCAATCAGGGTTAAGTGACTTGCCCAGGGTCACACAGCTAGTAAGTGTCAAGTGTCTGAGGTCACATTGGAACTCAGGTCCTCCTGACTCCAAGGCTGGAGCTCTATCCACTGTGCCACCTAGTTGCCCCACATCAATTGTTCTTGTAATCTGTTTGGGAGTTATTGCATGTTTATATTTTCGACAAATGGGTTCAAAATACACTGAAACTTCTCATCTGGAAGACTTTGAAATGAGTTAGAAAATTCCATTGTCAAAATGTTTAAAAATGTGTCAATATGAATTTTTGGAGATGACACACATGATTTTCAAGTAAGAAAAGTTTACTTATAAATATCTTGCTAATTGTGAAGACTTCATGTATAATTTAACAAATATTTCAATGCACAATATAATTTTTAGGGCTAGGGCCCTAATAATGAATCTAAATCCATATTTCAAATAATCTAGATAATTTTGATCCCACCCCTCCAAGTTCTTGTCACATCTGATTAGAACAGTCATTGTTATTTTCACCTCTCAATGTGGCTATTGGGAAGGTCATTACGTTAGTGGTGCCCATTTTCTTGTTTGTTTTAGTATTATTTATATTATCCTCAATCTACAGCCTCTTTGAAGGAATTTTTTAAAGCCACTAAACCATTTCATGAAGGTTAATTTAGTTAAAATTAGATTAATGTTTAACTCCTCTTAACCAAGCACATGTAAATTGCCTTACATCATAATATGCTGAAACATACACTAACCCAGTGAGGATGTCACTGTCAATCAAACTACTCTATGCTGTGGAACCCAAACCCTTCCCTGAGGAAACTGGAATACTTTAAATACCATATGTGACACATGATCATTTAACATATAACTTGAGTGAGGTCTCCAGTGTCAATCTGTCAATTAAATATTAGTAAAGCTTAATTTTTTCTTTTCTTAAGATGAACTATAAATATAAATATAAATATAAGTGAAAGTAGTACTATTTTCTTCCTATACCCCATTAGATTGTTTTGTATATCTTCCAGGATGTATAAACCACACTTTGTGTACTACTCTTCGTATTCACTGACAAAGTAGTGACTTCACTTGACTTAGATGCTAAAGAAGGCAGTTTGCTGAGGAGCAGGAGAAAAGGCAAGGGGTGGGGGGGCAAACTAGGTGGTGCAGTGGATACAGCACAGGCCCTGGAGTCAGGAGGACCTGAGTTCAAATTCAGCCTCAGACCAGACACTTGACACTAGCTGTGCAACCCTGGGCAAGTCACTTAACCCCAATTCCCTCGCAAAAAAAAAAAAAAAAGAAAGAAAGGAAGAAAGAAAGAAAAGGCAAGGAGGCAATCAAAGGTCAAAATTCTGGGGGTAGGACCCTCTTGGAAAAGTTACATCAGGGTTTCCCAACCCCTCACCTTGAAAGTCAGAAAGAAAAGAAAGGGTCCCTGAACAAGATTGTTAATCTTGTTCAACAATCAATCAAGCATTCTTTATTAAGCTCCTTCTTTATGACAGTGTTTAGCACAGTGCCTAGCACATAGTAGGGAGTTAATAAGTGTTTCCTGATTGATTGATTGACTATTCCTACTTTGTTGCTAGATGGGGCTAGGGAGGTGGAGGACAAGACAAAAACAAAACTAAAACAACTGCTGCCTTTAAAGAACATCCATTCAATGAGGGAAGATGACAGGTACACATAGGATCCTAAATCCAGGGTTGCAAGGGACCTCAGAGGGCTCTGTAGTCCAATCCCCTCATTCACAAATGAGGAAACTAAGGTCCAGGAGGTTAAATCACTGACCCAAAGTTATATAGGTAGTACTTAGAAGAAGTGGGATTTGAACCCAAGCCCAACTACCAGCTTTTTCTTCTGTATATACAAAGTAAGGATGTGGAAAATATATCCGAAATAAAGACAAGGTCATTTCGGTAGTAGGGGTATGGCGGGAGAGCATCCAGTAAAGGCCTCACTTAGGAGGTGTCCTTTAGGCTGAGAGTTGATGGATATTAGAGATTCCAAGAGAGGATATAAAGAAGGAATGTATTCCAGGTATGGGGAATACATTGTACAGAGAAGGAGGATGAGATGTTGTATGGAAGGCCCCGCAAGACAGCCTTGGCTGAACTAGAGTGTACATGAAAGAGAACAAAGTTGCCTCCTGGGAGAAGGCAAAGATTATGGCAACCTCTGCAAAAAATTTTCTTAGTTCTCCTTTTTTTTTTTAAATCAACTACTTTATATAAAGAAAAAAAAGCATTATTACAATGGCTCAAAACAGTTTTTCTCAGATTATGTGGTGACCAAATCAGTTCAGATTCTAACTAGCAAATGTTCCTCTTCCCATGTGTGAATGGTATACACCTGTATTTTATCATATACTTTATTTGCCTCTTTCATATAGGAAAGAATGACAAAGTACATCACAACGATTGGCCAGAACACAGGGGCACTGAAATCATCAAAAAACGTACAGATCATAGCAATAAGAATGCCTTTAGTAGCAGAGTGCCAAAATTTAAATTCTAGAAGCCTTTGAATGGAACGATGAAATTTCTCATTTTGTTTTGTTGGTAAGGAAGGACCTTCATCTGAATCTTCCATTAAGGAGGGACCTACCTTTGGTAAAAGAAAAGGGATGAAAAGATTGAGGTCGTAGATTCCCAGGGCATATGTTACAACATACCAATCCTTTAATAGATAAACTTTAATCATGTAGATAAAACTTAGCCCCGAAGTTACAACCCTTCACACAGTTGTATAAGGAGCATATTTGCCTAACAAAGACCAGTAAATCTGTCCAAGTCTTGTGAAAAAATCTAAACACCACATAGCTTCCCATGAATAGAATTTCCAACACTGTCTCATTTGGATATTCTATTGCTCACTGAGTCACTGTGGCCAGGCCATGACTCTCCTCAGTATCTCAGGGCCACAGAAGGAGGAGGAAGAGGAGGAAGAGGAAGAAGGGGAGTGTTTCCCAGTTCTCCTTAATATTCATACCTTGTCTTTAATATTATCTCCATTTGTCCTTTATATTATTTTATTTGTACATTGTTGTTTGCATGTTGTCTCCTCCATTAGACTATGATCTCCTTGAGAGGAAAAAGTGTTTTATTTTGTTTTTTTTTCTTTGTATCCCCAGTACTCAGCACAGTGCCTAGCAGATATTGTTGCTCAGTCATTTTTCAGTCCCGTCCAATTCTTTGTGACCCTATTTGGGGTTTTCTTGGTAGAGATATTGGAACAATTTGCCATTTCCTTCTCTACCTCATTTTACAGATGAGAAAACAGAGGCAAACAGGGTTGGTGACTTGCCCAGAGTCACACAGCTAATAAGTATCTGATGGCAGATTTGAATTCAGGAAGATTAGTCTTCATGACTTCAGGCCTAGAACTCTATCCACTGTACCATCTAGATGCATCTAGCCTGGCGGATTTTGTTATTGTTCAGTAATGCCTGACTCTTTGTGACCCCGTGAACCACACTGTCCATGGGGTTTTCTTGGCAGAGATACTGGAGTGATTTGTCATTTACTTTCTTTAGTGGATTAAGGCCAACAGAACTTAATTGACTTCATTGACAAATCTGACCGACCAGATTTGAACTTAGGTCTTCTTGACTCCAGGCCTACTGGCAGAGAGTAGGTGCTTAATAAATGCTTGCTGACTTGTCAACTAAGTCAGGTTTCAGCATGGTGTGTCAAGGTTTCCCATAGTCCACATGGGAAGCATGAGAAGGGAGGAGGAAGAATGTGCCCTCCCCCAGGTTGGCAGCTTGGGACAAAACTGTAGTTGCACCAGCATAGTTATGATTCTAGAAAGGAACTGGAATTTGAGGCAGAGGACCTTTGTATAATTCCTACCTCCTAGACCTTGGATATATTATTTAGCCTCTCTGAGATACAGTTTCCTCATTTGTAAAATAAAAAGGTTAGACTAGATGGTCTCTAAAGTATCCTTCAAGCTCTGAAACTGTGGATGACTGATTCTTATATTGTTAGATTTCTCACATCTAAGTAAAGACACTTGTGCCCAGCGGCTAGAAACACCCCAGCTTCTAGAAGTCGCACAAAGTAAATTGTTAAATAGTCAGTGGCATAAATATTTAAGCATTTGGGGAATCAGAATAACTTTGATTATTAACCTGACTATCTTGCCGAGGGGTAAATACTTTAGATCTGCAGATCAGAGACTAAAAGCCTTTTGATGGTTTTTACTTTAGTGCCAGAATAGCTAAATTCTTTGGGAAGCTTTACCCAGAAGACACACAGCCGAAACATGCCTGGCTTTAAGAGGAAGACACTCAGCGGCTCCAACTAGAGACAATTCTGGGCAACATTCTGCAACTTAGGGGCAGCTAGGTGGCACAGTGGATAGTGCACTGGCCCTGAAGTTAGGAGGACCTGAGTTCAAATCTGGCCTCAGACCAAACACTTGACACTTACTAGCTGTGTGATCTTGGGCAAGTCACTTAACCCCAATTGCCTCACAAAAACAAAAACAAAAACAAAAACCCATTCTGCAGCTTGGTTACTTATGTCACTTGTAATTGAGTGGAACCCTGGGGATTCCTATGGGGGTCGTTGTATGTGTTTCAAAAAATTGTTGGGGGTTGTCATAGGATGTCACATGAGGCAGTAGCGCAGAAGACAACCTGACCAAGATTATCATTGCACTGAGAGGTCACAGCTCAAAGAAGGCTGAGCCACACAAAGCCTGGCAGAAGATCAACCACAAATCAATGCTTGGAGATGGTGGTTGGTTGATATGAGAAGAAAGCACATCTCATCTAAGTCAGTACCTTGGGGAAGAGTCCCATTTACCCCATATTAATTATAGCTTTGTTGGCAGCTAAATCTTGATAGGTGGGAAAGAAACTCTTATTTTAAAATATTCCCAGCTTACTCTGTGCCCTGTGATGCCTCTAAGGAGAATCGTTTGGTTCTGCCATTTATACTTTAGTATTGCAAATGGAGTATAACATTGTTCAGTGTATAATTCTTGCACAGGGTGGGGAGAACTGGGGAGGAAGAAGCAGAGGTGCCCCTCCCCAGACTAGCTCCCTTACTTCTCCCTTTCTCTTTGCTTTCCCCTGTTGAAGAGTCACTGAAGAACTCTCATACTTATGATATCCTCCTCTGCTGCTGTCACTCACCTCTCACTTTTTTGACAGTATGGATAAACCAGTCATTGCATCGACAAACATTCATTGAGCAGTTACTATGGGAATTCTGTATTCGGAATGTATTCGGTACTGTGGGAAATATAGACAGCTAAGCCAAGTGTAGTGCCACAGGACCTGGAGTCAGGAAAGCCTGAGTTCAAATCTGGCCTCACACTAACTGTGTGACCCTAGGCAAGTCATTTAACCCCTCTCTGCCTCAGTTTTTTATCTGTAAAATGGAAATAATAATGATACGTAGGGTTGTTGTGAGGATCAGATGACATAACATAAGTAAAGTGCCTAGCAAGGTTTATAGTGCTATAGAAATGCTTGCTATTATTGTTATATGAAGAAATAAAGAAATGTTGGGGCTGGGGGTGCATTGAAGGCTGAGAAAAGGGGAGGATCAGGTCCTCTTTCTTGGCACACTGGTGTCAGTATTAATTATTGCAATCTGTGGGGAGCCCTCCCTTTTCTGCCAGGAATAAACAAGACTGGGAGAGAAGAGGAGTCTCTGGGACATGTTATTTTTATTTTGAGTACGTTCTGTCGAGACCAGGGTAAAAATGGCCTTCCATCTGGCCCACCTCTCTGCCAAGTAGGAATGATTGATGCCTTTGTGGGGGAAGCTGGGACTAGGAACACAGTGGGGTGCCTCTAACAACAACTCAGTCCTTTCTCTTGGCACTGAGCCTTTTGATGGAGGATCTAGGAGCATTTTCTAGCTAAATACTGCATTTGGGTCTAGACCTATGGTCCTATGAGTAAAAGTACCTCAGGAATTATCTCCCTCCTACCCAGCTCTGCCAGCCAGGAGGCACAAGGGCAGCTAGATGGGCAGTGGATAGAGTGCCAGGACTGGAGTCAAGAAGACCTGAGTTCAAATCCAGCCTCAGACACTCACTAGCTGTGTGATCCTGGATAAGTCACTTAGCTCTGTCTGCCTCAGTTTCCTCATCTGCAAAATGAGCTAGAGAAGAAAATGTCAAACCACTCCAGGATCTTTGCCAAGAAGACCCCAAATGGGGGCATGAAGAATTGGATATGACTGAAATGAATGAACAACAACCCCTCTAAAACCTTGGGCGCGCATACAGGTACGCACACACATCCACACACACATATAATCAGTGGAATGTCATTTTGTGTGAAGTCTTCATATTGGTCATTTCTCAGTCAGAGTACAAATATCATCTTGAACCCTTATCTTGGCCATGGATGCCTATACTGGTCCAGTAAGAAAGCACTATTTTGCCCAGAGAAGTTAGTGAAGCAAGAAATGGTGTGATATAAGGGATAGACAGCCTGCATCATCATCAAGAAAATGGGAGTTTAGGTCCTGTCCTTGCCTTAGAGTAATTACATAACCCTTAGCATTTCATTTGGCTTTAACTTTTTACATTTAATTTAAATGTTTTATTGAAAACAGTATTGAACATCAACTAAAGTAGTTTAGCAAGCATTTACAATTAAATTAATATAAATGACTAAGAAGGAAGCATTTATATAGCATCTACTCTGTGTCAAGCACTGTGTAAAGGGCTTTACAAATATTATCTCATTTAATTTTCACAACAACCCTTAGGGGTAGGTGGTATTACAATCTCCATTTTACATGTTGAGGAAACTGAAGCAGACAGAGTTAAATGACTTGCCCAGGATCATACAGCTACTAAGTGTCAGGTTAGATTTGAATTCAGACTTTCCTAATTTCAGGCCCAACATTTTATCCACAGAGCCATGTGGTTCATCCCCTTCACATCCACTAGCTGGTGGATGAGACAAACCCTAGACTGGCTCCCTAGAATGCATGGACCAGGAGGGAATTGTTTGGACAATACAGAGTCAAGGTGAAATGTAAAATCACAGAGATTAAAGACACAAGAAGTGTGAGAGGAAGACTAACTAGCAGGCTATTACAACAGTCCAGATACTACTACTATTGATGCTGCTACTACTACTACTACTACTACTACTACTACTACTATTGCTGCTGCTGCTACTGTTGCTGTTACTACTGCTGCTGCTGCTACTACTGCTGCTGCTGCTGCTCGGCTACTACTACCAGCTAATATTTATATAACACTTACCATATGCTAGGCACTATGCTAAGTGCATTACAGTTATCTCATTTGATCCTCACAACAATCCTGGGAAATGGGTGCTATTGTGATCCCCATTTTACAGTTGAGGAAACTGAGGCAAACAGAGTTAAGTGACTTGCTCAGACTCACACAGCTAGTGAGTGTCTGAGGCTACATTTGAACTCAGGTCTTCTTGACTCTAGGCCCAGAATTCCATCTACTTCACCACCTAGCTGCCTCCTGCACCACGATTGTTACAATATCAGAAAAAGGAATGGTGGCATTTTCAAGAGATGTTACAAAGGACAAATCAACAGGTCTTGGCAATTGATTGGGTATTAAGGGTGAGTGAGAGAGAGTGAGGAGAAGAGGATGACACCTAGGTTTTGAGGAGAGTGGTTGTGCCATTGGTGGTAATAGGGAATTTTGGAAGGCAGGAGGGTTTGAAGGGAAAAACAATGAGTTCAGTTATAGACATATTGAGTTTAAGATGTTTATAGGACATCTAGTTTAAGATATCTAATAGGCAGTTGGAGATACGAGACTGGAGGTCAGAAAAGAGGTTAGGGCTGGATAAAGAAATTTGAGAATCAGTTTACAAATGATAGAGGGCACCTGGGTGGCACTATAGTGCACGGAGTGCTGGGCCTGGAGTCAGCAAGACTTCTTGATTTCAAATCTGACCTCAGACACTTACTAGCTGTGTGACCTTGGACAAGTCACTTACCCCTGTTTGCCTCAGTTTCCTCATCTGGAGAATGAACTGGAGAAGGAAATAGCTCTGGAATCTTTGCTGAGAAAATCCCAGATAGGGTCACAAAAAGTCAGGCAGGACTGAAACTACTGAACAACAACAACATGGAGATGATAATTGAATCCATGGGAGCTGATAAGATCACCAGGACAAATAGTTTAAAAAATGAAGAGAAGAGGAGGGAGCACCTGCCTATCTTTGTCATATGGTTAGTCAATCAGAACTAGTTATATAAGGTCCACCCATTATCCATTCTTTCCACAGTACAACCCTTGTACATCATCATGATTCTTCCGGAGGCAGCTCCCTAGTATCCTTCAAGGGGAGAGATCTTGGCAGGTACCCACTCTCCTTACCCAAGCTATTAACAGATCATAGATCAAATGGATTTTCACTGTTACCTAGGTCACTGCACTCATTTTATAGATGAGGGAACAAGCCCAGAAAATCTGACTAATTTGCTCAAGACCACACAAGTAGCAAGTGACAGGGCTGAGATTCAAACCCAGGTCCCTTGACTTCAAATCCATTGAATTCTATACCACACCACCTTTCTAAGGTCTAAGCCTTTCCCAGGTTGCCAATTTTTCTGTATCTGTGTAAACCTCTGGGAAATTGAAAAATGAGTTTAAAGTTATGCAGGTCTGATTAGAAACTGTGGGATTTTGATTAAGAGATTGAATATCATGACCCCAGTGGGGAGGACAATGAGCCAAAGCAAGTGGGTCTGACATTTAATTTTAGCTTTCACTTGACTGTGGCTAAGGAGGCAATAGGATGGTGTTTGGGAAAACAGACACTTCAGTGGGTGCTTTGAACAGAGGCAACCAAAAGAGTCCTGTTGATGAGGCTGGAGCTCTCCTCTGCTTTCCATTCTTCATTTTCAAAATCCCAAGGAGAGTATTTGTGGATGGAACAGACTGAAGTTTGGCTGTTGTTTCTCCTTGGGCTCAAAGAAAGGGTATTAAAAGTTTAACTCACAGGGCAGCGGGGTGGCACAGTGGATAGAGCACCGGCCTTCGATTCAGGAGGACCTGAATTCAAATCAGGCCTCAGACACATAACACTTACTAGCTGTGTGACCATGGGGCAAGTCACTTAACCCCATTGCCTAGCCAAAAATAAATTAACAAAATAAAAGTTTAACTCACTTTCCCAGTACTTGTCATAGGCAGGCACTTTCCACATGATTTTCTTTAAGATTTTTCCTAAGATTTTTGTCTCCTATAAACTATAAATGGGGCATTTAGGTGGTGAAGGGATAAAGTACCAAAGCTGGAATCAGAAAGACTCATCTTCCTGAGTTAAAATCTGACCTCAGACATTTATTAGCTATGTCACCCTGGGCAAGTCACTTAACTCAGTTTTCTCATCTATAAAATGATCTGGAGAAGGAAATGACAAACCACTCCAGCATGTTTGCCAAGAAAAACCCCAATAGGGGTCATGAAGAGTTCGACATGACTGAAATGACTGAAAAACAACAAATAAATTATAACTAGTAATAAGTGTTCAGTGTCTTCAATCTGTTAGTTAATTGAATGTAGAGTGGAGAGTTCAATGGAGGACACTAGGGACTAGCTTGGTATGCACAGGTCTAAGCAGGTCAGAGGTTTAAGCTTCTATCTAGAATGCTAGGATTTCATTTGCCTAGTGGAGAGCTGAGCTGGTTTGAGATTAGAATCTTTTTGTTTTGAGTTTATTGACAACTCTTATATAAGCTCCTAAATAGTTATTTATATAAATATTTATTTATTTATATAAATAGTTATTTGTATAAATATTTATATTTATATAAATATTTATATAAATAGGGTTAGGTGAATCATATGACTTGGGATCATGCATTTCTAGGCCAATGGAGTCATTGGTGAGCCATTGAAGATGTCTCAGTGATACTCCAGTCTCTGAATTAAGGGGCACAGTAGAGGTGTGGAGTAAGGTAAGGTCATTACCCCTGGACTGTCAGGTGGAAGGAGGGGACATATGGTCAAAAAATAGTGGCCACTTTCCTGCAAGAAATGGTTGAAATTTTTATGGTGAGAGGAAAAGGAGAGAGCCCAAGTACTCATTTTCGCTTTCTAGCTAAACCTTGCCAGATAGTAATCTTTTCTGATTATATCTAGATCTTAGATGCAGTCGATGATAGAGCTGAAAATGTTCTTAGAGGTTGTGTCAGTCAACTTCTTTGTCTGACAAAGGAAATGCCTGAGGGTTGAACTGACTTGCCTAGAGTCACAAATGTAATGTGTGTCAGAGCTGAGATTTGAACCTATGTCTTCTGATTTCCAAATCCATCACTCCCTCTTTCTTTTGTTAAGTCTGGGTAATGGCCTCTCTACATGTGTTGACTTCTGCTCAGGTCTCGTTCTGGGAGTGGGGAAATATCATGTCACAGCAGAGTTCACAGGACAGATTGAACTTTCCTCTTCACTGGGAAGGGAGAGTTGTGGAGGAGTTCCAGCACAGAGACTACAAAGTAGGAAGGGCAGAATTGAGGATGGACTGGGCTAGTTAATCAGCTGGACAGGATTGGAGGCAGGAGGCAATTTTAGAGCTGAGAGAAGACTGCTAAGAGGTAAGGGCCCAGGCCAGTAATGAAATTCACGTTCGAGTTAGAGGAGCAGCATGAATATAATTTGTCACATTCAGAAACTGCAAAGATGCATCCACATTTTTAGCCTAGATATGTATAGCTAATATCACTCTCCCAATTCTCTCAAGCCCTCATCAACTGGAGTCCCCTCCTGACATTGTTATCCTCATGGATTTTACAAGACAATGAATGCAGTGGTTCTCTGAGGAATCATCTCTTATTCCATCTACTCTTGCTTTATGATCTGCTTGGCTTCTATTGTATTTTGATGGTTCCATAGCCAGAAGTGTTCTAGAGCCAGCTCAAAATAGCTCTCTAGAGGTGGTTGTGAAATTTTTAGTGTATTTATATCTTGGATATCAGCAAACACTACTCTTCAGGTCTTGATTTATTGTTTTGTTGTCTAGACTTAAGAAAGGGATGGAGAATGTGTTAATAATGCATATTAAACTTAAAAATGTGTTGTACATACATTTTTTTCCCTCTGAAAACCAGTTATTAAACATTTACCAGCATATCACTTCCTATAACCCAAGGGCCTCTGGATGAGTGTGCCAAATAGGAATCTAATTCAAGAAGTGATTATATCAACAATGGAAAAACATAATGGAACCTAAAGCTACAAATAATGGAATGCAGGTATAATTATGTGAGAAATCCCATGTAATTACAGATCAACAAGCCAATTATTTTTTCCAAGAGACAGGTCTCATGTGTGTGAGAGCTGTTTTCCTTCATTGAATTATGCTAATGAAAAGCAGTTCCCACTTTGACAGATGCTTACCCCCATTCATTAAAAAGGAATGCAAGAGTGTATTTCAGTGACTGTTGAGTTTGATAAGTTGAACAACTTAATAAGGTTCAAAAAAAAAATCAAAACATTCCATGGCTCAATGAAACAAATTCAAGAATTCAATTCAACAACCATTT
Source organism: Vombatus ursinus (assembly GCF_900497805.2). Classification (NCBI taxonomy): domain Eukaryota; kingdom Metazoa; phylum Chordata; class Mammalia; order Diprotodontia; family Vombatidae; genus Vombatus; species Vombatus ursinus. The sequence continues at coordinate 63,722,503 of NW_020954585.1, read as the reverse complement.
ATTGAGCACCTACTATGTGCCAGTCACTATGCTAGGGTCTGGGGATACAAAGACAAAATTAAAATGGTCCCTGTCCTCAAGGGGCTTCCATTCTATTACCCGGAAAATGCATGTACAGATAAGCAAAGGTAAAATATGCAAAAAGTAAGTACGAGGCAATTTAGATGGAAAGGACATCAGTAAGGGTAGAGAAATCAGAAAAGACCTCAGATAGCAAGTAACACTTGAGATGATCCCTGAAGGTAGATTCTAAGAGGCAGAGGTGAGAAGAAGAGAGCATTCATTCTAAGCATGTAGACAGCCTGTGCAAAGCTATAGATAGGGAATGGAATGTTATGTAGGAGAACAGGAAGTAGGTCAGTTTGCCTGGAACATAGGGTCTATGTTTTTGTCTATTTTTTTTCCTAAAGGCAATAGGGAGCCATTGAAGTTTCTCGAGCAGGAAATTGGCATGGTCAGACTTCTGCTTTAGGAATATCACTGGTGTTACATACAGAGGATCTAATAGAGAGGGGAGATATTTGAGGCAGGAGACCAAGTGGGATGCCATTGCAATTTTCCAGTTAAGAGGTGATGAGGGTTTGGCTAAAACAGGATGGCTGTGTGAATGGAAGAGAACATTTTCAAGGGTGAGAGATGTTTATGAAGGAGAACTTACAAGAGTTTACAACTGATCCATGTATGAAATAAGGGGGAGATAAGAATAGAAGATGACTCTGAGGTTGGAAACCAGGCAACTGGAAGGATGGGCTGTCCTTTGTGCTTGAAGAGGAACAAAATGACATCATTGTGTCCTGACACAATGTCAAGGTACAGTGTATCTGACTGTGGCTGATCAGACCAATATGAGCTCCAAAGGCTCTAACAGGTTGGGCACAAATATGTTAATATATTCATATGAACATTAGGACAGGAGATGTCTCTAAATTCCTGTATCTCACATCTCTTTTGAGCTATTGAAATTCTGCTTCACTCAGAGAACACAGCGCCTTCTTTGATGCAGGCACATCATGCTGCTTATCCCTTTGCCAGGGTCTTCCATGTCATGCAATTGATTCCAAAATTCTTCAGAGAGACCTTGAGAGTGTCCTTGTACCACTTCTTCTGACCTCTATGTGAGAGCTTGCCATCTGCAAGTTCTCCATAAAAAATAGTCTTCTAGGCAAATGTACGTTTGACATTCTAACAACGTAGACAGCCTATTGGAGCTGCCCTCTCTGCAGTAGAGTTTGAATGCTTGGTGATTTAGCTCAAGAAAGGACCTCAGTGTCCAATATCTTATCTTCTCAGGTGCTCTTCAGACTCTTCCTAAGACAACTCAAATGAAAGTGATTCAGTTTCCTGGCATGACACTGGTAACTGTCAAGATTTCACAGGCATACAGCAATGAGGTCAGCACAAGGGCTCTGTAGACCTTCAGTTTGGCAGGCAGTCTAATATTTCTTCTCTCTCTCACTTTTTTTTTTTTGGTGAGGCAATTGGGGTTAAGTGACTTGCTCAGAGTCACACAGCTAGTGAGTGTTATGTGTCTGAGGTCAGGTTTGAACTCAGGTACTCCTGACTTCAGGGCTGGTGCTTTATCCACTGTGCCACCTAGCTACCCCCTCATTTTTCTTTAGAGCCTCTCAAACACTGAACTAGCTCTGGCAACGTATGCATCAACCTTATCATATATGTGGACATTCCTGGAAAGTATACTGCCAAGGTAAGTGACGTTATCCATAGCATTCAAAATGTTTCCATTTGCTGTAACCAATGGTTCCACGTATGGATGGTGTGGTGCTGTCTGGTGGAGAACCTGTTTTCTTGGTTGATTGTCAGGCCAAGATTAGCACAAGCAGCAGAGAATTGATCCATACTCTTGTACCTCAGCCTCAGAAGCTGCATTGAGTGCATAATTATCTATGAACAAAAAGTCATGTACCAACTCTTCCTCCACGTTTAGTCTTGGCTTGTAGCCTTTTCAGGTTAAATAATTTACCAGCAGTGCAATAGCTGACCTTGATGGTGTTTTCATCCTTGTTGAAGGCATCCAACAACATCCAACATCCAAAACATGATGCTAAAAATCATAGGAACAAGCACACAGACCTGCTTCACTCTGCTGGTGACTGGGAAAGTGCAAGAGCCTCATCCATTATCCTGAACCCGTGCAAGCATGCCATCATGGAACTGGGAAGATAATAGAGCCTAGAAGCAGATAGATGGTGCAGTGAATAGAATGCTGTCCTGGAGTCAGAAAGACCTAAGTTCATAGTCCTGTCTCTAATACATGCTAAGCCATTTGTCCCTAAGCAAGTCACTTAACCTCTATCTACCTCAGTTTCCTCAACTGTAAAATGAGAATAATAATAGCATTTTTCTCCCAGGGTTGTTGATCAAATGAGAAAATATTTGTAAGGCACTTACCACAGTACCTGACACATACTAGGCACTTAATAAATGTTTGTTTTCTTCCTTCAACAAAAATAGAGAAATTAGGGAGGGAGAGGAATGGGTTTTAGGGGAAAGATAATAAGCTCTGTATTGGACATATTGAGTTTGAGGTGCCCATGAGACATTCAGATAGAGTTGTCCAACAGATATGTCAATGGGAGGCTGCTGATCAGGAGAAACACTGATTTTTCTTTTTTTTTGTCTAGACCTATGAACTTGTGGTTTCATCAGCATAGAGAACTCTACCAATATAGGCCACTGTTGTGCAATTTATAGTCATAGAAAATTGCCTGAGGCACTCAGAGTCTAAGTAATTTGCTTATGGTCACATAGCTCCATACAACCCTACCTGTTTCAGAGATCATCATTTGTTTTAGTTCCAAAGAGTAAGATAATACTGAAGCCATGGCTACATTCTCCACTCAATAACGAGACCTAAAACTGGTACACGAAGATACTAGCATATCTTAGATTGTGTGCTTCTCCAGGGCAGAGAATAAAGTTTTCTCCCCATTTCACTTAAATAACCTTAGCACTGAAAAGCAAAATGATGAGGTTACAGATAGGTCAAGGATCATAGGGTCATCAGATGCCACAGACTGCATTCAGTGGGCTATCACTGAATATTGTTATAAGCGTGACCAGAAGAGAGAGCAGGGATGGTTCAATGAAATCCATCTCCAATATGGGGGTGGGGTGACAGTAGAATCAAAGTCCATGCCCTACTGATGGAAGATCAGAAGCACTATCTTTGTGTATGAGGAATGGCACATTGATTAGATCGGGAATGTGCTTTAATGGGACATAACTCCATTTGTATCCTGCTGTGGGCATTTTCCATTTTTAATATAATTGAGAACTTCAAAGCTATTTTTCTTCTCAGGGTATTATAGATTGTTCTTATTCCTCAATATCCACAAATATCTGTCACTTATTGCCAATTCTCCCTCTCCCTCCCATTTTTCCCCTTTCTTGCCCCCCAAAAAAGCCTCAGTCATCATTAGATTAGTGTGGAACAGCAGCAGGGAAAGTATGCCCCATGCCAACATCATTCACTCTCATTAGTATTAATGGGCCCTAATAAAAACTAAGCACGGCAGTAGTGTGGTGGGGCCTGCTGCGATCAGCTGGGGCCTGCTGAGCACCGAGTTTGTTATACAAGGTCTCTAGCTGTGGTTTACTGTTTGCAGATTGATTAATAGTGGAGCTATGCAATTCTAACTCCTCTGGATGAGGTTGGGGGAGGTGTGTGCACCCATGTGTTTGTGTTTGTGTGTGTGTGTGTGTGTGTGTGTGTGTGTGCATGTGTGTGTGTGAGAGAGAGAGAGACAGACAGACAGACAGAGAGAGAGAGAAATAAGCAAAATGTCATCATTGACAGGGCAAGTAGATTCCTCGCTTCAATCTGGGTTCTACTTCAGATGACAAGGGATGGAGATGAAGTGAAATGAAGATTCCTAGTCTCATATTATCCAAGAATTTCTTGTTGTTGTTTATTCATTTTTCAGTTGGAGTCTGACTTTTCATGACTCCATTTTGGTTTTTCTTGGCAAAGAGCCTGGAGCTGTTTGCCATTTCCTTCTCCAGCTCATTTTACAGATGAGGAAACTGAGGCTAACAAGGTTAAGTGACTTAGCCAGGGTCACACAGCTAGCAAGTGTCTGAGGCTGGATTTGAACTCAGGAAGATGAATCTTCCTGACTCCTGGCCCAGCACTCTATTCAATGTGCCAGCTAGCTGACCTAGGCTTGATGCAATTATTGGCATATTAGAATTAAAAGAATACCATAAAGTCCAACCCCTTCATTTTAGGGAGGAGGATCTAAGGCCCAGAAGGATGACAATTTTGCCCTCAAAGTCATTTAGTAACCAAGCAGAGTCAGGATTAGAACTAATATTTCCTAGTTCTTAGTTGGGTGCTCTTTTCATTACATGATGCTGTCTAAGGAATCATCACACTGGGTAAAGACCTTCAGTATTTCTAAAATCTTTCTTTGTGTCTTTGATCTAGAGAGGCAATGCATACCATGGAAAGAGAGCTTTGGACCTGGATCAGAGGACCCAATTTCAAATCTTGTCTGGTAAAAATTGGCCTATTGCTATGCTTGAGCTAATAGAAGTGACTCCATATTTGATCACTGATTGACCCACTTATGTACCACTTACAAAGCTCCTATGTGCTCAATAAATGGTTTAGTCAATTTCATTTAGATAAGGAATGCAAACTTTTCCTAATCATAATCAGTTTAGCAAACTTCATCTAATTCATGTATTCAAGGTTAACAACCTTTGCTAAACACATTGTCCTTGTGATAGATTGTTTGATGGAAGGAAGTGGTCACAGTCAGGGCCACCACTGATTCCCACCCCACCTGAGATACCCCTCCCACTTAGTCCATTTGAATCTGCCCAGGAACAATATTCAGATATAAGGACAGATATTCAAAGTGCTGAACCCTAGGATGTGTATCCTACTCTATGCCCAAGCTGCTGTTCATGTTTGCCCATAAGACTGAAGGCCTGCATGTCTGTGAGGAATAGACTGTCTGACTTGTGTTCTTTTGAGCACTTGAGTTGCTTTCTTGGCCCTTCATCCACAATCTCATCACATAAATGTGTTCTTGTTTTTATGGTGACATCTTTATACTACATGTTCTCTCTACCTTAAATACCGGGCATATTCCATATTCTCCAAGTAGACGTTTGTCACTAGCAGTGCAATACTGGAGAAGACTCATGATTTTTTGGGGTTGGACCCATAGACTCAGCACTGGAGAGGTTGTTTTTAATCATTGCCTGGCTTTTAAAGCACTGTAGATCTATAGGTGACCCCCTTGTAATTAAAGCTCTTCCTAGGAGAAGATTCTAAGTTCACCCGGTCATTAATTCCGACCCTGGAAAGGAACAAGCATTTATTGAGTGTTAACTTATGTGCCAGGCATTGTGCTAAACACAATAAATATTATCTCATAAAGAAGTCATTAGAATCAAATGAGATAACATAGGTGAGGCACTTTTCATATGTTTAAGTACCTTACTTTGGCATTATTCTGGACATTTTCCTTTCCCTCACTTCACATATCTAATCAGTTGCCAAATCTTGCCATTTCTACTTTCACAACATTTCTTGTATCTGATCCCTTCTCTCCATTCATCCAACCACCCCCTAAGTTCCAGCCCTCATTGTCTCTTGCCAGAACCCCTTCGTAGGGGCAGCTAGATGGTCCAGGATGCATTGGGTGACCTTGGCCTTTCTAAATTAAAGTCTTTCCCAGGTCTCAGTTTGTCTGTAGCAATGCCCTTTCAATGACTCAATTTTCTTTAAATGAAAATCTGACCACATAACTCCCCCCTTGCATTTGAATAAAATGCAAAGTTCTCTGTTTAGTTTTTTAAAGCTCTAATAATAGCATCCATCTCACAGGGTCGTTGCGAAGATCAGCTGAGATAACATGGATAAGGACTTTGCAAACCTTAAAGCACTATACAAATGTTAGCTATTGTTGTTATTATTATTACCTGGCCCCAACCTATCTTTCAAGCCATATTAGACATTATTATTCTTTCTCCTACACTCTACAATCCAACCAACCTGGCCTTCTCTTTGCTCCTCACTAGCAACACTCCATCTGTCCTCTCTGCACCATTGCATTGGTTATCTCTCAAGCATGGAGAGCTCTCCCTAAGTCTGTCTCTTCTTTCAAGTCACATAGCCCAAGTACTATCTTCTGCATGATATCTTTTCTGATCTCCCTGATTGCTGGTGCCCTTTTCCTCCAAATACCTTGTATTTAACAACTTTTTATATATTTGTATTTATTCACTTTATGCTATATGTGTATTTTTAGGTACCTGTATCCCTGGCTAGAATATAATCACATTGTTATTAAAGATTGTTTCATTCTTTGTATTTGTATCCCCAGTGCCTGGCACATAGTAGATGATGGACTGATTGATTGATAAATGTCAGCTATGATGGTGATGACAGTAAGGACTTTGTATCCCATGTTGTGCTGGGCACATGAAGGACCCAGCCTATTAGGACAATATATTCATAAGCAAACTGGAATTTTACTAGTGGGTTTTGGATTGGGAGGAGAGAAAAATCTCCTATGGTTTCTGGTTTCTTGTCAAGTAAAATCTATAGGAGAGGACATTTCCTTTAAGAGTGCGCTACCAGATAGGCTTGCCCAGCTCCCAGTTCTTTTTAAAAGAAAGGTCAGAACCAGGGCTTGCTGATACTGGTGTGGGAATGGGCTCTTAATAGGGGAATATTAAGTTTGCAGCATTGATTGCCCCTGAGTAGTTCCTTTCCCAGGCCACAAATGTTCTAATCACCCCAGATGAAAGGAAATGTCACTGCCTCTGGAAAGGCAAATCAAAGCCCCCCCAAGGATTTCAATTCTACTTTCCTATGACAGCTCCTCTGACCTCTTGAGGGGGAGGTAGGTTTCTGAGCAAAGGGCTCCATGGCCTTCAGGAGCCTGGTAATTTTTCAAGGGAGCCCATTGTCATGTCAAATAGCATTTCACAGTGAAAGATCTGAAAGGTCTAAGGATCATAATTGGAAAAAGTTTCTTGGCATTTCCAACATAGGAGGTATGCTGAGGAAAGAGACTGTCTGTGAAAAGACCTGGGTCAGGAAAATACACCCAAACAGATATTTGTCACTGAGCCTAGGTTTCTGCTGAAAAAAAGAAGCCATTTTAGTAAATCTGGTGCCAATGCTATCTTTTGGTTCCAACCTATGACGCCCAATATGATCCCAGGATACAGTGGATCTTATACCCAAGGAAAATCTTCCCTGTTTTCCCTTTTCTGGTGGCAGAGGGAACAAAAGTGGCTTGTGACCCTACATGATTGTTATTAGTAGTGGTGGGGTACCTGGCCCTTTTAGAAGGTTAATTCTTCAAGTGAAGTGGGTCATAGCAGATGGAGTGCTAGCTGGGCTTGGAATCAGGAATACTTCTGTCCAAATCCTGTCTCAGAGACTCACTAGCTGTGTGACCCTAGGCAAGTCACCTAACCTTTATCAGCCTCAGGTTTGTCATTTGTGCAAATGAAGCGGGTTGAATTCTATGGCCTCTGAGTTTTCCAGATCTAAATCTCTAGACATTAGTGATTTGGATATGAAATGTCTTCTTGGAACCTGCAGAGTGAGAAAGCAGATGTGCAATTGGATGATATTTTAGGCAAGTTTTGAAGATGGCAGAATTGCCTTTGGCACCTTCCCACTTTCCTTTACATACTATCTTCCATATTCTGCCCCCCAGGTACCCTCTGCTCTATAGGTACTTCCTGGCTCACTAGACCTACTTCTCTATTTTCATTTATTTTAGCAGTTTGAGGACTTAAAGGAGGTTTTCATAAGAGTCAGAGAAGATAATATGATTAAAGTCTATTATGGCATTTGTTCAATAAAAGTCTCTGGGCCTAAAAATAAGAAACTTAAAGGAAGGAAGGAATAGGGGAACAGGATCAAGGGAACAGGATGTGTGCAAAGGCTACATCTGGTTCTCAGTCATTAGATGGAACAAATGAATGGGGAAAAGCACTAAGTGCTTACTCTGTGCTAAACACTGTGCTAAGTGTTACGGACACAAAAATGAAGACAATTCCTATTCTCAAGAACTCATATTAGAATCAGGGAACACAATAGACATAAGAGAAATTCAGATGTAGGGTGGATGGAAAGGTCCAGACTCCTGTGTGGCTACAAGGCTGTTGGCAAGGTCCTCAGAGTTCTTAGGATTGAAAGGAATCTGCATTTCAGAAATAGCTTGTCCCAAGGATTAGGAAAGGGAGGAGTAGGCTTAAGCGTCGAGATGGATAGGGGATTCTGGGTTCCTTTCAGCAGGGGTGGGGATGGGTCAGGTGGTAGTCCATGTTGGGCCAGGAGGAAAAAAAGGAAGAAGGGTGGGGTGGGGAGAGATGGGGGGGGGTGGGGAGAGATGGGGAGTGGGGAGGATGGGGAGAATGGTCCTACTTGGCACTAGCCTTGGCTGGGGCCATCTTGGAATTCTTACTGGCTCCAGGGCAGTCTTTGGTGGAGGATGAGGAAAGAAGGTCCTTCTACTTGGTGTTAGTTCCAGGTAACACCCTCCTGGAGTCTAGGTTGAACTAGAGTGAGGGTAAATCTCTTAATCCTTAGGGCACCCATTTCCTCATCTACAAAATGAGAGGCTTAGACTATAAGGTCCCTTCAAACCCTAAATGGTATGACCTGAAGAGGCCAAATGAAATCTTGGAAAAAGGAAAAATATAGAAGACAGAGTCTAGAGCCCTGTACTGGATACCAAAGGACTCAGAGAGAACTGGAATATTGGGAAATTTCCCTCAGTTTCTTCTGGAGAGGCAGGCATATAGTTTGTGGAGTGCTAAGATATGTGGCAGAACAAGGAAGCTTTACCTGGCTCCTGGAGAAGTGACTGAAACTCAGAAGAGCATTTCTGGTGGTAGGTTTGAAGCCATTTGGAAGCCAAGTGTGGGCTAGGAGAAGGGTTAGCAGAGAGACATAGCAATGCAGACATCCACTCTGAACACAAGAAGGAACTGCTTCAGATAGAGAAGGAAGAGTGGGGATAGGCATTGTCTACTCTTGATACCTCCATGAATTGATTCATAGAGCTAGAAGGAACCTTGGAGGTCATTGAGTACAAACCTCTCATTTCATTAATCAGGAAACTGGAGATTGAAGAGGTAATGTGATTTTCCAAGTTCAGTCAATAAGCATTTACTAAGTGCTTACCTATGTGGCAGGAACTGTGTTAATCACTGTGGATACAAACACAAGTAACAAGCAAAACACTACGTACTCTCAAGGAATTTACATTCTAATGGGATTGGGGGAAAAGGAAGGTCCCAGAGTATGTTGAGTGGAGGACCTGGGATCTGAATTTGGATGTCCTGATTCCTAATCCAAAATGTTTGCCTTATACCACAACCTCAACCAGGAATAGGCTGTCTACTAGCACTTTCTCAATGTGGGCAATTGGGTTTGTTAATATCTGTTTATGCTCATACTTTTTGCCCACTGGCTCATACTTTTTTCCCACTCAGTAGACCTCTATCAATATAGAAGGAAGATTACTCCTCCTTTTCCACTTCTCAGGACAAAATAAATTCATCTTTCAATGTCTCCAAGAGGGAACAGAGAATCAGTTCGGGGAGAGAGATGTGTTGTTCAAGTACGACTATTTCTGCTCCAGAAATGCAAAAAAGTAACTGGTTTGCAGTTCTTAGTTTAAAAGAAGAGGAAAGAGGGTATCATTTTAAAAACAACAATAACAAAATTTTGTTGAAAGCTTTTGTTTTTTTATAACAGTAGAATTTCTCCTTCTCCCCCCTTCTAGAGAGCCATCCCATATAACAAATATTTTTAAAGGAAAAAAAAGGAAAAAAAGGAAGAGGAGGAAAAATAAACAATTGGTCAGTATATAGACAAATTCTGAAAATATATACAATATACCATACTCTTAGTCTTTCTGCCTATGCAAAGGAGTAGGGTGGAGATGTTTTTCTCATATGTTTTCTTTGAGGCCATGCTTATTTTTTGTAATTTTGCAACATTCACTTTTGGTCGTTTTGTTGTTCATGGTTTTTTCCACTTATATGGTTGTAGTCATTGCACAGTCTGTTTCCTTGGCTTTCTTACTTCACTCTGCATCAGTTCATATAGATTTTTCCATGCTTCTCTGTATTCCTCACATGCATCATTTCTTTACAGTACAATAATATTCCATTACATTCATGTACCACAATTTGTTCAGCCATTCCCTAATCTATGGGCATCTACTTTGTTTCCAATTCTTTGCTGTTACAAAAAGTGCTGCTATAAGTATTTTGGTGCATATGGGGACTTTCTTTTTTATCAATGGCCTAGCAATATGAGCAAGACCATAACCAGGAATAGCCAACCAGGGCTTTGCCCCAGGGTGCAGAATTTAAAGGGTTTTGACATCACTTTCCAACTACATGAAGATAATAGAGCCAGGAGACCCGACAGAGAAATATGTCCAAAAACTATATATTCCAGCCAGAGGACCCACATATGGCAAGGTCAAAAAAGACACACTGGAAGGAGAAGCTCAGGAAATCACATATTAATAACTACTTTGCAAAAGAATCATATACCCACAGGGAGCATTCATGGAATGGGCCTAGAGGAATCATCCCAGAGCCTGCTCTGAGTAGCCCTGTGCACTTGTGGAGAATCTTGTGCTCACCTTTGAAGGACTTGTTGATTTGGGATGACTGTAGCAAACCCTGAGTGATCTCTTGGCCCTCCATTCTCTGAAAGATAAAGTGAAGGCAGGCTTTGTCAAAACTATAGCTGATAGCATTGGTCACTAAGCATGAGGAGTTGATCTGGCTCCTCTCTGTCAGTAAGCAAACTTCCATCCTGTGGGTGAAGGGGTGGGATTGCCCTGTCTTGCTAAAGGATATGTCCCACCCAGGCAAACTTGAACCTCCACCCCTGGCCTCTTTTGATCATTGTATTTCTTTTCTTGAAGAGGTAACCAAACTGAACATCAGTCTTGACTTGGGTACGCTGAGATTCAGAAAAGATCTTGTGAATTCAAGAAATCCAAAGATCCTGAGTCCTTTGATTGTTATTGACTGGCAGCAAAGGGTGGAGTCTTTGGCAACTACTCCTGGTCTTCTTGGAGAAGGTGACCACTGATAGATGAACTTGATCACTGGCTTGGCTTTCTGTAAGACAGCTAGGTGATGCAGTGGATAGAAGAGTAAATGTGGAGTCAGGACAACTTGCATTTGAATCCTGCTTCAAACAGTTACTAGCTGTGTGATTTCACAAAAGTCACTTAACCTCTGTCTGTCTCAGCTTCCTTATTCTATAAAATGAGGATAATAATAGCACCTACCTCAAAAGATTGTTGTGATGATCAAATGAAATAATATGTGGGAAAAGCTTTGCAAACCTTAAAGCATAATATAAATATTGGCTATCATCATCATTATTATTAAGAGACTTGCCATGAGGGAGATAACGCAGATCTGAGATGAAATATGGAATGCCTATTCAGTAGTTCTGAAAACTGTTTCATGTTCCAATATTTATGATTCAAACTCTTGATAGATTATAACAGTAGCTATATATACAAGTTATGGATTGCTTAAGTCTTGTCAGTGCATAATGTGGGTGTTTTAACATTTCTTTTGTATGTAGTCAGTCAGTCAATATGCATGTATTCAGCGCCTACTATGTGCCAGGCACTGTTAGGCACTGGAATGCAAAGAAGCATCCCTGCTGTCTAAGAATTCACAGTCTAATGGGGGAGACAACATGCCAACAACTGTGTACAAACAAGATACATACAAGTTAAACTGGAGATAATCTCAGAGGGAGTGCGTTAAGATTTAGGAGGACTGGAAAGACTTCTTGCAGAAGATGAGACTTTGTGTTATTATTCATCCTTCATTTTTGAAAAGGACCAACAAGGTGATAGCTTGACTTGCTCGTGAATTGGATTTAAGTGAGGCAGAGTTGCACAAAATCATCAGACTCCCTCCCTCTTCCTGAGTTAACAAAATCTAGTGGCAAGACAAAAATCAGGATGACTTGTGATGGCCTGTGATGCAAAGGATGACTTGGGTGTCTTCAATGTCTGTGACTCTAGCTGAAACTTGAAGGGAGTCAAGAGGTGATGATGAGAAGGGAGAGAGTTTCAGGCATGGGGCACAATACTCAGGTTATGGAGACAGTGTCATGTGCAAGCAATAGCAAAAAGACCAGTGTCACTGGATTGAAGCTGAGTGGGAGACCGGAATGTGGAGAGACTTGAGGCAGAGAGACCAACCAGTAATACTGGCCACTTCGAGGATGAGATGATTAGGGTGTGCACCAGGGAGCTGTCAGTGTGAGAGGAGAGAAGAGGATAAATAGGAGAGTTGTTACAAAGAGAGAAACAACAGGCCTTGCCAACTGATTGGATATAGAGGACACAGAGAGAGAGAGAGAGAGAGAGAGAGAGAGAGAGAGGGATGATTTGAGGATGACACCTATCTTTTGAGCCTTGGTGACTGGGAGGATGGTGGTACCCTAAACAGTAATAAGGCTTAGGAAGAGGCAGGCAATAAAATACCTATCTCATACATGCCGGAGTGTGCTGTTAAATATTTAACTGGGGTTAAAGAGAATGTATGCATGACACACTTCTAAGATTAATTAGCATGAACATGTGCTCTATTGCTCTTAAGTCTAGACAATCAACAAAACTAAATCAAGACCTCATTTGCAGCATTTACTGATTTCCAAGGTGTAAATGCTCACAATGAAAATTTAACAATCTGCTCTGGAGAGATAGTTTAAGCTGGCTCCAACACATTCCTGCAAGTAATGACTCATATTGTGCAGTTAGTGCTTTTCTACTCCCCTTGGACATGAGCCCAAATCTAAGCTGTAAGTAAACCTTTCCTAGGAAAGCCAGAGTTGGAGCATAACCATCTAAAGAACATGAGAAAAGGGAGCCTATCCCTAACCTAGCCCTTCTTATTAAAAAGCTGGTTTCCTCCAGGACTTAACTTGGTCCCTATTTTCCCTGTGGGTCCAGAGCTGAGGGGAGTAAGTGGGTGGGGCCTTAGTACAGAGTGGATGCAATTCTTCATCCTCTTGGAACCAGCTCTTAATGTTAGATGAAAAATGATAAAACACAATGTTAGTGGAACTGTAAAGAAATGTACATTGACATCACTAGTAGAGTTGAGAATTGATATATTCTTCTTGGAAAGTAATATGGCAGTATAAAATAAGAGCTATAAAATTGTTCATACCCTCTGGGACCCCATTATCTCACCAGTGGGACTATATCCTAAAGAGGCTATTAAAAAGGGGGAAAACAGGCTGTCTGCATAAAAAATATTCATAGCAGTTTTATTCATAATAGCAAAAAACTGGAGTCGACTCATGTGTCCAATGACTGAGTAATAGCTGAGCAAACAGTTGAATATGAATTGGATAGAATATTATTGTGTCATGACATGAAAATAATATGATAAAGAAATCCAGGAAGATTCGTATGAATCAACACTAAATCAGACCAACGGTATATGTACTGCATCTACATTAAAAAAAATTACATTGCAAAAAAAAATACATAAAAGAAATGATGGAGTTTCATGCATGATCACTTTTCATTCCTGTTTTTCTTGGGGGAAGTTGATGCATAGTTACAAAATTTAAAGTAAATTTAAAAAAGTCAGTTGGGGAGACTGGTCTTTCAGTCAAGTCAATCATTCATCAGGCATTTATTAGGTACTTGCTGTGTGACTGTAATTGTGCTGGCGATACAAACAACTATAAAATCAGTCCTTGCCCACAGGGAGCTTACATTCTAATGGGAGAGAAAATATGCAAATAATGATGCACATACAAGATATAAAGACTCAATGGAAGGTCATCTCAGAAGGAAAGGGGAATGGGGATCCTGGGAACAGTCTCATGCAGAAACTAGGATTGAAACTGAGGTTTGATGGAAACCAGGGAAGCTAGGAAGCAGAGGGAAGAAAGAAGAAAAAAAAAGAAAGAAGAAAAATGCCTCATTTGAGGCATTGTTCTAAGGGAGTACTTAAGGAAGCCAGGGAATCCAGGAGGTGGAAGTGATAAGGGAGAACTTTCAGACATGGAAGACAGCCAATGAAAAGACCTTAAAATAAGTGATGGAGTATCAAATGCCAAGAACAGCAAAAAGGATAGTATTGTTGGATCATAGATAATGTGGAGGAGAGAAAAGTGAAAGAAGATCAGAAATATATAATGGGGTAAAAATTGAGACATAGTTTCTTTTTTTAATCCTGGAAGTAATGGGGAGCCAATGGAGTTTATTGAATAGAATAGTAGTATGGCCAGATCTGTGCTTTAGGTCTGGCAAATAAGTGGAGAATCAATTGGAAGGAGAAGAGACCTGAGTCTCTTGAGACTTTCTTGAGTCAGGAAGAACAGTTAGGAGGCTGTGACTGATGAAGCCTTGATCATAGATTTATGAAATGTTAGAGCTAGAATAATAGCTAGCACATATATGGAGCTCTGTTTTATAAAGCACTTTATTGATGTAGTCTATTTGATCTTTACAACAGCAATATGATGTAGTAAGTAAATCCCCATTTTATAAATAGATAGGTAGCACATGTATTAAACGCTCATTTAGAGCCAGGCACTATGCTAAGCACTGGGGATTCAAGACAGTTTCTGTCCTCAAGGAGCTTTCATTAAAATGGAGGAAAACAATACATAAATGGGAGCTGAAAGCAGGAGGAGGGTCAATGCAAAATTCTCTCCATAGCATGTCTGTATGTCCAGAAGTGTGGTAGATACCTGGAGCTGAACAAAATAAAGTTACAGCTGGCTTATCAAAGCCCAAGGTGGTTTCAAGGGTGAAGTCCCATTATCAGGTAGAGAAGGAGTAAAGACTATGGTCAGAGTGGAGTACAGATGGCATGTGTAGGAAGAGTATGAAGGAGAGAGAATTCTGGGAAGATGGCAGAGTAGGTCAGAAAATTCCATGCTCTCCAGATTTTCCCCACAAACAAGATAATAATAGCACCTCGGGGTGAACATAGAGTGGTAAAAATAAATAAGAGTAGGGGCAGAACAGTAGTCCTTGTGGAACAATCTGAGAAGATCTGAAGAAAAATCCAAGGTCTAGGTTTGGTCCCTGTGAAGAGTAAATAACTCCAGGCTAGGTCTGCTTAAACAAATGGCAAGCCCTGAATTAGCTGGGTTGGGAGGTTGCTTGGTCCCAGCCACAGCAACTTTTATCCCCAGAAAGTGAGGGGAGTTGGACATCTGAGCCAGGGAAGATTGACAAAACCTCTGCTGACAAGGAACGCCAGACTCAGCAGTGCTATGGAGATGAGGCAGGGGGTGAGAAGGAACCAGCAGCACATACTGGATGAGTCCGAAAGCAGTGGGGTGAGGATGCTGCGGCTGTGGGCACTTCAGGAGGTTGGAAGTCTTGATTTCAGTTCCAGGTCAGAGGGGAGAACTGCAGAAGGATCCGAGGCCAGAGGCACTGTGGCTAGAGGTGATTACAAAAATTAAGCTGAAATTTTTTTTAAAAAATGAACAGGTAAAGGAGAAAGAATCCAACCATAGAAAATTATTATAGGAATAGAGAAGACTGGGGTTCATCTTCAGAGGAGGATACTGAAGCAAAGAAATCCTCTTCTACTCCAAAGAATAATGTCAAATGGTCACCTGCCCAAAAAGAATTCATAGAACTTTAAAAAGATTTTTAAAATCAAATGAGAGAGATTGAGGAAAAACTAAAAAACTAAAAAATAACAAGAACAATCCAAGAAAAACAAGAAAACTATGAAAAGAAAGTCAATCAATTAGAAAAGGAGATCCAGAATCTTTTTTTTCCTGAGGTATTGTAGTTAAGTGACTTACTCAAGGTAATACAGCTAGCAAGTGTCAAGTGTCTGAGGTTGGATTTGAACTCAGGTCTTCCTGACTCCAAGGCTGGAGCCCTATCACTGCACCACCTAGATGCCCCAGAGATCCTGAATCTTAAGGAGGAAAACTACTCCTTGAAAATCAGAATTGGGTAAGGGAAAGCTAGAGAAGCTATGAGAGATCAAGAAATAATAAAACTAAATACAAAGAATGAAAAAAAAGAAGAGAATGTGAAACATCTCATAAGAAAACAACTGATCTGGAGAACAGATCAATAAGAGAAAACATAAGAATAAATGGATTACCTAAAAACTATGATCAAAAAAAGAATCTTGATACAATAATACAAGAAACAATTAAAGAAAATTGTCCTGAAGAACAAGAGAGGAAAGTAGAAATAGAAAAAAAATCTACCAATCACCACCTGAAAGAGATCCTACAAGGAAAACCCACAGGAATATCAGTCAAATTCTGAAACCCTCAGCTCAAGGATCATGAGCAACAAGAAAAAAAAAATAATTTAAATATGGTGGTGCCATAATTAGAATCACATGAGACCTCAGAGTGGCAACACTAAAAGACCACAGACCTTGGAGCACTGTATATCAAAGAGCAAAAAAAAAACTGGGGTTCCAGCCAAAAATATCATATCCAGCAAAGCTAAGCATAATCCTGAATGGAAAAAAAATTGAACATTTAATGATTTTCAGGATTTTGTTTAAAAAAAGCAAAAAGCAAAAATCTGAACTTAATAAAAGATCTGACATACAAGAGTTAAGAGGACTATAAGGTCTGTACCAATGATTAAGGAACTCAATAAGGACAGGCTGTTTGCCTTTTATGTATGTAAAATGTAAAACATATGTCTAAGATTGTTATTAGTAATTAGGTAGTTCATAAGAAAGATTGGGGTAGACATGAGTATGATATGGTTTTAAAAAATAAAACCATTTAGGAACAGCTAAAAGGAATAATTAACAAATGAGGTGTGAGAGGAAGAACTGACACAGAGGAATTAGATGGGGGAGGAGGGCTGATAGTTCTGAAAACCTACTTTCACTGGGAATGGGGTCAAGAGGGAATGTGTGTATATGTATATATGTATATCTTTGTGTGTATATATCTATATATGTCTATATGCATGTATATGTATGTATGTATGTATGTATATATCTATATATAGATGTATCCACACTTAATTGTAGCCTGGGTGGGGGAGAGAAGAGGGGAGAAAAGAACAAAGTAAAAAGTACACAGCAGAGAACAAATGAAAATTTACAAGGAAGCAAAGGAAAGGGAATCCTCTCTCACATTCTGCTGTGCACATGGTAATGCTTTTTTTTTCTTTTCTTATTTTGTATTATTTTAGTTTTAGTATTTAAGTTGTTTCTTTTTTCTTTTCTTATTTTGTATTTAAGTTTAAAATTTTTTAAAATTACAAATTAAAAAAGAGTATGACAAAGTTACAAATGATGATGAAGTTACAGGTGAGGAAACTGAGGTACAGAGTAGTTAAGCGGCTTGCCTAGGGACATACTACTAGCTATAAGTATCAGAGGCAGGACTCAAACCCAGGACTTCCTGACTCCAAGTTCAGTTTTCTATCTACTTTGCCAGTAGCTGCCTGCTACCTGAGACATCATGAACTAAATTTCAGTCCAACCTCCTCATTTGACAGATGAGGAAACTGAGCATTGCAGAGAGATGAAATGATTTGTCCAAAGTCACACAATGAGTTAGAAAAAGCTGCTCAGAGGCAGGGGCAGGGTGTAAGCTAGTAAGAGCTCAATTAGCCTCAATTAAGCATCTTAATATTTTTTAACTTTATTTTTTCTAGAAAGAAATGTATGTCAAGAAAAAAAAGTTTGTACCAGGGATGTGATCTATAAATCAGCTTGGGGTCAGTACACTTTGACTCCAGTCTCCTATATCTCTTGAGAGGCCATGTGACTCTCTATAACAAGTAAGGGGAAAAAGTGTGCTTCAATCTGAACTGAGAGTTTATCAATTCTCCCTCTGGAAGTGGATATCATTTTTCATCATGTGTCCTTTGGAACTGTCTTGGATCACTGTATTGATTAGAGTAGCTAAGTCTTTCATAGTTAATTATCATAACAATACTGCTATTACTGTATACAATGTTCTTCTGGTTCTGCTCGTTTCACTTTGCATCAGTTCATAAAAGTCTTTCTAGGTTTTTCTGAAACCATCCCCTCATCATTTCTTATAGCACAACAGCATTCCATCACAAGCATATACCACAAGTTGTTTAGTCATTCCCCAATTGATGAGCATCACCTCAATTTCCAATTCTTTGCCCAAAAAAAGTACAAATTCTTTGTTGTTGCCAGCAACTAAGAATCACATGTGATGGGAAAGTGTGAACTAAAGAAACATGGGCCAGGCAGGTCAACCAAGACTGAACCATTTATTCATCTGAGGGTCACAGCATATATAGGAAAAAGTTTGGAGCTACAAAGGATCCCTTGTGTGGGAAAACTATGCATATTCTGTAACTGCTAATGATAACTTTCAAGGTTCAGAGCTCAGTAAAAAATGCTTTCAGGACATACATGAAAGGAGCATACAATAAAAGTGTCAAGAAAAAAGGATTACATCATTTTAAACAAATGGTTACAAGATAGAGATTAACAGTCAACTAACAGGCCTCGACAATCATTCTCAGGGCTGTCTCAGGTTCTTATCTCAAAGTATGTGACTAGTCCTCCCTAGTTTGCCACATGCTATCCCTCATGCCAGACTTTTATTGTGTCACAGTCAGGCAGTTCCAGGAGCCCCTTAATGAATAGGAGAGTGGTGAGCCAACATCCTGATTAAGTGAGCCCTTGAAGGTAAGAACAGGCAGGAGTTAAATTCCAACCTGAATTCTTTAACCCTTTGCTGGACTGATCAGAGCTGGCCCTCTACATCTCCCCCTTTTAATTTTTGTTGAAGCTTGAGGTGATGAATATCTGTGGCCAGAGACTTTAACCATGACTTTATCAGTGCAGCTGCACATGGGAGAACAAGGCAAACTAGGATTAATAAAATTCCCCAAGAAAAAAGATGAAATAATAAATCAGTGATATTTTTGGATATATTTATCGAGGCCAATTTTTCTAAGATTTCTTGTGCTAAACTCTGAGGATGAATCCCTGGGAATAGATTGTCGGAAATAGCCTAGGTCACATTCTTAAGAAAAGATAAATCAACTGCATCACTGCTATTTTGCCAAACACCTTCTAAATGATTCTTGATCATATCCCAATGTACTAGAGTTATAAGCTATAGGAGTAACACATACCATAGCAAAATGATAATCACATTTCAATTTTGCTCTAAATTCTGATTCTGCAAGTTCATCTCCAATATATAGCACATATTGCTCTAACAGATTAACTTCATATGATAAATCCCTATGAATAGCTTCTTGAGCTCGTAAGGCTAAGCTAATATTTTTTGCAAGCTCATTTACAAATTGTGCATCTTGTATCTCTGACTGCAATGCAATAGAAGACAGGGTGGATATAATAATTAAGGAAGTGACAGAAATTAATCCAGTAATGAGAAACTCAACAAATCTTTGACCTGTGTAGTGATGATGAGATGAGTTGAAGGGCATGTTCCCTAGAAGATTGGAACCATTCATGAGAAAGGTTAGTGGGAAAAAACAGCAAAGGATGGCTGCACAACCAATAAAACAATTTTGTCATTTCGATCAATACATTGCTTGATAATACAATTAAGACAGATTACATTCCATTCTGAAGTACTGGATTGTGTCAAGTTCACAAATTCAGGTTCTAAACTATTGGAGAAGGAGGAAGCTATCATAAATGCTTGTGGTGTTTTATATAAGCTTTAAAGGAAAATAAGTCCAATGCTGGTCACAATGTCCATATGATAGAGAGCAGGGGAATCATTGCAAGTCTTTTCTTTCTCTTCATAGTTAGCTTCCGTTTCTGCTGCAGGTTTAATTTCTTCATCTGGGCAGTGAGTTAGTGGAACAGGTTCGAACATTTTTCTCTGGAATCCAGACAGGTTTATCAAAGGTTTCTGGAAAGACACAAACATTCCCTTGCCCCCAGGTTAATAATGGATCTGGATCTTCCCACTTCCCTGTAAGTGGGTCTTTTCACATAACTCTGGCTTCAGGAAACCTGCGTTTTTGAAAGTGTGCTTCTGCAGGTGTAATCCCATCTTTATTGACATTCAAAAAAATTAAGGTATATAAAATCTGGGCTAATTGTCTGGAGGGGGTAGTAGTCCACACTTTGTACTTTTGTATTTTTGTAGAGATCATTTTTCCTTTTTCTTTGATCTCTTTAGGATAGTAGTGGTATTGCTGGGTCAAAGAAAGATATATAGGATCTTAATTAAGATTCACAGCATCTATATAGATAAAATCTATATGGTTTTGATTACTTAAGATTAATTTTCAAGTTAGATTGGGGTGTGGGGAGGACCTATTAACTTGGAACTCAATATATTGCTAATTGTTTCCATTTAAGTGGTTTTCTTTGTAATTCTATATATTTTATTTTATGAATTTAAAAATATTATTGTGAGGAGTCTATATGATTCACTGGAGTGACAAAGGGGTCCAGGACACAAAAAATGTTAAGAACCCTGCTATAGAATGTAAGAAGGTTGGCAGAGGTTGGGGTGGAAAGGGAGAAATTTTTAGAGAATGGGGCATAGGGTCTCTTATAGAAGGAAGTCCAGGCCCTTTGTCTTTCTACTTTTTGCTCCTTGTTTCCTACCAACAGGTTAGCTATCAGCCCACTCTCCAGTCTCATTTCCTCATCAAAGGGCCCACTATCACCCATCATCTTGTGTATTATCTTGGGAATCCTGAAACTGGGAAATAGGACTTCATTTCTCAAGGAAGGTGCTTAGACAACACTGTCCTTTGATGTTGTTAGGATGGGAATTGCTCTTTATTTCTATGGGTGTTTTTTTTTTCTCTCAGGGCTTTTGTTACTGTTGTCATTTGCAACAATAACACTTGGATTAAAAAAAAATTAACTGCAGTGTGTGGGAACAGGGGGACAGCGCTACAGGGGTATGGAGTAGGCTGAAATGAGCAGAGGAAGCTTAATGAGTTAATTAAACTGATGTTGGGCTGAGGCTCAATTTGAACCAACCAGAAGACACCAAGCGACATCATATGGTCAGACCCCCGCACCAGGGAAAGCAGGGGAAACATTGAGCTCCTGATGGCTTTCTCAGCTTTCTCCTCCCATAGTTTCAACTTCCTACCCAGCTGTGAACCTGCCCCATTTTGATTTATATTATCATTAGTATGGCTCAATGCTCCTGGGAAGATACAGCTTTGAAAGGCAGATGTTACTGGTGGAGTCTTTGTACTGGGATGTAAATTGTGGGGACAGCTCCTGCCTTTGACTGAGAAATTATAGACCTTGGTGGGAAAGATGAAGCTGCAAAATGATTATGTTCACTGGGGCCAACTCTAGCTGCTGATCCCTACACTTGTGTCATGGGTGAGGAGTGCTAATTAAACTGTTTCCTAGCTCCAATGGGTGGATATCTTAGTCTGAGAGGGGGTGGAAAACATTAAAGGCTTTGGTACTATCAGAATTTTCCCTAGCAACCTAGGACCCTGGGGACAGAAATTCTTTACATCTGACGGCTTAATGATTATCACTTATGAAATCTGAATTGTGAAAACCCTTTGGTCTTAGCCCTCTCTGGATGTGAGAAAAGTTGAATGTGGCAATTATCACCAGACCTGCCTAATGGTCTTCTTTACTCACACTCACCAAAGCCTGTTCACATCTACTACCTTATGTGTTGTTCAGTCCTTTTTCAGTCATGTCCCACTCTTCGTTACCCCATTTGGGGTTTTCTTGTCAAAGAT
The DNA here is from genome assembly GCF_900497805.2 of Vombatus ursinus. Taxonomy (NCBI): domain Eukaryota; kingdom Metazoa; phylum Chordata; class Mammalia; order Diprotodontia; family Vombatidae; genus Vombatus; species Vombatus ursinus. Next base: position 63,700,769 of record NW_020954585.1, on the reverse strand, counting down.
ACTGGAGTGGTGTGCTATTTCCTTCTCCTGTTCATTTTACAAATGAGGAAACTGAGGCAAACAAGGTTAAGCGACTTGCCCAAGGTCACAGGGCTAGTAAGTGTCTGAGGCTGGATTGAACTCAGGAAGACAAGACTTCTTGACTCCAAGCCCCTGTACTCTATCCACTGTACCACCTAGTATCCTTGGGAAGTAATAATAATGATGATGATGATAGCTAACATTCATATAGCACTCAAGTTTTGCAAAGCACTTTACAAATATTATCTCGTTTGATACTACCCTGAGAAGTAAATGTTATTATTATTCTCATTTTGCAGATGACAGAACTGAAGCAGACAGAGGTTAAATGACTTCCCCAGTGCCGCATAGCTAGTAAGTTTCTGTGGCTACATTTGAACTCAGGTCTTCTTTCTCCAGGCCCAACACTCTACCCATTATGCCAGTTAGCTGCCTCATAAGTAATAAAGTTGAAGGAACTGAGGCAGACAGAAATTAAATTTATTAAAGGATCATGCATCCAGGGATCGTGTAGTTCAACTCTCTCATTTTTTTTGTTGGACTTAGTTGCTTCTAGGGTCTCTTCTTTTTTAAAAATTTAATTATTTTATTTTTCCCCAATTATGTGTAAAAATATGCCTAAAACACTCTCCTGTCTCTGTTTTGATTACTCACCTTCCTGTTTTCCTTTAAGTCCCATCTTCTAAATGAAGTTTTCCCTATCCCCTCTTAATCTCAGTGCTTTTCCTTTTTTAATCATCTTCTGTTTACACCGTATGTAACTTGCTCTGTATATGTTTGTTTACATGTTATCTCCCCCATCAGCCGTAAACTCATTGAAGGCAAAGACTATCTTTTGTCTCTTTTGGTACCCCTGTGCTTAGCACAGTGTCTGGCATATAGTTGGCACTTAATAAATGTTTATTGATGGAAAAACGAGGACTCTGTCCTTGAACAGGCTTTGGTGACATTTATCATGGAAATAATAGGGAGCCACTGGAACTCATTGAACAGGAGGAACTTGGGTTAAATAGTCAGACCTATGCTTTAGAAGATCACCCTCCTTCCTTCCCTCCTTCCCTTCCTTGCTTTCTCTTTCCTCTATCCTTCCTTTGCTTCCCTCTCTCCCTTTCTCCTTTCTGATACAGTGGAAAGAGACCCACACTGTACCTCAGGAGGCCTGTATCCTATTCCCAGCTTTGCTACTGTGTGACCTTGAGCAAGTTACTTTGTCTCTGTGAGTTTCATTGTCTTAATCTGTAAAGTAAGGAGGCTCAACAAAATAATCTCCAAAGTCTATGATTTACTGAGCACTTTCTGTGTACACAATATCATTTAATACTGTGAAGAATGCTGAAGAAATATGACATAAGGCCTACCCTCAAGAAGCTTATGATCTTGATCAGGCATCTAGGTGATGAAGTGGATAGTGCATTAGAACTAGAGTCAGGAAGACTTGAGTTCAAATCCAGCCCCAGATAGCCTCTGCTGTTCTTAGTTTCCCTGGAGGAGACAGTGAGCCTTCACTTTAATTCATGGGCATGTTAGGACATCACCCTTGTGATGTCATTGGTCCTTGGATGAACAACAACAAGTTTCATTGTTTGTAAAATGAGGAGGCTGGCAGATTGAGGCATGCTTTTTCTTTATTTTTCTTGTTTGTTTTTTTTGTCTGTTTTCTTTCATAACATGTCTAACATGGAAATATGTTTTGCATGACTGCACATGTATAATCTCTATCAAATTGCTTGTCTTCTCAATGATGGGGGGTGGGTAGGGAGGGAGGGAGAGAATTTGGAACTCAAAAAAATATTAAATGAATATTAAAATTATTTTTACACATAATTGGGGAAAAATAAAATATTAAAATTTTTAAAAAGAGACCCTAGAAGCAACTAAGTCCAACAAAAACAATGAGGGAGTTGAACTACATGATCCTTGGATGCATGATTCTTTAATAAATTTAATTTCTGTCTTCCTCAGTTCCTTTAACTATAAAATGGGAATAATAATAATACCTACCTCCCAGGGTTGTTGTGATGATCAAATGTGGCAGTATTTATAAATCACTTTGAAAAATTTTAAAGCACCATTTAAATGCTAGCTTTTATTATTGTTATTGTTATCATATTATTATTGTTATATATACCATTGTTATGTATTTTTGTTATTGTTGTATATTAATGTTATTGTTATCATATTATTATTGTTACATATTATTGTTGTTATATATGTTATTATTATTATATTATAATTATTGTTATATATGTTGTTGTTATTGTTGTTGTCAATGGCTAAATTTAGACATTTACTACTTCATGTTTTTCATACTGCTTTGGTCATGCTGCCCTTCATGAATTTCCCAGCTGTGGGACTATGAATACAGGAGGAGACCTTAATCCTAGAGCTTAAACAGAGGCTAGAAATGCTTGGCATAAAGAAATGATGTCAGCAATAGAAGATATTACTAGTTCCCCATGGCCCTTTCTAAATTCTATTTAATAAAAATCACTCCTCTGAAGTGTCATTTTTTTTTTTTTTATGATTTTTCCCCTTAGCTTCTGAGAGAGTGATCTTTAGGGAGACAAAACAATTTCATTAAGACATTGAACCTGAGAATGATACACTAGATGGCTGCTTGATGAGATGTTAGAAGTAACATTTAAGAATAAAGAGGGATGGGGGAGGAAGAGCATTCATAAATATTCGTGTCTGGGCTTGGTTGATTTCTCCATTGAGAGTCCATAGCATCTCCTGCCTAATGGAGGCCTTTCTGAAGGTGATATAAACCTGTGGATCATAACCCAGTCCCGATAAGGTCCTGGCCCATAGAAAGAAGCATTTAAGATATATTCTTTTCTGACCTGAATCTCTTTACACAGGAATGTTCAAATTCCTCCCTTTTTTCCCTTAAAGGGACAGTCCTAGAAAATGAACACCAAGTTAACTGGAAGGGACCAGCTTCCTTCAAGGTTCAGCTCATATGATTCTCTTTTTGGAGAAATCTTTCTTGATACCCTTAGTTGTTATAGTTCTCTCCCTTCTCCCCCAAATGATTCTGCATTCAGACATACTAGTTATGTGACCCTGGACAAAACACTTAAACTTTCTGTGTCTCAGTTGCCTCATCTGTAAAATGAGGAGGTTGAACTTGATGGTCTCTGAGGTCCCTTCCAGCTCTAATTCTATATCCCTATAATCATGTATATATTTACCTGTTTCTATGAATTACCTCTACCCCTCACCTTGTAGAATGTAAAGTCCTTGAGAACAAATACTGGGGTTTTTTGTCTTTTTGTCCTTGTATCCCTAGTATCTAGAACAATGCCTTGTGCAGAATAGGTGTGTAATAAATATTTGTCAGATTGTATTGGATTCTATTGGATTGTAGCTCATCTATGCCAACCCCTTCATTTGACAGAGGAGGAAATTGAGGGCCAGGAAACTTTAGTGGCTTTTAAGTCACACATTTAGATCAGAGCAGAGCCTAGATCGGGCAGCTAGGTAGCAAAGTGGAAAGAGCACTGGGCCTTGAGTCAGGAAGCCCTAAGTTCAAATCTGGCGTCAGACACTTATTAGTTGTGTGACCCTGGGCAAGTTACTTAACCCTGTTTGCCCCAGTTTCCTCATCTGTAAAATAAGCTGGAGAAAGAAATGAAAACCATTGCAGTATCTTTGCCAAGATAACCCCCAATGGGGTCGCGAAGAGTCAGACACAACTGAATTGAATCAACAACAGCAAAGAGCCTGGACTAGGTCACAAATCTCCCGACTGTTAATACAGAGCTCTGTCCAACTGCTTGATGTGATTCTACAGTCCTTAAATACTAATACAAAATTCTTTCATCAGTGAAACATACAAGAAGTGCTATGAAGAGCTTGTCCTTTTCAGTCTAACTTCAATAAGATTCCAAAGTATAGAGATACTTTCTTTTCTTTCAATTTCTTCATATGAAGCCTAGCTTAGGCAATTGTTTCCTCATCTCTCTCCCTGAATAACCTTGAGTCACTCAATAAATATGAATTGAATACATGAATAATTCTCAAGGCAGTGCCAAGACCAAGCATGGATCTTAGTATTGACAGTGAATGTGACATAGCATTCACCCCACCCCACCCCAAGTGGGGATAAACTTAGGCTTCCTTAAGAGAAGTGTAAGGCCCAGCTAGCATGAGATTGCTGTCCTTTGCCCTGGTCAGGCCATATCTAGAATACTGTGTTCTGTTCTGGTGCTCCATTTTAGGAGGAATAATGACAAACTAGAGAGGTATCATGATGGAATACATAGAGAACTGGTCTCATAAGTCAGGAACACTTGGGTTCAGATCTTACCTCTGACACCTACTAGCTGTGTGACTCTGGGCAAGTCACTTTATCTCTCAGTGACCCAGGCAACTCTCTAAAATTATAATTTTGAGAGTTAGTCATTTATCTGCATCGGTAGAATTTCCTCTGTGTGGAATTCCCTAAACCAATAAAATCACAGTTCTGCATAAAGAAAAATGACAAGGCACCCACAAATGGATATGTAGACTAGTGAGGGGACTGGAGACTACAGTATGCAAAGATCAGTGGTAGTGAAGGGGGGGGGTTTAGGGTGCTCTTAGATGCACAGAGGCACCTCAAGATGGTGTGAAAAAGCCCAGATTGCAGCACGGATCTGCCTGAATGAATTCAACTCAGATTTTCTTCCAGCCAGAGAAAAGTCTATTAAAGATAGGCGTATAGGCCAGACTCCAAAGGAACCCAAACATCAGCGATCTAAATGGGGTTAAGGTGGTCAGGTGTGGCATGAGGCAGTCTAGAAAGCTCAGCATCTGAGTGGGGGCTGAGGCTAAGGTGGTCAGGCCAGGTGACACCCGTTACGGGCGGGCATGGGGTCTCATCCTCTAGGGGCATGAGAAATTCCCAGCATCTGAGTGGGGGCTGGGGTGGATAGGCCACGTGACACCCGTTAGGATGGGCAGGCATGAGGGGTCTCAGCCTCTAAGCTTGAGAACAGCTCAGTGTCTGAGTGGGGGAAAGATGAGTCTTTAGTACAGACTGATTGGGGAGGGGCCGTGCAGTTGGTCCAGGTGAGAATTTCTGTTTGGAATGTCTAAGTGATTTGAACAGACAATGAGAATAGATAATGAAGGGAGCTGGAAGGGGAAGTTTGCTTTCAAAGGGCTTTTAAAGGGAAATAAGGCAGTTTCTAAAACTTTAAGGGTTTCCTGGGACAGTAAACAAAACTGAAGCCAGTTTCTTTTTGGGGGCCAGGGAGGAAAGATGTCAAAGAGAGATAAGTGAGTCTACAAGGAATCTAAAAGTTTTAAGGTTTTTCTGGGAATTGTATGTAAACCTCTTCAGTAGGAAGTAGGGATATTCAGAGTAGAGAAGAGAAGATTTAGGGGAGACATGATACCAGTCTTCAAGTATTGGAAGGATTATCATATGAAAGCATGAGGGCTAGCTAGGTGGCTCAGTGGATTGAGTTCCAGGCCTGGAGTCAGGAAGACTCATCTTCCTGAGTTCAAATCTGGCCTGATACATGCTAGCTGTGTGACTCTGGGTAAGTCACTTAACCATCTTTGCCTCAGTTTCCTCATCTGTAAAAATAAGCTGGAGAAGGAAATGGCAAATCACTCCAGTATCTTTGACAAGAAAACCCAAATGGGGTCATGAAGACTTGGGCACAACTGAAAATGACTGAATAACAACAATATCTGGAAGAAGAGTTAAATTTGTTTTATTTGGATTCAGAGTTAGGAACTAGGTAAAATGGGTAGAAAGACATTTCAGCCAAGTAGATTTAGACTTGATATAAGTGGGGGGGGGGGGGGGACAACTTCCTAAGAACTTCCCCAAAGTGGAATAATCTGCCTCCTCGCTGGAGGTCTTTAGGAGAAATCTGGATGACAAATTATAGAGGATATTACAAAGGTAAATATAGCTCAAGTACAGATTGGACCAGATTAAAGTCCAACTCTACCATTCTGAAATTGTGATTCTCTTTTTTTCTTCTAAAAAGCATTTTTTCCAATTGCATGTAAAGACAATTTTTAACGTTCATTTTTAATAAAATTTTGAGTTCCAAATTTTCTTCATCTTTCTCTCCTCTCCCTCTTCCCCAAGATAGTAAGCAATTTGATATAGCTTACATATATACAAACATATAAAACATATTTCTATATTAGTCATATTGTGAAAGAAGAAACAGAACAAAAAAATGGGGGGGAATGAACATAGTATCCTTTGATCTGCATTCACTCTCTATCAGTTCTTTCTCTGGATGTGGGTAGAATTATCCATCACAAATCTTTTAGAATTGTCTTGGATCATTTTATTTCTGAGAATAACTAAGTCTTAAAGGGAAGCAGATGACAAAGATGAGGAGGGAGAGTGTTTCAGGCATGAGGGACAACCAATGCAAAGGCCTAGAGATTAAGAGTTGCTGAATCTTGAATATGTGGAGAAGAACAAAGTATAAGAATATTGGATAGGTAAGAAGAAGCTAAGTTGTGAGAGGTTTTTTGGGTTTTTTTTTTGTTTTTTGTTTTTTGTTTTTGGTGAGGCAATTGGGGTTAAGTGACTGGCCCAAAGTCACACAGCTAGGAAATATTATGTGTTTGAACTCAGGTTCTCCTGACTCCAGGGCCAGTACTCTATCCACTGTGCCACCTAGCTGTCCCTGTGAGAGCCAAACAGAAGGTATCATTTTTGAACTAGGAGGTAATAGGGAGCCAGTGGCGTTTACTCAGTAGGGGGTGACATGTTTGGACCCACATTTTAGAAAGATGACTTTGACTGTTGAAGCAGAGGATGGATCCATGTGGACAGAGACCCAATGAGAGGGCTATTGCTATAGTCCAGGCATGAAGTGTTGAGGGCTTGTATCAGGGTGGCAGCTGTGTGAGCGGAGAGAAGGGGATTTATACACCAGAGGTCATAAAGGTAGGAACAGCAGGACTTAGCAACAGCGTGGATGTGTGTGAGGGAAATTATTATTAATAACCAATTAATATTAGGGAGATCTGGGCTTTTTTTCTCTATTTCCTCATTCAAAGCCCAGTCCCTATGAAGGACGTTGCTGATAGATGAGATTGCCCAACTCCTCTGCTTCTTTCCCCATCCAACTAGAAAACCTCACAAAGAGAATCTAATCTAGGTGAATTCTTGCCCATTGTGTTCTACCAAGCAAGACTGGATGGAACTCTTTTGTCTAGATTGTCCAGGGCATAGAGATAGTCTCTTTACCCAAAAGTTACGTGATCAGAGTTGGTCCCCCTGCTCCTCATTAGCATAAGTCCACCTCTCATTATAATATTCATTCTCTCATTAACTGTTAGCCAATTAGAGTTGATTTCCACCTGTCAGAAACACCCATTCTCCAAGGGCTGAGCAGCTTCCATGATTCATCTTTGGTTCCTGAGAGTGCCACTGACCACATTTTGTTAATTATTTATTAGCCATAATTGATAAAAATGATTGTTAATTACCCAGAAATTATGTCTCTCAGACTTTTTATTCATCACATGTGGGATGAGCATAAGCATGGAACTGAGGATAACATCTAGGTTTCGGGCTTGAGTGAGAGGATGGTAGTATTAGTTGGACCAGATGGCCACCAAAATCCTTTCCAGTTTTAAATTTCTTTGATTTTCCCTGTCAATGACTAGCACTGCCAGCCTCCTATGGACTGTGGCTTATGCTTCAAGAATTCCTTACCCACTAGTGACCTGTGCTGCCCACTGACCCAATAAGTATTTGGGAAATCCTTCAATTGAAAAAGATTTCAGATTTCTGGGTACACATGATCATCCATTTTTAACATTTAAAAACAAATTTATTTGCATTGTTTCAGATTATTGATTTATAAAGGCAATAATAAATATGATTGGGCAAAATAAACAGTGGAAATCAATTTATTAAATGTTTCCAAGAACATTTGACCTTATCACTGTCACTGCTTGAACTAGAATCTTTGAAATATCTGCCTATAAAAAGTATTGCTTCTCTTCACAAGGTCAATAACAGTCTCAGTCCCTTCTCTCAAGTATTTCCTTCTTTGGAGATGTTATGATGACATTCAGATGCTGCTGGATTAAGACACACAGTGGGGCATTTTAAACAATCTAGTGCTGTAGGAAGGAGACAATTGAACTCTGGGCACCCTTGGGCCAGATGAGGACACTTTGTTCTTTGGCCTAGCCTCACTAGAATGGACTTTGAAGATCATACATCTTCTCTTGGCCAGCAGCCAGGAGAGCCGTTGGATTAGATAAGAGTCACTGTCTTGCTCTTCTGTCATTTGTTCTTCAGGGAGAAAGATTTTAACCAATTTTGCTGCCTTCTGAGTGAGTGTCTGAGAGGCCTAAAACATTCCTCTTCAGGCTGCCCTCCTGATCCACTAGATTTTTGCTATCATTCTGCCACAGAAATCTCTGGAAGTTTACTCCACTTAGTGTGCTGGAGTCAGTTCCTACAGGCTCTTCAGAGCTGGCTGTTAAATTTTCTATGTAAGCATTTATACATCAGATAACTGCAAAAAACTATCAACAAGTCTTGATCTATTGTTTTGCTAAATGTCTTGACTTAAGAAAGTAATAGAGAAAATGTTAATAATACAGATTAAACTTAAAAATATGTCATGCATACAGTTTTGGTTTTGGGGGTTTTTTTGGAGAGTTGGTTGTTAAACATTTACCAGCACACTCATGACACCACTCCTACACTTCCCTCACTGGAAATAGCTAATACTCCTGCTCCCAGAAACTACATTTTAAAGAGGATGCCCAGGCCAGCCATGTTTTTAGTCCTTTTCAGGTTTCACTCCTGCCTCCATATGCCCAGATCTCTCTTTCTCCCTCCCCTTTCCCTGTCTCTCTACTTACTCACCCCTTTCAGCTTCTTTTAATGTGTTATCTTCCCCATAAGAATGTAAGCTCCTTGAGAGCAATGACTGTCTTTTTTTTTTCTTTCTGCTTTGTATTTGAATTTCCATCAATTAGCATAACACCTGGGACTTAGTAAATGTTTAATAAATGTTTGTTGACTTGACTTGATTTGACTTGCAAAGGAGATAGGAATACTTGCCTGCCTGAGGCTTCCCATAAAACCATTATAATACCTTGAAACACAGTCAAGTCTCATTTATCTTAGGTCAGACTTACAGTAATTTCAACTCCCTGGAATATAGGAATGCAGGAAGTAAATAGTAAGGGGCCTCTTAACTTCTGAAATAATTCCTATACTGAAGTCAAGCAGTTATTTCTCACACCCCCAATCACAAACTTATTGACTCTCATTTAAAAATAAGTCTTAATAGGTTTGGTTATCTGGTTTCCCAGACTGTACAAGATTGGAGACAGCAAATTAGAAGATAGCAGTGGTATGTGTTTTTATAGGGGAGCTGTTAGGGGCAACAATAACAATAGCAGAAGTTACTTGGACAATGTGACATCAAGAGAAGAGACAGAAAAACCAAAAATTAGATATAAAATATTATCTCTGCATAGCACAATAATGCATGTTTATTTTTGGGAAGAAAAAGTTATTTTATTAAGAAAAGGTTAAATTATACCCAACTTCCTCTTTTTAAACAGGTAGGGAGGGGTAGCTAGTTGGCACAGTGGATAGAGAGCCAGCCTTGAAGTCAGGAGGATCTGAGTTCAAATTAGTCTCAGATACTTACTAGTTGTGTAATCCTGGGCAAGTCACTTAACCCTGATTGCCTCAAAAAAAAAAAATTAAAATGAAATAAAAAAGCAGGAAAACAGCTAACACTTTTTTGAAAGATTTCCATCCAATATTTGCACATGAAAGGGTGAAACTCAGTTCAATTTACCTAAATTCCTTCTGGGACTACTGGGCAACTCATCTACAGGAAAGCCTTTCCCCATTTCCTTTAATGCTAGTGCCTTTAATGTTGATTGCTTGCTATTTATCCTGTATAGCTTGCTTATACATATTTGTTTGCATGTTGTCACCCTCATTAGATTGTGAGCTCCTTGAGAGCAGGGACTGTCTTTTGCCTTTCTTTGTATTTCCAGTGCTTATTTGGTACGGTATCTAGCACACATTGGTGCTGTTCAGTCGTTTCAGTCATGTCTGACTTTTCATGACCCCATTTGGGGTTTTCTTGGCAAATGTACTGGAGTGGTTTGCCATTTCCTTCTCCAATGTGTCCCCATTTTATAAATGAGGAACTGAGGCGAACATCATTAAGTGACTTGACCAGGCTCACATGGCTAGTAAGTCTGAGGCCAGATCTGAACTCAAAAAAATGAACCTTCCTGACTCCAGGCCCAGCACTCTATCCATTTCATCACCAAGCACTATGTACCCATCTGGCACATAGTGGGTACTTAATAAATGCTTCTTGACTATTCACCTCAATTATCAGGAAAGTTCACTTACATGGACTAGCCCATTTTGGCTAAATAAATGAGAAGAAGAGAGGAAGAGGAATTCAACATGTCAGGGCTCAGACATCCTGGTCAGGCCACAATAAAAATTTTCATTGACATTCCTGTTAATGACTTCATGTTACTCCTAGAGTGCCCATACAGGGCGTTTCTCCTTCAGAAAGCAGCAAGTTATGAAAGGTCAGGAGAGGTTTAGTATTTTTTCCAGCCTTGCCACTTTGAATAAATGGGGAAAATAAAACGTGTCCATCTGACAGCATGTACATTCACAAATGGCTGGGGCTGGTGGTAACAGAGGCACAGGAAGAGAAGGAGGAAGACAAGCTGGGAGCAGGAGAGTGTTGGCAAAGAAAGAAAGAGGATTCTGGATATTTTTGCCTTTATCTTACTCAGGGGTTGGCACTAAAAGCATGGGGAATATTTCAGACTCATCCTTGGTTTACCTGAGAAACCAGTGTACAGGGGGGCTGAATGCTGGAGCACCAGGCAGAATATTAGAAAAAGAGGATTTCTCATCTGCCCCCTTTGGATTGGCAGGAAGCAATGGGCCAAGACAAGCCTGAGGGCAGGGACAATTTCTCCTTGCAACTTTCATATTTGGGGACTATAATAAGAGGTTGACATGCATCAGTGGGAATAATAATCCAACTCATTTAAGAACCTATGTTTTGCTTTCTTCCTTTTAAGAAAAACTTTTGGCATCATGGAGTAGTGTATAGAGAGCTGCCTTCAAATCTAGAAGGACTTGGGTTCAGGTGTGGCCTCTGACACATATTGGTTGTATGGCCTACAAGTTCCTTGAACTTTCATTACTCTATGTAACTCTCTGAGACAATATATTAGAAAGAAGGTGCCAGCTTATATTGATGGAGGGAATTTCCTCACCTGGGAGTTCCTTATATCTATGAAATCACAAGTTCAATACTTATTCCTATCCTATCCTTAAAAGCAACTTACTGTAACTATTGGGGAGAAGGGGAAACTATACTCACTTTTCCTAGATTTTATAAGGTTATAGATTTAGAGCTTCAAAGGACCTCAGTGGTCAGCCTATCTAAGCCCCTCCTTCTAGAGAGGCCAAGAGAAAGTGATTCTTCCAAATTCCCATAAGTGGTAAATCATAGTGGCAAGTTTTGAACTCAGAATTTTTAGCCCAGGTCCTCTGACTCAAAACCTAGTGTTCTCTGTATCACATTAGATGTTTCCTTGACAAGAAGTCAAGAGAATTAAAAAATCCCCACAGATATAGGCTAGCCTTTAATTAATGACTCAAGAAGTACTCATTCATCTTTTATTATCACGTTTCCTACAATGATTATTTCAAACCCTAGAATGCTGAAGCTGACTCCTTATGAATTCATGAGAGCCAATTGTTAAATGTTTAGTGTGAGCATTTACACCTCAGAAATCAGTGAATACTACAGGGCTTGATTTATTGTTTTGATGCTTGTCTACATTTAAGAAAATAATAGAGAAAATGCTAATGATGCAGATGAAACATAAAAGTATGTCCTGTATACAGTTTTTCCCTGGAGATCTGGTTGTTAAACATTCACCAGCATAACCCTGGTTTGATACTTCTCTCCTCGTCTCCATTTCCATTTCTTTTCCCTCATTCTCAGTCCAAGACTTTGACTTTGGCTTTATTGAGAACACTAAAGACCTCTGACCAAAACTTCTTCGGTTCCCCATGTCTATTTTTCTGCCTTTCACTATCCATCCTCTCCTACTTTTCCTCCATTTCAAGGGAAGAAGTCTGTGCTTAGAAGCGTCTCTTCAGCAAAGCTGTAACTGCATCCTGTGCCTTTTCATTTTCTTCCTGACTAATACAAAATCATTCACCTTCTCTCCCATGGCCAGGAGATGGAAAGTCACTTCCAGGAACAGTTAAGCAGTCCAGATTGACTGGAAGAGGCATAATGTGAAATAAGCCTGGAAAGGTAGATGAGAACCAGACTGTGTAGGACTTTGAATACTAGACTAATGAATTTTTATTTCATCCTAGAAGTAATGGGGAGCACTGAACTTTATGAGGGTGGTGAAAGAAATATAGAGCATCCTAAAAGTCTTAATGCAGTTAAAAATTATTTAATAAATTATGCTAAGACTTTTGGGACACCCTGTCCTTAGTAAAAGATGTTATGACTAAGTTAATATTACATTATTCCTCTCTATTTCTTTTGATCATTAGAATATCATATCCCATTGTACTTATTCTTAAGAAAAAGCATTTGTCTCTATAGAACAAAACACCACATTACAGGCTCTTTTTCAACAAGGTGTCTCTCATCCATATATTCACATTATTCAGGATTCTGTGAAAGAAGTAATAACAAAAATCACCCTGTCAACTTTTCACTGACCTTCTGATGATAAATGTCAGACAAGGTATAAAACAAAACAGGGAGATGTATGTTCACCAAAGTATTCATCACTATGATATTATATTCTCTACATCTTTCAGGCAATTGTGAGATGCTAAAAATGTGGTCTATTGCTGAACAGAATTTGTGGAAGCCTGCTTGTTTTTTTTTTTTTTAATTAATACTCTCCTTAAGGATTGCTCCAATTTATGACCCTCACAGAGATTTTGTACAGATAAGAGAATAGTTATACAGGTGATGATAATAATTGTCGTTGTTGTTCAGTTATTTCAGTCTCTTTGTGACCCTATTTGGGATTTTCTTGGCAAAGATACTGGAGTGATTTGCCATTTCCTTCTCTAGCTCTTTTACTGACAAGGAAAGGGAGGCAAATAGGGTTAAGTGACTTGCCCAGAGACACAAAACTAGTAAGTCTCTGAGGCTGGATTTGAACTCAGGTCTTCCTGACTCTAGGGCCAGTGTTGTTTCTACTGCACTGCCTAGTTGCCCCAATGACAATAATAGCTAGCATTTATATAGCACTTTGAGTTTTGCAAAGCATTTTACAAATATTATCTTGTTTTATCTTCTCAACAACCCTAGGAAATAGATACTATTATTATCTTCATTTTACAGAGAAAAAAATTGAGGCAGATAATTATATGACTAGCCTAGAGTCACACAGTTAGTAAGTGTCTGAACTCAGACTTTGCTGACTCCAAGCCTAGCACACTATCCATTGGGCCACCTCATGGCCTCTGATAGGTAGTTATTGATGTTATCTCAGTCACCTTTTTTTTTTGTACCAGTCAGATTTGAAATTTTTCCATGTCTTTGGTATCTTCCCTTCCTTTAGATAACTTGCAAATTTGTCCTTCGATGCATGTACAATTACATAATCTCAAACACACATCTCTTCTCCATATACTTGATCCAAACTGACTGTTTTTCTCATCTTTTTTTCTCTTTAGTTCTGTTTCTTCTTCCTCTGTAAGCACCTGTGAGGGGGAGGATCCATGGGGGTTATCCCTACTAGCCTTATGGCAAAAATAGTTTCTTGTGATAATTTTTACAAAACTCTTCCATTTTTCTTCTGTTCATAGTCTTTCTACTTTTGTCCTTGAAATGACTCTTTAGTAATATCTTGTCAAGTTTTCCTTAGACTTCAGTCTCCATCACCTCTCTCTTCTTTTCCTTGTTTTTTTTAAACTGGATTTTATTTTTTTTAAATTAATTTATTTATTTTTAGTTTTCAACATTTACTTCCATAAGCTTTTGAGTTTTAAATTTTCCCTTCCCTCCTCCTTCCCCAAGATGGCATGCTATCTGATATAGGCTCTACATATACATTCCTATTAAACATATTTTCACATTAGTCATATTGTAAAGAAGAATTAGAACCAGTAGGAAAAACCACAAGAAAGAAGAAACAAAACAAAACAGAAGGAAAAAAAGCAAATAGTATGCTTCAATCTGCATTCAGACTCCATAGTTCTTTGTCTACATATGGATAACATTTTCCATCATGAGACTTTTGGAGATGTCTTAGATCCTTGCATTGCTGAGAAGAGCTAAGGCTATCAAAGTTAGTCATCACACAATGTGGTTGTTACTGTGTACAATGTTCTCCTGGTCCTGCTCGCTTCACTCAGCCTCAGTCCATACAAGTATTTCCAGGTTTTTCTGAAGTCTGCCTGCTCATCATTTCCTATGGCACAATAGTATTATATTACATTCATTTTGTGGTTAGAAAAACAACTGACCTGGAAAATAGGTCCAGGAGAGATAATTTAAAAATTATTAGACTACCTGAAAACCATGATAAAAAAAGAGCCTAGACATCATCTTTCAAGAAATTATCAAGGAAAACTGCCCTGATATTTTAGAACCAGAGGGCAAAATAGAAATCAAAAGAATCCACAGATCACCTCCTGAAGAAAGTCCCAAAAGGAAAACTCCTAGGAATATTATAGTCAAATTCCAGAGTTTCCAGGTCAAGGATAAAATGTTGCAAGCAGCCAGAAAGAAACAATTCAAATATTGTGGAAACACAATCAGGATACCACAAGATTTAGCAGCTTCTACATTAAGGAATTGGAGGGGTTGGAATATGAGATTCCAGAGGTCAAAAGGGCTAGGATTAAAACCAAGAATCACCTACCCAGCAAAACTCAGTATAATCCTTCATGGGAAGAATGGATATTCAATGAAACAGAGGACTTTCAAGCACTCTTGATGAAAAGACCAGAGCTGAATAGAAAATTTGACTTTTAAGTACAAGACTCAAGAGAAGCATGAAAAGGTAAACAGGAAAGAGAAATCATAAGGGACTTATTAAAGTCAAACTGTTTACATTACTACATGGAAAAATGATATTTGTAAGTCATGAGACCTTTCTCAGTATTAGGGAGGGAATATATATATGTGTGTGTGTGTGTGTGTGTGTGTGTGTGTGTGTGTGTGTGTGTGTGTGTGTGTGTGTATACAGAGGGCACAGGGGGAATTGAATATGAAGGGATGATATTTAAAAAATAAAATTAAGGGGTGAGAGAGAGAATTGTACTGGGAGAAGGAGAAAGGGAGATGTAGAATGGGGGTAAATTATCACACATAAAAGAGGCAAGAAAAATCTTTTACAGTGGAGGGGAAGAGAAGGGAGGTGAGAGGGAATGAGTGAATTGGGTATGGAAATCTATTTTACCCTACAGGAAAACAGGGGGGAAGGGGATAAGAGATGGGAGGATGATAGTAAGGAGGGCAGATTGGGGGAGAGAGTAATCAGAAGCAAACATTATTGAGGAGGGACAGGGTCAAAGGAGAGAATAGAAAAAAGGGGGGGGAATAGGATGGAGGGAAATAAAGTTAGTCTTTCACAACATGACTATTATGGAAGTGTTTTGCATGACTACATATATATAACCTGTATCGAGTTGCTTGCCTTCTCAGTGAGGGTGGGTGGGGAAGGAGGAAGGGAGAGAATTTAGAACTCAGAAGTTTTAAAATATGAATGGTAAAATTTGTTTTTACATGTAACTTTGACATAAGATATACTGGCAAAGGGGTATAGAAATCTATCCTGCCCTACAGGGAAATAGAAGGGGAAGGGAAGGGAAGATAAGAGAGAGGGGGTGATAGAAGGAAGGGCACATTGTGAAATGGGGTATTCAGGGGTATGCATACTGCCTTGGGGTGGGTGAGGAGAGACATGGGGAGAAAATTTGGAACTCAAAATCTTGTGGAAGTGAATGTTGAAAACTAAAAATAAATTAATTTTAAAAAAGATATGATATAAAAAAAAGAATTAGAGAAAGGCAAATGGGACCCCAATTTCCAAAAAACGGAACGTAATAGAATCTGCGGACTCCAGGATAGGGGATGGAAGGTTAAGAATCACAGTTTTCAGACCTTCAGTAAACTTGAATTTGACTGTTAGTACTCTAAATGTGAGATCCTTGTCCGAAGACAAATGAATAGACATATTGCTGGAGGAACTGAAATCATATTAACCTTGACATTCTTTATGAGATACGTAAATATATTATTCACTAAAATGAATAATGATTCTGTTCCTTCTTTATCACAGAATGTCAGAGTTGGAAGGGACCTTGAGCTATTCAGTTTAACCCTCTGCAAAAAGAACTCACTCTACAATGTACCCAAGAAGGGATCATACAACCTTTGTGAAAATGCAACCTACAATGGGAGGAACCTCCTACCTCCCAAGGCAGCACATTCTACCTTGATTAACTCTAATTGTTAAGAAGTCTTTTCCTTAAGTAAGGCCTGAATCTACCTCTCTGCAGCTACCACACATTGACTCCTAGTTGTATTCTCTGGGGCCAGTTATAAAAAAAATTTAATCCATCATCCATGGTGATAGCTCTTCAAATACTTGAAGACAACTATCATGTTTCCCTCAAATCTTCTCTTCTCCAGGTCCAAGATTCTTATTTTCATCAACTAGGACTCACATGGCATGAACTTGAGGCTGTTCACCATCACTGGCCTCATTCCTCTCCAGGCTGTCCTCTGGAATTTCTCTACTATGCCCCTTTGTGTTCCTACCTACCATCCCCCCCAAAAATAACTTACAAAGAATCATCAATTTCTTTATATGTGTTGTCTTCCCCCAATAGACGTAAGTTCCTTGAGGTCAAGGACTATCTTTCCACTTGTCTTTGTATTCCCACTGCTTAGTACAGTGCCTGGCACTTGGTGAGTGCTTAATAAATACTTGCTGACTGATGGTGGTTACTCTCTTCTGGATGTTCTCCATCTTATCAATGCCCTTTCTAAATAGTGGTATCCAAGATGAAACACAATACTTCACATGAGATCTGGCTAGAGCAGAGTACAGAGGTGCTGTCACCTCTGTAATTCTGGGATACTAATCTTCCCTTAATGTAATTTACCTTTGCATTAGATTTCTTGATTGCCATAAAACCCTTTTGACTCATATTGAACCTGCCATTAGACTGTGAGCTCCTTGAGAGCAGTGGCTGTCTCTTACTTATCTCTGCATCCCCAGTGCTTAGTATGATGCTTGGCACATAGTAGGCACCTAATAAATGCCTGTTGACTGATTGACTGACCCTAAAATTGCTGGATCTTTTTTTATTTTAAAACTATTGCATTACCATGCCTTCCCCATCTTTTACTTATGATTTTTAGAATCTATGTATAAGAGTTCACATTTATGCTTACCAAATTCAGTATTTCTAGATTTTTGTCCAACATCCCAATTAACCTATCAGGGTCTTTCTAAGTCCTGACTTTGCAGTTGATTAGCTATCCTGCCATCTGCCCCCTGCGTTGTGTTATCTTCAGATTTGATGAGCATGATTTCCATACCTTTATCCAAGTCATTGATTAAGATGTTAAATAGCACAGGGCCAAGCACTGACCCCTGGAGTGGGTCACTCCATTAGACACCTCCTTCTAAGTCGACACTGAACCATTGATGACCACTATTAGAGTCCAACCATTCAATCAGTTCTGAATCTGCCTAATTGTCCTATTTTTTAACCACAACTCCCCATCTTTTCCATAAGAATAACATAATACACTGCCAAATGCTTCACTAAAATCTAGCTAGCCATGTATTACCTATATTAAATTGCTTGCCTTCTCGATGATGGGGGGGCAATATGGAGGGAGGGAGAGAATTTAGAATTCAAAAATTTTAAAAAAATGTTAAAAATTGTTTTTACATGTAATTGGGGAAAATAAAGTATTTTTTTAAAAGTCTAGCTTAAATATGTATTACATTCTCCTGATATACAAGGCTAGTAATACTGTCAAAAATGCCAGTAAGGTTATCTGGTGTGACCTGCTCTTGATGAAGCCATGTTGGACTTTTGTGATCATTTCCTTTTCCAGATAGATTATATGCTAATTATTCCTTTAACAGTATAGTCTATTTAATAGTAAAGTCTAGAATTTTGCTGTAAATTAAGTCAAGTTCAGTGATCTGTAGTTTGCAAACTGTATTCTTATTCCTTTTTTGAAAATTGGGGAAACATTTGCCCATTTCTAACCCTGTGATAGCTCTTCTGTTCTCCATGATCTTTTAAATATCACTTAGGTTTAGCAATCACATCAGTCAATTTGCAGTACCTAAGAATCTGGGCCAAGTGATCTGAACTCATGAAGGGTAATTAGTTCTTCTTTTACAACCCTCCTACTTATGTTGGATATCAACTCCCTGTGAGACATTTTTATTCTGTCCTTGATATTCCTAAGGTCATTAGTTTTGACTGAGAATAATAAGAATGGAACAGCTTCTCTACAACATGTTGTAACAATAACTAGTCCATCCTAAGCACTAGCCCCCTCCCATCTTTGGACCTTCTATTTTCCCCAATTATAGCTTTAAATTTTTTTTTTAGTTGTTTTTAGCTTTCCTGGCCAGACTTGGCTGATTCTCAGCTTTTATATTCTTGACATTCTTCTTGCAGTACTAACTTGCTTTTTATTTATCCTCTGTTATGTATAAAAATTACTAAAACTTCTGAGCTTTTTTTGTAGTGGAAGTGATGGGTTTGCACTGAGCCATCTATACTCTATTCTAAGTTCCTCTTATCACCAACCAGGTGTAATGATTGGGCAGATAACTGACAGCGCTTAGAGGAGCAGTCTATGGTCATGGAATTCAGCAAAGGTGATTAGTCCATTTGGGGATTGACCTCATAACCTCATAAGCAGATTACACTAATAGCTGAGACAACCAGCCATAGTTGGGGGGGAGGAGAGACAAAAACAGCAGTAGAACATCTGGGTAACCTTGAATAAGTAGGTTTTGTTTTGGGACACATAATTTTTATATTTATGTAAGACCATTGAGAGAGCAAGAAGGGCTTTGGACTTGGAATTAAGACACTTGAATTGGCCTCCTGGATCTCCAACTTACTAACTGCATAACCTTGGGCAAATCAAGTTTCCTCATCTATAAAAAGTGGGTGCTCATGAGCTCATCTCTCACAAGATCACAAAAGAAGCAGTTTGGCATAGTGGACAACAAGCCAGCCTTAAAGAGAGTAAGACCTGTGTTCAGATTATGTTGTTGCTATTCAGTCGTTCAGTTTTGTCTGACTCTTTGTGACCACATGGACCATAACATGCCAGGCCCTTCTATCCTCCACTATTTCCCCAAGTCTGTCCAAGTTCATGTTCATAGTTTCCATGACACTATCTATCCACCTCATCTTCTGCCTCCCCTTTTCCTTTTGTGTTCCATCTTTCCCAATATTAGAGTCTTTTCCAATAAATCCTTCTTATTATGTGGCCAAAGAATTTAAGCTTCAGCTTCGTCCTTCCAATGAATAGCATTGATATGTACTGGCCCTGTGACCCTCACAGATGGTTACACTGTAATACTAAAAGCTGCAGAGAAGGTGCCAACCTTCACTAGAGAGGAAGTCCTCATCTTGGACTTCATTATTCCAAAGTAGGATTCCCATCCCAAAAGAGTCAAATTCTTAGAACAGAAAGGCCTGAGTCATAGAAAGTTAGGTTAGAGTCCACCAAATCCAACTTCCTCATTTTGTAGCTGAGAAAAGAGAAGTAGAGAGAGATGAAGAGATTTGCTTAAGGTCACACAGTGGGAAAACAGGAATCATTGGTATTCAATATTTTCCCATCAAGGAAATACTATAAGTTTGGAGGCCTGTATAGGTTCCTGGGGAGGTAGGGATGATCATAGCAGGAAAGAGTTTTGCTTGACTGTTGATGGGCTCAGGAGTTCTTGACATTTTTTTTATTGTTGTGTTAAATAAAGTCTATCTTATGTTAGCCTGAATGCTTGGAAGGGAGCTGAGGATCTCTTTCCTTTTGTTGTGGGGTCCTAGACAAAATGAAATTTTGATATTCTCAGGTGAAACCCTGATTGGGAACACAAGCCAAAGGGTATTATTATAGAGGAAACCCCAAGACTGAATTCAATGTAAACACATGCTGCTAGGTCTTGTATTAACACAAGATTATTAATAGATGGAATAAAGAAAAAAGGGGAAAGTATCCAGCACCTAGGGGACATGAGTCAAATATTCAGGACCACCAGGCTCATCACACATTCTCAACTTCCTTTTGTCTGTTTTTCCTATTTTTGGGGCCTCTGAGGAGGTGTCCAAATTCTTCTCCTGCCCTTTGCCCTCTTCTTACCATGTAGGACATACATTAAGAGCTTGATATTTGCCTTCCAGACCACCCACCTTATTGAGACAGGCCTGAAAAAAATGACCAAGGAGACCAGGCCCAGAACAGAAGGTATTTCTATTAGCTAAGAGAAAACTGAATGATGTCCCTGATAGGTGAAGGGGTCATCTCCATAGCTCCTGAGATACTAAGAAATAACCAACCCAAACCTGTAACATTCATATTTCTGATGTTCTCTGGAGGCTTACCACCATGTAGTGCTACTAATAATGTTGTTGATGATAACAATTAGAATTTATATAGTTCTTTAAGGTTTGCAAAGTACATTACATGTTATTTCATTTGATCCCTACCACAATCCTGAGTTGTTGTTCAGACATTTTCAGTTATGTCCAACTCTTTGTGACCCCATCTGGGGTTTTCTTGGCAAAGTACCGGAATAATTTGTGGTTTCCTTCTTCAGCTCATTTTATAGATGAGGAAACTGAGGGAAACAAAGTTAAATGATTTAACAACAGTTACACAGCTGGTAAGTGTCTGAGACCAGATTTAAACTTTGGAAGATGAGTCTTCCTGACTCCAGGCCCAGGGTTCTGTGCACTATGGTGCCAACCTATCTGCCTTACAATCCTGCAAGGTAGGTGCTCTTATCCTCATTGTACAGATGAGAAAACAGACTGACAGAGATTAAGTGACTTGCCCAGAGCCACAAGAAAGAAATTCAGAAAGTCTATCCTTACATCTTTAGGTGATAAGGGATACCCCACATTTCCTGGGGAGTCATTTGAAGGATGCCTTTGTGTTTGGCAAACCAGGCTGAGTACCCAACCTTCCCTGGTTTGTGGATTTGGAACTGGAAGGGATTTTAGAGATTGCTAGTTTCTCAAGCATCTTAACTTTCTCACTTCTCTTCTTTCACATAAACCTGAACCCATGTCTAGAATGTACTTCTTCCCTCCACATATTCTATGTAACCATGGGAAAGTGACTTGAACTTCCAAGGTCTCATTTTCCTCATCTGTAAAATGACTGCTTTGGACTAGATGGCCTTTGAGATTCCTTCCAATTCTAGACCTATGATCCTTCAATAAACACATCAAACAAACAATCATATGCCTATTGTATGCATAGTGTATGAATAGTAATTCATTTTTTCCTGTTGAAATCCATATTTTATTTCAATACCCAGTCCAAGTTCTAGCTTTTCAGTCTGACTCCTCTGCTCCCACTAAGATGAAATCAATTTTCCTTCTCATATTTCAAATAATCCTTTGTCTAGACCCCTTACTTGCTTCATTAGCTCCCCTTTATATATTCATTAGTTTACAAATCCTATTTCCTCTATTACACTGTAAACTCTTTGAAGAGAGGGCCTGTGTTACACCATTGATCTTACTCCCAGTTCTAGAGTATTATAAGCACACTGTCTCAGGGTCTAGCCTTCATCTTTGATGAGGATGTGATGGTCAGTTCATATATAGTTGTATTACAACTCACCATATCTGAGAATTTAAGTGACTCCCATTTTCTGGGTTAGATCATCTATAGAGTTTTATATTGCCTGGGAAATAATCAAGACTTAAAACTAATAAAAATGACACCTACCTCCTAGTCTTCTGAAAGGAAGGAAAAGGAAGTAAAGGTTAATATTTGACCAAGATTTTGGTGTGGGGTCAGAAAGTCACTCTGAAGGAAGGGTTTTTGGGATTGTGAACTTGCTTCCTTAATATTTTACAACTATATGTCAAAATATTTGCAATTCATTATATTTTATTTTATGTGTTTAAAAACCACTATTCTGAGAAGTGGTCTCTGGGCTTCACCAGGCTGCCCAGATATGAATGAGACAAAAAAAAAAGGGGGAAGAACTGCATTTAGAGTAATTTTCCTGGTGGTCTGAAGGTCATCAATCATAGATTAAGAGCTACAAAAGAATCTTAGAAATCATTTAGTTCAGCTCCCTCATTTTATAGATGAGTATATTGAGGCCCAGAGAGGGGAAATCATACTTAGTCTCAATGTTAACATAATATAATTTAATTGAATTACAACCATATATTTGAATAACCTCTTAATTGAGAATTTAACAGAAATCTGAACTGAATCCAACTACAAAAATGCCAGTTTCCACACTGTAATATAGTTGAATTGTTTCCAAATAAACAAGAAAGTCATTTAATTTAAGTTTCCTCACTCATAAAATGTAAGAATTAAACTAAATTATTTCTGCGCTCTCACCTTCAAAATCTTGAATTCTGTGATTTGTCAGCAATTTCTAATCCTTCACAATCGCTAAAGTTTGTGTGTAGCACATTATTGACTCTAGAAAACTTTTACATTCATTATCTCATTTGAGCTTATAATAATGATATATATAAGATATGATAATAAAGAAGTAGAGATGAACATATATTATTAATGATGTCTCTTTGACAGATGACTCACAGAGGTTAATTAACTTGTCCAAAGTTACGGAGGGAGTCAGTGAGAGAACTGGTATTAGAATGCAGGGCTAGCCTCATTTCTCCAGGCTACATTACTCTATCTCCCCACTTATTACACAGAATATAAATTTTATTGGAAAAATGGTGCTTAAATCTTTCCAAATCTACACCTGTGGGAGATTCCTTCAGGCCTTGTGGCAATGAAAGTCAGGTCAGCAATGTATACATATACCTTCCGAGGTCTTCATGTAGCCTTTCCCCACATAATTCTCCTAACTGGCACTAACAGCTTGCCTTGGGGCCCAAGCAAAAAGATCTTGGGCAGGATGTGCACTGCATGCAGTAGGCATTTAATAAATGTTGAATGAGTGAGATGAGTGAATGCCTTCTGCTTTCTTTGAGAAAAAGAGACATTCCTTAAGCATCTTTTGCTTTTTTGAGTTTGGTCACTGATAAGGATCTCTGAGCATCTGTCAGTCTTTCTGACATTTCTTACTATGTCCTCATCCTGAGAAGGCAGTGTGGTACAGTAGAAAGAGCACTGAACAGAGCTAGTTCCTGAGTTCAAATCTAGCCTCAGACACTTACAAAGTGTGAGATCTTGGACAATTCACTTAGCTGTCTCAGTTTCTTCATCTACATGGGGATAATAGTACCTACCGGGAGGTAGGTAGGGTTGTCATGAGGAATAAATGAGATAATTGTAAAGCATTTGGCACAGTGCCTGGCTCATAGTAGGTACTTAAGAAATACTTATTCCCTTCCTTTCTTCCTCTTTCCAGTTCTGACACTGAATTGCTATGTGGCTTTAGTGAAGTTACAACTTCCTGATGCTCCAGTGTCTTTTCATATCCCTACAGTCTGGTTGTATGAGGATCAAGCAACAGAAATGTGCATGGCATGCTGGCATATCCCTATAATCCTGGCTAATGGGATCTCTGTTAATGGACCTCTTGAGCACTGGCATTTCTGAGTTGCAGTGGGCCAAATAACCAGGTTTCTGAACTAAGTCTGACACCAATATAACAAGTCCTCAAGAGCATGGAGCCATCAAGATGGAGTGAACAAGCTCAGGGTGTTCACAGAGGATTACAAAGCTACTAGGATTGGGCCCACAAGTAGCCGCTGCAGGGCCAGCTTAGGCAAGATAGAAAAGTAGGGGGAATGGGGGAGACAAACAGAGACAGAGTGGGAGAGGGGGGGAAAGAGACAGAGACAGAAACAGAGACAGAGAAAGAAGGAGAGAGAGAGGGAAAAAGAAAGGAAGAGGGGAAGAAAAAGAGGAAAAAGAAAGGAAGAGAAGAAAAAAGAAAGGGAGGGGAAAAGGAGTTAAGAGAATGCAAAATAGCTTTGATAAATTAAAAGGTATTACACAGATGCAAGAAATAATAATTAACAATAATAACAGTGTTCCTCTTCTGAGGCAAAAAGAAAAGGCAATGACCTCAGTTGCCTTTGGATATAGTGTCTTGAACTTGGACACTCTGATTCCACACTAGAGGATAAATCATCAACAAATTTCCAAAGAACTTTAGAACCTAACCTCAGTCATTTCAGGTAGTACCATAGGAGGTAGTTGCTTTGCCTAACACTTCCCTCTTCTCCCAGTGTTCCACAGCCTTCATCAAACTACCCAATAACATTTCCATCAAGGTTGCTCCATCTTGTTGAAGGACAACAAAATCATTAGGAAATCCCATCACTTAGAGACATACTGGACAAAGTAAATGGACCCATAAATCCAAGGAAGTGTAAGCTTATTTTATTCAGGGGGAGATCATTTAAGCAAGCATAGGCATTTTATATGACTTCATAGAACATTCAAAAGCAAACCCATCCAGCAGGACCACAAATGATTTGCAGATAATGTTTGTTTCTTCAGAAAAGAAGGTTACCTCGGGAATGTCACTAAACTAGGAATCAAAAGCATTGGTCTGCTGTGTCTCCTGGGGAGTGTTACTTTGTAGCTCCCTGCCTCAGTTTCTTCCTCTGTAAAATGAGAGGTTGGGCTAGATGAGCCCAATGGTATGGTTCTATGTTTCCAGTATTTTTTCATCTCTTCCCCCCAATTCCCAGCCTTTTCCTAATAGACACTTTGTCTCCAACCTTCTGCTATTTAGCTTTCTCCCTCTCGTGGGAAACAAAGCTATGTTCCCTACACCACATATGCAAATGAACCTCAGAGCATTGAAACTTCAGCGGTAAACACAGCCTTATTTGCTTGAGAAATCACTGCCGCCTGACTCTGCTTTCTGCCAGAAGGTGTTCCAGACTCTGTCCGCCCTACACCTTTTGGGCCATTGTTTTAATTGGACTAAAAGGTTAATGAGTCCTCCTTTTCAACTTAACAAACTCCAGATGGAGATATGGAGTTGTTTTTAGCTAAAGCTCTTCCTTCCTAACTCCTTCCTCACCCTTTAACTTTGGCTCTTCTTTCTTTTTTTTTTTTTTTTTTAAGGCAATTGGGGTTAAGTGACTTGCCCATGGTCACACAGCTAGTAAGTGTCAAGTGTTTGGTCTGAGGCCAGATTTGAACTCAGGTCTTCCTGACTTCCGGGCCAGTGTTCTATCCACTGCGCCACCTAGCTGCCCCTGGCTCTTCTTTCTATTCAGCATTTGTCACCAGGAGTCACCACAGCTTGGATGAAGAGAGATTTGGAGTAAGTCTTTGATGAGCAAAGAAAGAGAACAAATCAGAGAATTTCAGCCCTGGAAGGTACCTTCCACATTATCTGGGCCAGCCTACTCATTTTACAGAGGAAGAAACTGAGACCCATAGAAAGAAAATGACTTGCACAGGGTCCCACACCTAGTTGATCCCAGAGGTGAGACTAGGATCCCAGGCGTGTGTTTGTGTGTGCGTGTGTGTGTGTGTGTGTGCCTCTTCCTGAGGCTAAGGTTTATTTTTCAGTGTTTTCTGTGGGAATTGCCTTTATTGTAATCTAACTTGGACAGAGCATCAGTGTTGCACCAGGCACTGCTACAAGAAGGAACGAGAGTCTAAGATCATTTCTGAAGAGGAGAGTTGGTCAATTAATTGTCCTTGATGGGATCTTGCACACAAATGGGAATTTCTGGCTGCAGGAATTATCATTCCATGATCTTAGGGCTGGGGAAGAGAGACAGAACAAAAGATCTGGGTTAAGGTTTGCCGTTTGGAATAAAAGCCCTCCCAACCAATGTGAGATAAGAATTGACTTAGGTAGGTCATATATCTAAACACATTTCTCTCATCGCTCCACTTTTGACTCTACAGACTTTTCCATGTTATCTCTAGCTGCCTTTTTACCCTGAAGATGCCTCTGCCTCTGTGGTCAGCCCACTCCTCCCATTTATGAGTTCTTGCTCAGAACCTCCATTTGAGGAAGTGCCCAGATACAGATAGTTTCTTTGCTGGCTCCACTCCTGGCTTTCCAGATTTTTCCTGTTTGCCCTTCTCTCCGCACCAGCCCCCCCCCCCCCATTAGAATGTAAGCCTCTTGAGGATAAAGATTGTCTTTTCTTGTTGCTTGAATTTGTATTCCCAGTGCTTTATATAGTACCTAGCACATAGCATGTATTTAATAAATGTGCTCTCTCTGTTTCTTTTTGCCACAGAGGGAGAATATTTTAATTATTAATAATAATATCTTGTATATGCATAATGCCTTTTAATTTTCCAAAATTCTTTTACATCTCTCTTGCTTGATTTTGACACTATTGTAGAGTTAGCATGCATGGGTTGAAGATCTGGAGCATGAAGAAGTTAAGTGACTTGACCAAAGTCATGTAGCAGTTTAGTGTCTGAATTTGGACCAACCCAGCCCTGGGCTCTTTCCTTTATATCCTTTTGCCTTGCCCACCTATGACCTGGCAAAGCTTCTCAGTCTATCCCTATTGCTTTGAATCACATTATCAATTTCCCACTCATAGGTGGATGGGATGACTTTCACATATCCCCAAATCAGTGCTGTGTGTCCTTATACAAGTCACTGAACATCTTTGTGTCAGTGTTTTTAGGGGGTCAGAGGAATCTTGCTCCCCTTTTCCACAATCCCCAACTATTACAACCACCAGTGTTGTTTCCTTCCTATGTGTCTCTACCCATCATTCAAAGTCCAGATGAAGTCCTACCTTCTCCACAAAGCCTCTCCTGACTCCCCACTCCAAAACTGCACTTTCATTAAGCTTTCCTCTTGTTAAATTCTATTTTGCACTTCTAATCTATACTACATCTGCATACGGTGAATACAAATACAAGCAACAAGAAAAGACAGTTTTTATCCTCAAGAGGCTTTCATTCTAATGGAGGAGGGGGAGAGAAGGGCAAACAGGAAAAATCTGGAGAGCCAGAAGTGGAGCCAGGAAAGAAACTGTGCCTGGACACTTCTCAAATGGAGGTTCTGAGCAAGAACTCACAAATGGGAGGAGGAGGTTGACCACAGAGGCAGAAGCATCTCCAGGGTAAAAAGGCAGCTGGGGATGTAGTATAGATTATAAGTCAGACATCTCATGTCTGACTCATTCTTTAGTTTTTCATGTGTATGTGCATCGCTTTACTCTTTAGCTAGAGTTATTAACTCTTTGAGGATGAAGACTCGTGGGTCCATATGCACAGATAGATTTCAGCAATCTGCAAATTTGGATGGGCAAAAATTACATCTTTATTTTCACTAACCTTCAAGTGAAATTTAGCATTTCCATCAGTTATGAATGTAGGCAACAGCCATTCTTCTGAGAAAGGGTCTATATGCTTCACTAGACATCCAAAGGGAGCCACAACCTTTGGGTTAAGA
This sequence comes from Vombatus ursinus, assembly GCF_900497805.2. Classification (NCBI taxonomy): domain Eukaryota; kingdom Metazoa; phylum Chordata; class Mammalia; order Diprotodontia; family Vombatidae; genus Vombatus; species Vombatus ursinus. The sequence continues at coordinate 63,673,127 of NW_020954585.1, read as the reverse complement.
ACCATTCCCTAGTAGATGTTAAATAAATGTTGGATGAGTAATCAGAATAATCTGATCCTACTGATGGCTGTAAAACTATCTGCAATAAATTTGACCCAACAGAAATAATTGGATAGGCTGTTGGGACACATCTATTTAATGAGATATAATGTTTTATTTGCATAGTGTGTGTACTGAAGAGGATGACCCTATTTTCTTGAACTTTTGGAGATTCTTGTTACTCATATCTCTTCCTTGAATGTTCCTCCCTACCTCCTTTCTCCCTCATTTACCTCCTCTTGCAGTCTATGTCAAATCCTTTTCACTGGTATTTGGTTCCCTTTCAGTTTTAGCAGTTATTATTATTATTTTTATTTTTATTCTTATACAGGTTTCTAGGTTGTTGACTCACATTTGGTCAGCCCACCAACCTTTGCTCTAATTTAAAGAATCAATCCTTCCTCTAGTTGTTTCTCCATGTATAATTTTTCTCTGTTGGTGATAACGTTCTTCCAGAAGTTTCTTCTGGCCCATGAGGTCTTTACATGGAAACCCACAATGGGGAGTGGGAGGGAGGGCCATTGACCCAATGTATTTCTTCTCACTTCTATGTATCTAATGAGCATTTTCAACACCAGACAAGGCACCTACAGCCAAAGTAAAGGTTTGATTAGAGCAAAGCTTGTCCACCAAGCTACTGTGTCATAGAGGAAGAAAATGGTGCTGATGGACTGTTAGGGTCTTAAGAACTCTGACTGTCAGGATCCGCTGAACTCTGACCTCCAATATAGGCATAACTGAAAGAATAGGGAAGGATATGGAATGGGTTCTCAGGAATGCAGCTTTTGCTGATCTTCTGGCTGGTATACATTCATCTCTGCCAAACTCTTCTATGTTTTCTTCTCCAAAGATTCCAGGGAATTTACTCACAACCCAGCCCAGCGTACAACTCTCACACAACTCAGGGACAACACCTGGACATCCATCCAGAAATAGCAGAGGCCCCAAGTCACATTATTCTATCACCAACATATCTCACCTGCCTTACACATACAACACAGTGTTACTTCTTCCACAGTAAACAGCTCTGCAACCACAGGGATCATATCTACAAACAGTAGCCTGGACATTGCGCTTCTTCCCATTTTTAAAAACTGCCTAAAGGCTGCTATGTTGGCAGACCTGAGGATTAGTGGCAACAATTGGTACTTTTCTGGTCTCACAACTCAACTTTCTTGGTTTCATTAGAGTAGTAATACATTTCAGAGTTGGTGAGTCAGGACTCTGATATCATCATGGTGGCATCTACCCATAGGCCCTCTCCTAATTCTTCTTCAGCAAGTGTTCATTAGATTCACTTTAGACGAGCAAGAAACTATTCTCTCCAGTCCCATTAATCTAATTCTGAGCCTTCTAACCCCACTTTAATGTTTCATCTCCAGTCAGTGCTGCATCCAGGGCAGCCAATCCTCTTCCCTTGCTCAATTATAACCCTATTCACCATTTGAAAGTACCTACCACTATTATGGCGATACCAGATCTGTACACAGTCTTCCTCCTCAAGGGCAGAATGGATGCCATCATCTGGCTGGTTTCCATCCCAGTAGTTGTAGTCATAGGATGTGCCATCTGTCCATTCAAACTGACCTTCCTGTTGTATACCCCATACAGAGGCAAAGAAAAAAACGGTGTGCAAGAAGATCAAGAATTTATACCACATGGCACAGATATGAACATTATTCACATTTCTGCATAGATTTTAGTATGCAGAGGTGAAGATTAGGCAAGGCTGGAGACATATATAGGATAGGAACCTTCCCTTGTGAATGAAGTTTTGTTAGTTTTTTTTCAAATTCTGCTTGCCCTTAAAGAGAATCAAGGGTTGAAATAAAGCAAATTTCAGTTAAAAGTTAGGAGTATACAAGAAAGAACTACAAAGAAGGACCAAAATAAAAGAAACATCAAAGAAATGTATGATCAAAAAATAAGATGGGCTGGTCATGTAGAGAAAGTGGAACAACCAATGGACAGTCCATATACACCACTGATATCCTGATGGTATCAAGAAAAAGTGAGGAAGTTACCCAGCAGTTTAGTGGATTCACTGAAGTGGAGAATTTAAGGGTTTCAACCGATATCTTTGATGGAAATGTTCACAATTAGACAACTAGGTGGTACAGTGGATAGAGTACTGGACCTGGGGTCAGAAAGATCCTGAAATCCTGAAATCCTGCCTCCAATACTTACCAGTTGTGTGACCTTAGGCAAGTCACTTGATCTATGTTTGCCTCAGTTTCCTCATCTATAATGGTGATAAATATCTTGTGCTTACATGAGGGGTAGGGTGGATTTGGCAGAACACCCTCATGAAAGTGTAGGGTATTAATCTCCACCAATGAAGAAAGAATCCCATACCAATGGGCTTTGGGTCTAGGGTTACAACAGTAAATTCTAGGTTAAGATTTCTGTTAAAATGAAAGATAAAAGAACTACACCCTTCTATACATTCAAATCATAGTGCATATATCAGACCTTCATTAAATGTGTGGTTTCAGTAGATGAGCTGCTATTCTTCTCACCTGTCTCCGGTCATGAAGTCCCATCCAGATGTCTGTTGGTATCCCTGGCACACAGCTGTTTACAAGATCGTGTACAAAGACATTCTCCTCCCAACTGTGAAGGAAAGGATAACATAGTCTTATGATAACATTTTTCAGTCAATTGATCAATCAACAAGCATTTATAAAGCATTTACTATGTGCCAAGCACTCTGCTTGCAGTGCTTATGTATACAAAGAAAAGGCAAAAATAGTCCCTGTCCTGAAGGAGTTACATTCTAAAGGGAGAAACAACATACACAGCAATTGATACATACAGTATAAATATAGAGTAGTGGGAAGGTAGCCTTAGAGGGGAAGGCACTAGAAGTTGGGATGATGGGGAAAGAACTTTAGGAAGAGGTAGCATTTGACTTACCTCTTAAAGGAAGTTAGAGACTTGAGAATGGAGGGAGAACATTCCAGGCATGGGAGACAGACAGTGCAAAGGCATGGAGATGAAGAGTTATATGTGAGGACAGAGCAAGTAGATCAGTATGGCTGGACTACAGAGTGTATGAAAGGGAGCAATGTATTAAAAGATTAAGAAGATGGGAAGGAGTCAGATTATGGAAAACTTTAAATGCCAAACAGAGGGGGTTATATTTGATCCTAGAGGTAATAGAGAGTTATTGAAGTTTATTGAGTAAGGGAGTAACATAGTCAGACCTGTGCTTTAGCAAAACCACTACAGTAGTTGTGTAGAGAATGGACTAGAGTGGAGAGAGAACTGAGACAGACATACTCCTATAGACTTCAATGAGTGATGGGGATAGAGATGGGGAAGTTACATAGTTAGACTTGTACTTTAAGTTTATGTGTGTGTGTGTGTGTGTGTGTGTGTGTGTGTGTGTGTGGTTGCTTTCTTTTATTATTTAGTAAACAGCTCTTGGAGCAAGAAGACTCATGCCTTTTCTACTGGTAAGACCATCACCTTTCTTTTTTTTAATCAATATCATGCTTAATTTGAAGTCAGGTGGACCTGGGTTCAAAATCTCACCTGTGATTCTTATCTCTTTGTCACCATAAGCAAGTCACTTAACCTCTCTAAGCCTCAGTGTCTTCATCTGTTAATGGCAAGAAGAACACCGGTATTAACCATATCACAAGATTGTTGTGAGGCTCAAATGAGATCATGGAATTGCAACCTTTAAAGCACTATATAAATGTGCCAATTATTAATATTATTGTTATGATGATTATTAATGGTACCTATGGATAAGACAACTTCCCTCCTTCTTCCACATATGAAAATAATCATGCATCATTCCATTTCCCTCTATCTCTCACTTGAAGAACTGGCAATGAGGGCATACTGAAAAGGCCACACTTACTGCACCTTCTGCAAAGCTCTGATGGAAATGGCCCAGATATGATTCTGCTGGTGAGATGGAGTTTTTAGGGATAAAGTGAGGGTTCAAAGGGCCTGCATGCTTTTAGCTAAATGAATGGGATCTTCCTTCTTTGGTAGGGGGGACGATTCTTCACTTTCACTTCAGAGTTTTCCTGGTACGTTACAGTGTGTGTGTGTGTGTGTGTGTGTAATATGCATTTATAACATATATAAGCACATATATTATTAAGGGGCAATGTTCTCTAGGTACTGAGTGTTGTTCACTGGGATTAGTTTTAGTCTGAGAATGCTTAAGTAGGAGTTTGGGGGAGGGGGGAGGAACAGGATGCCGCTAGGGCCTTCATCCTGGGAAGTACTAAGTGCCCTAAGGTGTAAATGATGAGAACCATTCCATTCCTTCAAGACTCTGGAGGCAGCAAGGGAATTCTCTGTGACAGGAATGAAACTCATTCACAACAGAGAAACATTCATCCATTTGTTTCAATTTATCAATAGGACCAAATGTAAAATCTTATGCTTAAGCTAAAAAAAGGTTAAAATACAGGGATGGAAGGAGGCCTGGTTGGTACAGATTTTGTTAGAGGCAATTAGGTAATGCAGTGGATTGAGCACTGGGCCTGGAATCAGGACAGGCCTGAGCTCAAATTTGGCCTCAGACACTTATTAGCTGTATGTCTTTGGGCAAGTGACAACCTCTGTCTGTTTCCTTCACCGTAAAATGAAGATGATAATAGCATCTACTGTGCCGGCCGCGCCGTGAGCTCTCCTCCTATAAGGAGCAGGCTGCCAGAGTCATACTTACCAGTCTTCAGTGCCCACCCGGATAAACACAGAGACGAGCCGATCAGGAGGTGCAAACTCGAGCTTTATTCAGAGGCCATCGCAGCAAGGCCAAGCAGGAAAGCCAGAGCAAGAGAGCAGGAGCAAGAGAGAGCAAGCTCCAATCTCTACTGTTCCTTAAGTACCTACTTAGCCCCTCCTCCTCAGCCCACCTACTAGTCATTGATTGTAGGATCAGATACCGGAAGGGGATGTCTGGGTTTAGTGTTGCACCAAGTGAGAGGACGTGACGCAGGAGGCTAGGACCGGATACAGGAAGGAGACGTTTGGGATTAGTGCATAGACAAAGGGAGAGTACGTGACCCAGGAAGTCAGGAAGGAGATGTCTGGGGTTGACGTTGCACCTAGGGAGGGGACTAGACAAAGGGAACTCGTTCTCTGCCGTCCCACTCCCACGTAGCACAGCCCCCTGCCTCAGGAGCACGTGCTCCGGCTACTTCCTTGTATCCTGTTCCTTCCCCAGCTTATCACAGCTCCACATAGCACTGCCCACTGCCTCGGGAGCGTGAGCTCCGGTTACTTCTCCATATCCAGTTCCCATCCCAGTTCACCACAACTCCGCCTAGCACAGCCCCTGCCTCGGGAGCGTGAGCTCCGGTTACTTCCTAATATCTTGTTCCTACCCCATCTTGCCACAACCTTCACGTGGCAGTAGCCAACATCAGACAATCCCTCACAATCTACCTCCCAAGGTTGTTGTGAGAATGCCATGAGATAACATCTGTAAGTGCTTGCATTTAGTAGGCACAATATAAATGGTAGTTATTATTGTTGTTATTATAAAAAGAGTTGAATATTTTGGTAGACTGCAAACTAAATATGAGACAGCACTGCAGTGTGGCAACAAAAAAAGGAAATGTGATCCTGGGTAGCCTTAAGAGTGGCATCACTTTCACTTCCAGGAATGGAAGGTGAAAATCTCTTTATACTCTGCCCTAGTCAGGCATCTGGAGTATTATGTTCAGTGACGGGTACCACAATTTAGGAAGGCTGAAGAGTGTCCAAGGGAGAGGATGATGAAGAGCCTTGCAATCTTGCCATAGAAAGACTGGTTGAAAGAACTGGAGAAGACTTAGGACAGGGTATAACAGCTATTTTCAAGTATTTAAAGGAATGTTATGGAAAAGGAATTAAGACTTGCTCTCTTTGGCAGAACCAGAAGTGGCAAGGTGGTATAATGAATAGAATACCACATTCAGAACCAGAAAGACTTGAGTTTAAATCCAGCCTCAAACATTACAAGCTACATGACCCTGAACAAGCTTCTTAAACTCTCCCTCAGTTTCCTCATTTATAAAATGGGGATAATAACACCTATCTCTTAGGCAAGGAGTTCTTAGGGTTGTTGCAAGCATAAAATGAGATAAGATAAAGTACTATATAAATGCTAGGTATTATTATTAGTAGTAGCAGTATTAGTGTTATCATATCTAGTTACTAAGTAAAAAAGAGGCAAATTTAGGTCTAATGTCAGGAAAAACGTCCTAATAGTTAGAATTGTCCAAAAGCAGAAGAAACAACTCCATTGGGTGGTGGATTTTCCCTTCATTGATAGTCTTCAAGAGGAGACTGGATGGCAGCATATTATAGTAGAGATCAGATCTTGTCTAAAATTCTGTGATACTATGATTCATCTGATGTGTCAGAAAAAAGAAATGTACTGCCTCCAGCAAACCCAGAATTACATAAGGATTTTCCAAGGAAACAACCCATCAATTGGAAAGAAAATAGATTGGCAACTGGGTAGGATAAAGAACCAGAAAAAAAAGATTAATAAGTCAGACAGAGAGAACCAGGAAAGAACAGTGTCACAGAAACCTAGAGAGGAGAGAACATCAAGAGATACTCTTGCTACAACAGTGTCAAATGTTGCAGAGAGGTAAAAAAAGGATGAGGATTGAAAAAGGAGTATTAGATCTGGTGATTAACAGGGCACTGGTAACTTTGGAAAAAGCAGTTTCAGTTAAAGGATGAGGCCAGGAGCCAGATTGCAGAATGGTCAGAATAGATTAAAGGAGAAGTGGGGTCACTGATTGCAGATTGCTTTCTTAAAAGAATTAAGCTGAGGAATAGAGGGGAGATATAGGATGAAAGCTAGTAGGGATGTAGGATCAACTGAAGATTTCTGAAGGATGAAAGAGGTATAGACATGTTTGTTGATAGCAAAGAAGGAGCTAACAGGAAAAATTGAAGACAGAATGGAGATGATAATAGGAACAATCTAGGGGAGAAGATGGGATAAGATGGGCTTAAGAGTGCATGTGGACTTTGGTTATGGTCTTGGCATGGACATAGTCCACATCTTCATTCAAGTCTGGAGTAAAAGACAAGATCGTGTTGGAAAAGATGGAGAAAATGTCAGTAGTGCAAATTAAACTTAAAAATGTGTCATGTATACATTTTTAAAGGACACCAGTTATTAAACATTTACCAGCACACCCTTAGATATAGCTTGTCTATATACTTATATTTGCACATGTCATGTTCCTCAATAAACTCCTTGAAGAAAAGTTTCATTTTTGTCTCTTTATATCCTCAGTACCTAGTACAGTGCCTGACATATAAGTAAAATATTTGTTGCTCAACAAAAAACTAAACTCATTATTTTTCCCCAAATCCCTTCCCTGTTCCTTACTTCTTTATTACTGCCAAGGGCAACACCATCCTCCTAGTCCCCTAGGCTTGTTGACATCTTCAACTCCCATATTGAATCTATGGCCAAGTCTTGTCAACTCTACCTTCCTAACAGCTCTTATATACACTGCCTTCCCTCCTCTAACATTGCTACTACCCTGGTACAGGCCTTCATCAGCTCACTCCTGGACTATTGCATTTTCTCTTGGGTTGCCTGTCTCAGGTCTCTTCCCCTACCTACCCTTCACTCGCCTGTCAGAGTGATTTTCCTAAGATGCAGCTCTGACCATGTTCACCTCCCTACCCTCATCCCCATTCACTAAACTCTATTACCTCAAGGATCAAATATAAAAACTTCTGTTTGGCTTTTAAAGTCCTTTATAATCTGGCTCCTTCCTACCTTTCTAGTCTTCTTACACCTTATTCTCCTCTGTGTACCCTACAATTCAGTGACTCTGGCCTCCTTCCTATTCCTCACTCAAAACACTCTACTTCCTGACTTCATGAATTTTCACTGACTATCCTCCATATCTGGAATGCTCTCCCTCCTCATCTCTGCTTCCTGGCTTCCTTCAAAGTTTCAGTTAAAATCTCTTCTGCAAGAAGTCTTTCCCAGCTCCCCCTTAATGCTACTGCCTTTCCTCTGAGACTACCACAATTCATCTTGTGTGCACAGACAAATATATACATCTTGTATTTATGTAGTTACTGGCATGTTATCTCCCTCATTAGAATGGGGTTTCATTGAGGGAAAGGACTGTCTTTTACAATTCTTTGTATTCCCAGCATTTAGCACAGTGACTGGCACATAGTAGGTGCTAAATAAATGCTTATTGATTTGACTAGTTGATCGACTGACATTTTAACATCGATATCAAGACAGCTAATCTCTATACTTGAACAGGCTCTTAGGTCTTCGAATATTACCAATGCTGTTTGAGTCAGACTATAAATTCCTAGTGGGTAGGGACCATGATCAACTGATTTGTACAATATCCAAAGGTGAAGGTAGATACTGAACAAATGTTCAGTGGAAGAAGAAGGAAAGAAAGTTCCTTCACTCCTGATGCTGGAAAGAGAAAGCTAAAGGACTTCCCCCAAAATGGGCTTTGCCTGTGTTTACATCTCTTGTCTCATCAATGCCATTGTAAACTTTTTCAGGGCAGAGAACATGTCATAATTGTCTAAATTTTGTTGTTGTTTTGTTGTTTGGTCATTTTTAGCCATGTCTGACTCTTTGTTTCCCTATTTGGGGTTTTCTTGGCCAAGATGCTGGAGTGGTTTGCCATTTCCCACCCCAGCTCATTTTACAGATGAAGAAACTGAGGCAAACAGGGTTAAATGACTTGCCTAGTCACAGCAAGTAAGTGTCTGAGGCTAGATTTGAACTCAGGAAGATGAGTCTTTATGACTTCAGAGTCCCACTTAGCTGCCCTACTTCTCTAAATGCACTACCATAAATGACTAGCAAAATGTTCTGCATGTAGTAGACACAATAAATATTTTTAATTTTAATTTTTTATTGCATTTAATAAATATTTGATGATTGATTGACATGGCATCCTGTCTCTGTCCCACAAAGAAAGGGGATACCAGAAAGAATACTGTCTCTGGGTTAGAATAGCCGACAAGTAATCCCAACTGAGTCTGTGAGGCTGCCTTTTTTACTGTTGTTGTTTGTCCTTCATTCTCAGAGAAGACCAATGATATCACAAGGATGATGTCTTGACTTGTGCATAAATTGGATTTAAGTGAGACAGGGCTGTGCAAAGTAGTCAGCCTTTCTTGCAGGCCACAAATCAAGTACATTGATTGTGTTCAGGTCATAATGCATGTGACAAAGGGAAGAAACCATACCACATCCTAAAGTAAATTTTAAACCATGAATTCATATCTTTATTCATAAAATTGATTTTGAACCCAAAACATCAATTGATAAGCATTTATTAAGCACCTACTACATGCCAGGTATTGTGCTAAGTGCTGGTGATACAGAAAAAGGCAAAAGACAATCCCTGCTCTTGAGGAGCTCACAATCTAATGGGGTTTTGAGATCTTTTCTATGTTTATGAAGACATCTTCAATCCAGATAAGATAATTAACCCCCTTCAAATATCTCCATTGGTATATCAAAAGAACACCTTCTTCCTTAATGAAGATCTTTGAGATTGACTTAGTGATCTTTGGAGAGAATCATGATTTTTTAAAATTTCTTGCAATGACACCTCTATAGGAAAAATGCCAGTTGATAAAAGGAAATTTCAGCCAGTATTTTGTTAATAGTGCTATTAATAATAATAATAATTACTTGTATAGTGCTTTAAGGTTTGCAAAATACCTTACATATGTTATCTCCTTTGATCCTCACAACAAGTAGGTGAATATAAGAAGTAGTTGCTATTATTATCTCCATTTTACAGATGATGAAACAAATTTAGTTCAAGGACTTTCCCAGACTGATACACCTAGCCAATCTGAATATTTGTCTTATGATGGCAAGAATGATTTCAACAAGAAATTACCCTGGATAGGACCTATTTTCAATTGCAAAAGAGAAACTCCACCTGGAAAACATCCCCTACTCATCCTCCCCAAACTCTCACCCAACCCCTTCCAAGCAAAAAAGAGAATGTCATGAGCATGAGAGGTAGCAAGAGGTAACAAATTCCTGCTAAGCTTACCTGTGAATTGAAGCCAATTTGGCTGACTTTGTCCCAGTGGAGAACTCTGCACAGTAAAGGTCAGCTTCAGCCCAGGTCTTATTAAGAGGGAAGAATCTATAGCAGTAACCTTCATACTCCATCCAGAACAGAGGACATGGATAGGGCTGAATCATCTCTGGCATGGCTGGAGAAAAAGAAAACCAGAAGGTGTTTGGAAACGTTTGGGATGTTTCTTCTCCTTTGCATTGAAAAGATAAAGATGTTAGGTATTACTGAAGATATTATATATGTATGTGTTTACATAATAATAGCTAACATAGTGCTTACTATGTGCTAGGCACTGTGCTAAGTATTTTACAAGTGTTATCTCATTTGATTCTCATAATAACCCTGGAAGATAGGTGCTATCATTATCTCCATTTTACAGATGAGGAAACTGAGGCAGATAGAGCTTAAGTGACTTGCCCAGGTTCACATAGCTACTAAGTGTTTGAACCTGGATTTGAACTTAGGTAATTCTGACTCCAGGCCATATGTTTTGTTACTAAATTACTTATTGCTTTAGGATGTGGTAAGAAAAGAAGACTGAACAAGGGAACTGAAGCTGAGGGAATCAGCTTTGCCAAGGATACCTAGCTAGTTAGTGGTAGAGCCAGGACAATGAACTAGATCTCTTAATGCTTAATTCTATACTTTTAAAAAATTCTACACCATGTATGCCAATTCGTCAAATGAATTGGTTGTATTGCTATGTATGCATTTTAGTCACTGGAAAACTAAAGGAACCAAATTGTCATACTAGGTCAGTGCTTTCTAGATTAAGACAGCCTTGACTAACCTGCCCTACCACTGCTTCCTTCTCCACTATAGACATTTAGTGGCTGTGGGGTCTTTGACAAAGCATGAGAGAGAAACAAGATGTGATGGAGGGGAGAAAGGAGTTGAGGATGGTTTAAGTAAAACCCATGGAGTAGTGCCTTTGAAGTAGCCCTGGCTAATTTTCCACGTTACGGATAGAATGCAAAGGGGTAGAGAACAGCAACAGAGGGTCAATACTATCAGCAGAAGAAGGAAATTCAAATTAAATGGAAAAGAATTAACAAAAAAAATCTCTGACTAAGGGACACAGAAAAGTGGTTGATAGACATCCATTTTTATAAAATTGCTTTCAGTATATACCTTCACCCACCAAATGCCCCTCAAAAATATATCTGAATGGGTAAATCAGCCAACTCTAAATGGAAAGATTCATTACAATTCCCTAATTAAACCATAACAAGGAAGCTTGGGAAATGATGGGAAATTTCCACAATTGTGTTCCAATATTGGTTGCTTGAATTTTATGCTAATAAAAATAACAACATATTTTAAAACTTCTTGTGTGGATAAAAAAAAAGAATATCATCCAACATACTCTTTTATAAGTTACTATGTTAGTTTTATTTTGTTTGTTTCTTAAGTTGAGAGAGGTAGTGTGTTAGAGCAAAAATAATACTGGATTCAAAATCAGAGACCTGGTACTAATTAGCTGTGTGACCCTGGACAAGTCCCTTAACCTCTCTAATATTCAATTCCTTTATCTAGAAAATGAAAAATTTAGTTTCAATTTTTCGCAACCGCTAGTCCAAGGACCATCATTAGTCTGTGGTAAATTTTACTCATCTGCAAAATTTTTATTAGAAAGAGTTCTTTTATTTTTTTCCTTTTTTTTAGTGAGGCAGTTAGGGTTAAGTGACTTGCCCAGGGTCACACAGCTAGTAAGTATCATGTGTCTGAGGCCAAATTTGAACTCAGGCCCTCCTGACTCCAGAGCTGGTGCTTTATCCACTGTGCCGTCTAGAGGCCCCAAGGGTCCTTCTTTTTAAAACAATAACAATAGCCTCTAACCTTAAAAATACTTATTCTTCACCCTCTTTCTCCTCTTCCCTAGGCCCCAATTTTCCCAGAACCCTCTTCTCTAGTGTTTGGTCAGCTAAGATTGCACAGAGTAGAATGGTTCGTAGTAAACAGTTTATATATTTACCAGTCTTCAGAATAGTCTTGGTTCAAAAAATACTAGATTAGATGACCTCTCACCTTCCTTTCAGCTTTACATTATGTACTTTTTAAAAACTTATTATAGGGGGTAGTTAGGTGGCGCAGTGGATAGAGCTCCAGTTTTGGAATCAGGAGGACCTGAGTTCAAATCCAGCCAAGCCAGACACTTGGCACTTGCTAGCTGTGTGACTCTGGGCAAGTCACTTAACCCCAATTGCCTCACCAAAAAAGCAAAAAATAAAAAAAAAAATAAAAAAATAAAAACCTAGTATATAATTCTATGACTGTTCTCTACATAATTCTATTCAATAAATAATTTTTGTTGTTGTTCAATCATTTCAATTGTGTCCAACTCATCACAGCCCCATTTGGGATTTTCTTGGCAAAAATACTGGAGTGTTTGCCATTTCCTTCTCTAGTTCATTTTTTATAGGTTAAGAAACTGAGGCAAATAGGGTTAAGTGACTTGCCCAGAGTCATGCAGCTAGTAAGTGTCTGAGGTCAGATTTGAATTCAGGAAGAGGACTCTTCCTGACTCCAGACTGTTGAGTACCAGTCTGTACACTGTACACTGTACCACCTAGCTGCCCCAATAAATGTTTTTAAACACCTAACATTTGAATACCTACTATGTCCAACGTAAGACAATATATTGTCATGGATAGAAGATCAGCCAGCATTGGAATCCAAGAGACAGGTTCAGTCTTTCCTCTGATACATACCAGCTCTGAGACCTGGGGCAAGTCACTTATATTTCATTACCTCAGACAGCTCTCTATGGCTACAGGTTACAGATGAATTACTGAGTGGCATCAAAGAAAGGAGTTTCTGCCCTTGGAGTTCCCAAGTGAATGAAATCATAGGTCCAGACCAAACATACTGAAGGAGATACAAATATGAATGAGATGTAGCCTCCTCACCTCAAAAAGCTTACAATCTGGAACATATATATTATTTTCAACTATCTGTGCAAGTAGGATTTTTCCATTAGCAGAGATGGACTACACTATACCATTCACATTGTTTTTTTATTATCTTCTTGTGATTAATAATAAACTCATATTCATATAGCACTTCACAGCACATAAAACACTTCCATTCTACAGATGAGAAAACTAGAGGCTTTGAAGTGGCTTGTCCAAATCTACTCAATTAGCAAATGGCAGAGCTAGGATTTAAAGTTGTCATCTTTTTCTGTCTAGATAGCTGTGGGTCATCAATGGGAAAGGACCAATGTGGGTTTTTGTCCTTGGTTTCATCATCATTGTTCTTTAACCTGTCACAGATTCTTGTCTGTTGTGGGATCCTTTCCATGGAAGTCATACGATAATGCTAGGAACACCACTGGGGGAGTGCCAAGGCCCTTCCTGATGATATGGGCTTTTTTTCTGGGACAGGATTCCTAAGATTCCAAGGCAATTGTCCCAGGAAGCTTCTGAGCTTCTCATTTTCTACCCCAGTTAACATAGTACTTACCTCCAACCAACACCCACTAACAACTCTGGTTTATTGAATGGCTAATAATAGCCCCCACCCCAAGCCTCTATGGCTTAGCCCTTGATCATTGAATGGTGCTGCTTCAGACAAACTGAGGCCTGTGAAAGACCTTAATTTAGAAAGGCCAAGGTCATCCACTGCATCCCAGGCCATCACCAGTCTTGACTGTTGTCTTACCACTGGATTTCAATGGCCCTGGAGGAGAGAATGAGGCCAGCAACTTTGTACAGCTCTGCCTCCCTTAAATCCAGTTCACCTGAAAGTCAAAATATCACCCTCATGATGTCATTGGTCCTCTTCAAGAATGTAATACAAGCAACTTAGCTCATTCAAGTTGGGCCTTCCTTACAATGCCCTTGTGACATAGGTAGTGCAAGGATTTTTACTCCCTTTGTATGGATGGAGAAACTGAGGCCCACAGAGTTCAAGTGACTTGCTAAGGGTCCCACAGCTACTACAATTGAACCCAAATCTTCTGGAACCAACATTAACAAACACTCTTTCTTCTACATCCCTAAAGAGATCCTGCAGTGAGAGAAGGGCTTCTGAGAAGGAGCTATCTTGTTCTTATGGCTTGTCAGGCCTCTCCAGGAGAACATTTCAACAGTAAATGTGGGGTGCAGGAAAAAAGACATCTGAGTTGTGACTTTCATATACCTTTCTCTGAGCACCTTTCCCTACTTCCTTCCACTAATTTGATTTGTTTCATGGAGCAAGTGATGCCTGTGGATACCTAGAGTTAAATATAGCAGAAAAATAGGGCTGTGACAGGTCAGCACTAATCCTTTCTCCTCCAAGGGAGTCAAGGCTCCTCAGCTGAGAGAGCATAGAGATGCAAAAGAACCTTTTGAATCTCTAGCAGTGATAAATTAGTTCCAATTTGGCAATCATTTAACCTCCTCTTTATCTTTCTGGTATTTTAAGTTTTGGTCTCAGGCTGATTTTAGCCTAGTGGATCCTTTTCTTCTATAGTCAACCCCATAAGGCTCACTGTGAAAGAGATTCCACAATCTCTGACCAGCCTCTCATGTGTTCAAAAAATTTCAGTGGCTCCCCATTGCCTACTGATCCTGATATTCAAGGCCCTCCACAGTCTTACTCCAAACCACCCTTCTAACCTAATTTTCTATCACTTACTCTTCATATACTCTATGTTCCTGCCAAACAAGACTACTCTCAGGTCCTGGTTCTTGTCCTGTCCTCTCCCACCTCCATGCCTTTGTTCATGCTGTCACCATGCTTAAATCTGTCTCCATCTGTTGGAAGTCCCTTTCTTCTTTCAAGGCCTAAATCATGTGCCAACTCCTCCATGGACCTTGAGCCACCCAATTGCTCAAGGTGAAAATATCCCTTCCCTCCATGGATGATCACAGAACTTTGTTTGGATTTCTTTGAAATCATCTCATTCCCCTGTATATTACAGTCATTTGGGTACCTCTTTCCCCCATTACAGTACAAGTTCCTAGAGACCAGGGTCTGCATCCTATCTCTTTCTGTATCTAATATAGTGCTTTACACATAGCAGGTATTTTATAAATGTGTGTTGACTTGAATTTGTTATTGATTTTCAGATAGATAGCTGGATGAATGGATGAATGGATAGACAGACAGACAGACAGACAGACAGATAGATAGATAGATAGATAGATAGATAGATAGATAGATAGATAGA
>NW_020954585.1:63421308-63657844 GCF_900497805.2 Vombatus ursinus | reverse complement strand
ATAGATAGATAGATAGATAGATAGATAGATAGATAGATAGATAGATACTTCTTAAACACATGCTCTGGGCCAGGCACTGTACTAAGTGCTGGAGATATAAATACAAGCAAGAGAGTTCCTGCCCTCAAGCTCAGATACTAATTAAGGGAGACAAGGCAAAAAGGGGTAATAGAAGGAAGAATGGTACAATTGACTCAGCGTGATATGGAGGTGACTGAAAGTGGATAGAATGCCTGGGTTCTTCCCCTCACCCAAAATAAAGCAAAAGCTTGTGGAGTCAAGGGACTCAAGGACAAAGTCTGGAACTGTTGTTGGGTTTTTGTTTGTTTGTTTGTTTGTGGGGGAGGAGTTCAAGGAAGCAAAGGAAATACTCTCCCATGAGCTTTCCTGCTTTACTCCAAGTTCATTTCCTATTATTCTATCCTTTTGGGGAATGAACTTAAGGAAATCATAGCATTCTTATAAGAAATAGAAATATTCATCTTCTTTGTTTTCTAATTCCAGTGTCAGAAGAAAAATATTCCCATTCCTCTTTCCCAAGATTATTGTTGTTGCTGTTGTTGCTATTGTTTTTGTTGTTGTTTGTCCTTTGTTTTCAAAGAGGACCAATGACATCATGAGGGTGGCATCTTGACTTTCAGGTTTAAGTCAAGGATTTAAGTGAGGCAGAGCTGCTCAGAGTCATCAGCCTCACTCTCTTCTCTGAAGTAATTGAAATTCAGTGGCAAGACAAAGGGTAAGATCAGTGTTGATGTCCCAGGATGCAAGATTAATGTTTGGGGGATCATAGTGGAAAGAGCAATAGACTTGGGCTAGACGATCTCTAAAATTCCTTCTAATTCTTAACATTTGAGGAGTCAGAAGATGTGGGTACAAATCTAAGCTGTACCACTTAGTAGTTCTGTGACCTTGGGACAGCTGATTGCTCTCTTTAAGCCTAGGTCTCATAGGATCACAGGTTTAGAGCTGAAAAGGACCTTAGAGTACAACCTCTTAATTCTATAGATGAGGAAGCTGAAGGACATGGAGGTTAAGAGACATGCACATGGTCACACAGGTAGTATGTGAGGCAGAATTTGAATCCAGATTTCTCTGACTCAAACTCCAAGGCTCTATCCACTGCTCTACCTTTTGGCCTCAAAAGCCAAAGTGAAAGGTGATGAGAACTTGCACTAAGGCTATATGAGTGGAGAGAAGGATATGGATGAGAGACAGAGAAGGAAAATAATACATCAGAGAAGCAGATGTCCCAGATTCCCAATTCCCATTCACAATGGCCTGAACCAAAAATCTCATAAGGCTGCCTCTCAATCCGGAAGGGACACTGGTGGTGGGGCTATCTAATCAATCCCCTCATCTTATAGACAAAGAAACTGAGGTCCAGAGCAATGAAATTCTTTGCCAAATTATTTATCATGCAAATTAGAACCCAGATTATTTGAATCTAATTCCTCTGACTCCAAAGCTATCATGCTGTATGCTCAACTAGGATGACTATGAGCTTTTCCGTTAAGACTATATGAGCTCCTTGAGAGCAAGGACTGTCTTTTACCTCTCTTTGTATACCCTTCGCTTAGCACAGTGCCTGGCACACAGTAGATGCTTAATAAATGCTTAGTGAATAACCTATACCAAATTACTTGCCTTCTCAATAAGGAGGAAGAAGAGGGAAGGAGGGATAAAATTTGGAATTAAAAAATTTTTTAAATATATAAAAATTCTTTTTACATTTAATTGGGAATTTTTTTAAATGCTTACTGATTGACTGGCCTGAATTAAATAGGAGTAAACATACTGACCTCACTGACTGGCTCTGGCCAGAAGTTCTAAGCTGAGTTCTAAGTTCTTGGTCACTCAAGTAGTAGTGGTCAGGGAAAAAATATCTTTCTTCTGGGTAGGAGCTTAGGGAGATTGTTAGCTGTAGGTGAAGTTGCTTTCTAAATCCAGATTGTTAGGAGGATCAAATGAGCCTGCATTTGTAAATTGCTTTGGAAGTCATAAAGTAATACTTAAATGCAAGCAAGTGTTATTAAACTATGGCTAGTTTTTCTGCCATGTTTACAAAAGGGGACCCAAACTGTGTGGCCTTTGGCCAGATGTTATGCATTGAGTCACCCACAGATTTCACCTGTTGTGTTTGAATTCAAACTTGTGAATTCAAATTTGTGAGAGGAATTTTGCTGTTTTTGTTTGTTTGTTTTTTTAAAGAAAAAATTTGTCAGCTTCCCACTCAATCTAACCACTTGCTACAGAAGGTCAAGTACTGCTTCAGGAATGGGATGCTGCTTCCCACTGAGATCAGTCACAGCAACAGAAGAGAAAAGAAGGTGGTAGGAGAAGATTCAATTTCCATAGTTGTCTCTGCCTTGCTGGGACTTCATTTGGAGCCAGTTCTGGGCTAAACTTATAGCTGAGTCATAAGACCCTGGTCACTCAGTAGCATTGATTAGGAAAGAGTTTCTTTGTCTTCTGGGCATGGGGATGGGGCCTTTGCCCAAATCTGACCCTGTCCCCTTATTTTTTTATACATGGCACGATGAATAGAGAGTCAGCCTTGAAACCAGGAGCGCTTGGATGCTAGTCTGGCCTCTGATACATGATGGCCCATGACCCTGGAATGTCACAACCTCTCAGTGGGCTAGGCAACTCTGAGACTATAAATCACAGAGATGTTGACCTGCTCTGGTAGAGGGAGTTTCTTCACTCTGGAGTTCTCTATACCATTTTAAATCACAGGTTCAGTCCCCAATCCCATCCCACATTCTCTGGTGAGAAGGAAGGAAGAAAGGAATGAGGGAGGGAAGGAGAGAGGGAGAGAGGGAAGGAAGGAAGGTAGTAAGGGAGGGAGAGAGGAAGAAAGGAAAGAAGGAAGAAGGGAAGAAAAGAAGGAAGAAAGGAGGGAGGGAGGGAGGAAGAAGGAAGGAAGGAAAGAAAGAAGGGAGGAAGGAAGAAAAGGGAAGAAAAAAAGGAAGGGGAGGAAAGAAGGAAGGGAGGGAGGGAGGAAAGAAAGAAGGAAACAAGCATTTATTAAGTGTCTATTGTGTGCCAGGCACTTTAAGCGCTTTACAAGTATTATCTCATATGACCCTCCCACCAACCCTGTAAGGTAGGTATTATTATTTTCATTTTACAGTTTAGGAAACTGAGGCAAACAGAGGTTAAGTGACTTGTCTAAGACTGCCTGAGACTGAATTTAACCTCAGGTCTTCTAGACCCAGTGCCCTATCTACAGCATCACTTAGCTGCCTTCAGGACCTACCATCACCTCAGGGGTCATAAATACTTCCACTGTGGGCTTTCTAAGAAGACTACTCCTTGCCCCCAGCTGTGGACAAGAAGAGAAAACCAGGGCTGGTCTTCTCTCAGAGATAAAGAACATTTGGTGGGTCCATCTCCCTCTGCTGTCCTAGAGATTCCTCAAAGACAACTAGGATAGGAGTACTGGACTTCAGTTTTAAAAAAGCCCCCAGACAGCAGCCTGCCTCCCTTCCTTTGTTGAAATGTTTTCCTCTAGGGAATCTGTACAGATAGGAGTCTTCTGGGCCTTCTGAGACTAGGCAAATCTGGGCTGCTGCCAAACACATCATGCTTCTTTTCTGTTCTCCTCCTTTGTTCTCACAATAAATTCTCCAAATTATCTTTCATTCACTCATCCATCAAACACTTATTAAGCACCTACTAGATACTGTTCATTATGCCAGGAGCTGGAGGAGATAAAGACAGATGTTCTGTCCATTGGGATGAAATAAGAATGATAATAATAATACCTAGCATTTCTATAATACTTTTGAAGGCATTCTTACAAACATTACTTTATTTGATCCTCACAACAACTCTAGGAGGTAGGTACTATTTTTATCCACATTTTACAGATAAGGAAACTGAGTCAGAGAGAGAGTAAGTGACTTGCCAAGGGTCACATAGCTAGTGACATCTAAGATGTGATTTGAACTCAGGTTTTCTTGATCTTAAGTTCATGCTCTATCCATTGCACCACCTGGTTGCTTCAATGAAAAAATCCTATTTCCATCCTGACCATTCCCCTCCTTAAGCTGCTTCCTCTTCCATTATGTTTAATGGCTTCCCAAACAACAAGCCCTACCCATAGGGCAAAAGCTGATAGGATACCAGCTGTAGAGCTGAGAAGGACCTCCAAAGCCATCTAGTCTAACACCTCCATTTTATAGATGAAGAAACTGAGCTCAAGGACATATAGGTAATAAATATCAAAGGTGGGATTTGAACCCAGGTCCTCTAACTCTAGTGCTTTCCCATTGAGCTCCTTGGTAGTTGTTCTACCACAGTAGGATAGTGGAAAGAGAATTGGAGTTTGGATCATAAAATGGAGATTCACACATTCTGGCTCTACCACTAGAGATACTTATTGGTCATGTGACCTTTGGGTTCTCAGTTTTCTCCTCGTAAAATGGGAATGATAATAACATTAGCACTGCCTACCTCACAGAGTTGTTGCCAAGGACCACATGAGTAATGCACATTAAGTGCTTCGTAAATTCTGAGGGCAGATTTGTTATTTTCTTACATCAATAGGTCAAGGATTTGCCATTGCCACGTGTAGACATTCCCTCCACAAAGACAGATCACCCTTCTAGGAATAAGATGGTCTCTAAGAGTTGCTGTGATTGAAAAATTCATCACCTCATAGTTAACCTGATGATAAACTTCTTAGAACTTAGCCAGGCTGGTCCTCAGACAACAGACATATAGTCTCTTCTTTACTTTAAACCTGCCCACCTACCTACAGCAGGAAGGTGGTGCAGTGGATAGAGCATTCAGCATGAAGTTTAACTTCAGGCACTTAACTGTGTGACCCTGGGAAAGTTGCTTAACCTTACTTTCCTCAACTGTAAAATGTGGATAATAACAGCAGAGGGTTGTTATGAGCTGTGTGACCCTGGACAAGTCACTTTGTCTTTCCACAACTGTAAAAATGGTGATAATAACACCACTTACCTCACAGGATTATTGTGAGGACCACTTAAAGAAATAATATTTATAAAAGCACTTAGGATATAGTAGGCACTATATAAATGCTTATTCCCTTTCCCTTCCCAGCTTGGTATTATCCTGCCCTCTGCACCATAGCCTTTGAGAACCCAGATTTGTATCAATATATCAAATAATAGTTTGGTGAGGTGCAAGTTTTAATTTGATTTTAATGGAATTTACCATAAATCCTCTTCATAAAAGTGAACAGTAAGTCCAGTAAACAGAATTATTATTATTAATATTATTACTACTACTATTCCTACTACTACTACTCCTACTACTACTACTAGTCCTATCATTTCATTGGTGGAGTAACTCCCCCTACCAATGTAGAAATTTGTAATCTGAGAGAATTGCCGGAGGATACTGAGTTCAGTGACTTGCCCAGGGTCGTACAGCCAATATGTATCAGAAGTAGGTCTTGAACCCACATCCTTCTGACTGAGGCCACCTCACTATGCAATACTGCTTCAATAAACCATAGGTGATAATAAATAATAGGTCGTAGTTGTAGAGTACGTTAAGGTTTCCTCACAACAACCCAATAAGGTAACTAATACAAGTTGTATCATCCTTATTTTGCAGGTAAAGACAGTGAGGCAAGATTGGAACCCATATCTTTCCTGATGCCAAGTCTAGTATTCTTTCCACTAAATTGCATTATCTCTTGATTTGAAACTTCTTGTTGCTTTAAATTGTGACAAAATAGTTAAACAAATGTACTACAGATCATCAGCTGCTAGAACTCTCTCCTCAGGAAGCCTGGTAGCCCTCAATTCTCAGGAACATCTGGTGATGCCCCTCAGTCTGTGAGGTCTCGCCACACTGCAATCACCCTACAATAGCAAAACTAGCACTTCCCCTACACCACCTGGGTTTAGATGGCCTACTCATTCATTCAGTTTATGCCCCTGTGGCTAGCATCTGGAATATGTCACTGGGCTCTAGGAATGGGCTGACCTGTGTCCAGAATAATCCCTATGAATGGGAGCTGCCACAGAGCTGAGTAAGCCCAGTCCTGACTTCGGCATTAAAAGCCACTGAGAAAGAACAGGAGCACTCTCTGAAAGACAAGAAGTTCTGGTTGATCTAATTTGCATCCATCTGACCTTTGCAAAATGCCCTGAAAGGAAGAGCTGAGATTTATCCCCTCTGCAAACCTCCCAGTCCACACTCACCTGGGCTGATTTTAATGTCCGTCTGTGGAAATGCTTGGATAGAGAGGAAAACCAAAGAGACAGCAGCAACCCACAGCTCCCACCTCACCATCTTCCCTGACCCTGGAGAAAGGAGTCAACAGAATGAAAGAGAAGCCAATTCAGTGGCAGACCCTTCTTAGAGATCCCCTGCTCTGGGCCTCAGACTGAGCGAGCTGGTTGGACAGCAGCCCCTCTCCCCTCCCCTCCCCTCCCTTCACTGAAACTGCAACCTGCCAGAGTGACAAGTTGGGAAGGCAGGGGGAAGGGAGAAGAAGGGAGGGGAAAGGAAGGAAAGGGAGAGGAGGGGAACAAAAGAGTAGGGGGATCCTGCCTTGTAATACTATGCATTAGATATCAACTTAGACAGCAAAATATTTTGTTTTACCAGCAGCAGTGGCCCCCATTCTTTTTCTCTGGAGTTGGGATATCACTGCATATACATATAAAACACACATACATATAAAACGAAATCTTATTTTTGCAAGCCATAAAGTGCTATATAAATGCTGCTAAAAATAAAAATCTGCTATTAACAACAATAATAAGCATTAATATATAGGGTATCCCAAAAATTTTAGTGCAGTTTTAAGCTTCAATAGCTTAAAATTGCACTAAGACTTTTGGAATACCCCGTATACGCAATGTATGGTATAGTTGAAATGAATGCTGGACTGGAGGTTAGAAATACCAAGGTTCAAATCCTGCCACAGGAACTGTGTGACCATAGGCATGTCTCTGAGGCTCAGTTTCCCCATCTGTAAAATGGGGATAACAAGAGCACCTACTTCATAGAATTGTTGTGAGGATCAAATCAGAGATTGTATATATGTGTCCGCCAACCTTATTTCACTATATAAATGTCAGCTATGGCTATATAAAATAGGTCTCAGCTCCTGCTGAATTGTCACTTTCTTGGGCCTCAGTTTCCTCATATGAAAATGGTAAGATTGGGCCAAATGATCTCTGAGACATCTGCTGGGATGTGTGTAAAATTTTACAAGATGATTTCTAAAGTCTCCTTCAGCTCCAAAATTTATAATTCTAAACTGGTGGCTATATCCAAGACAGGAAGAGACCCAGGTTGTTTTTTTTTAAAGAGCATTCTCTTTAAATCTTAGGGGAGTATAACAGGCTTTAAAGTTATTTCCAAAGTAGTAGTAGCCTGATATTAGTTAGGCACTATGGTACAATGGAAAGAGTACTGGATTTGGTATCAAAGGACCTGGGTTCAAATTGTGATTCTTATTAGTTACTCCTCATCCATAAAATGAGAGGGAGAGAGATTCATTGACCTCTTAGGTTCTTTCCAGTTCTAAATCTATGTTTTCCTAGTGGAACCTGGGAGCCCTCAAAACTATTTATGAGATTTATTATTCAAATTATAAAATTTCAGAGCTGCAAGAAAGCTCTCTATACTGAGGATTTACAAGGCCCAGGTTTTCCATTAACTAATGATATAACCTCAGACAGGGCAAAAGGACACTGCCCAACTCTCTGCCTTCATTTTCTTTATCTGGAGCATGAAGGAGTTGGATTCATGGTATTTAAGGCTTCTTACAACTCTATAAGATTTATAATCTATGACTAGATTTTTATCTAGGCTACCTAGGGGCAGTTAAGTGGCAAAGTTGATAGAACACTGGACTTAAAGTCAGGAAGACATGAGTTCAAATCTAGCCTCAGATATACATTAGCTGTGTGACCTGGGCAAGTCACTTAACCTCTGTCTGCCTTAGTTTCCCAATCTGTAAAATGGGAATCGTAATAGCACCTACCTCCCAAGGTTGTTAGAAGGCAGCTAGATGGCTCAATGGATACAGCCTGGAATCAAGAGGACCTGAGTTCAAATCCAGCCTCAGACATTTACTAGTTATGTAACCCTGGGCAAGTCACTTAACCTCTTCCTTAATCCACTGGAAAAGGAAATGGCAAACCACTCCAGTAACCAAGAAAACCCCATGAATGGAATGGCCCACAAATGGTCACGAAGAGTTGGACATTACTGAACGAATGAACAGCAAACAACCCAGGGTTGTTGAGAGAATCAAATGAGATAATTTTTGTAAAGTGCTTAGAATAGTGTCTGGTACATAGTAGGTGCTATATAAATGCTTATTCCCTTCCCCAATCTCTTTAGGTTTAAGGGAATTGACTCATCAAAGGTTTTACAATTACGGTCTCCTGCCTTGTAGTTCAGGGATCTGTAGCCCACTAAGTCTTCTGCTAGAAAGAGAGCAGGGACTGTTTCATTTTTTGCATTGTTATCTCTAGTAACTAGCACTGTGCTAGTAGGTGCTCCGCAAATGCTTGTTGATTGATTCTGCAGACTGAAATGCATCCTGGGAGATTGCTCTGGGTCCAGTTTGGGCTTTTGGAAGAAGGTCTTTGCCTTTTACTTGGGTGGTGGGAAGGTTAGGATGAGGAAGTGGTTGATTCACGTAGGTTGTTTTCCCTTAACCGTGGAATGGGTATGGATGGTGTTGGGGAGCCTATGGGAATCAGAGGGATTCTATCACAACGTCCTGACTCATAGCAGATGGTTTTCAGGTATGTGTGATAAAAAGGGGAGGGGAACAGAAGAAGGAAAATAAGACCCCAAAATCTCTTGTCCCAATATCAGCTCTTTCTCCCGTGGCATAATGGAAAGGGCACTGAATTTGGAGTCAGAAGTCCTAAGTCTGAATCCCAGTTCTGCCCCTTATTACCTTCATGACTTTGGACAAATCACTTCACCTCATCTATAAAATGAGAGGGTTGGGGGCCTGATAATTTTCAAAGGTCCCTTCCAGTTCTAAATCTACAATTTTAGGATTCTTCCACACATCTTCCTCTTCCTGCTAAAAAGTCCAATCTAAGAATCTTTCTGGTCCTCCTAACAACCAACCCTTCTACCTGGTGTTCATGCCTTGTAAATCTGGCACTAAAGTCACTAGCTATGTCTGTGAAATATGCCAACTTCATTTATGGAAGTTCAGTTCACTTCTGCCCACACAACCTGCTCTCTTTACTAAGACTAGTGTTGAAAATAAGCCAAGGATTGAATCAGGCTGTGAACACTAGCTCCTGTTCCAATCTCAGACTGAGGGTATACCTCACTTTACACAATGCACATGTTATTGAAAAGCCGTACATACATCAAATTTCTCTAAATCAAATCTCATATTAAATACACTGGGGAAATGTGTGAGAAAACTTTTTTTACAGTATTTAAATCTAACCCTGGTGGCTGAGAGACCAGTTTGTTGCTCAGAGACCAGATTTGTTGAATGCTTAACTTAAGACTACAGGTTATGGGGATCCCAAAAAAACTTCCAGGGGAGCCAATGCCAAAGAACAAGATGATTCCTTGAATTCTGGATATTAGTTTTCTGTAAAATTTTCTTGTCCTCCACCCTTGACAAGTGAAGAAAAGGAGCACATTTGTCAATTCTGGCCCATCCTAAAGTTAAAAGATTCACCCTCCCCCCTCTTGCAGCACTGCTCAAGTTTCAGACCCAAAAGAGTTGCTTCTGAAGGCCTGGGAACCATCAGCAAAGGCTCACTTCAGGAGAGTCCTGGTAATCTAAATTAAGATAACATCAAAGCTGATAGAGCTGATAAGGGGTATTGGCAAACTTTTCTTTAGGTCCCAGATAGAGAGCAAAAGGCCAGGGATGAATAGTTTAGGGTGGTGGTCCCTGAAATTCCAGAGTTTCATGAAAGTTGGAACTAGGAAGAAGTTCCTTGGATCAATCAGGCCCCCAACTTAGCAAAACCCATTGCTCCATAGGACTCCATGTCAGGTACATGCAGGGAGGAACTCTGAGCCCATAGATGAATTAAATGTTTCTTAAATTGAATTAAGGAAGGTGGGGAGTGGGGGTGGGGATGGGGATAGAAAGAGGGCTCTTTGAACACTGAGGCAGTGAGGAAGCTCAAGCACCTTCTTCCAACCATCAAAACTGCGGTAAATACAGAAATTACTTCAAAAACCTCTCACCACAGTCCCTAACACTCTCCCTTTGCATTGAACTCCTCTTCACCTTAGTCATTCCACTTCTCCCTGGTCACCATGGTCTTCTCCCACTGGCAGTATTGCAAAAGTGCTTGGATTTTGCTAATTACAAATTAGTGGGACCATGAGGCTGAGCACCTTGGGCCATAGTTTCCGTGGAAGCCAATTCATTTTCCCTGCACCTTGCCAGTGTCTCTCTCATCTCTGACAGGTTCTCTTCCTTCTAGAATACACTTTGTATTTGTATATGGGTAATTAGTCATTCTGATCTTCCATAAAGAGATTAAAATATCCATCGCACAAAGGATGACAGATTTAAACCTGGAAGCAAACTTAAATGTCACCTAGCCTAAGCTCCTCATTTTACTGATGAAGAAACTGAGGCCCAGAGGCTTGCCCAAAGTCAAACACAGAAGGGCAAGGATAGCTGAGACTCCTGAGGAAGGGGTCTTATCTAAGCTTAGCTGTCCTCTATCATCTCAGAATAGCAAGGAATGTGACAAGTAAAGCAAAAGACCAACACCAAACACCAAGGAAGGGAAAGAGCTCATCATGAGGAAATCCTCTCAGAAAAAGCAGTGGAGATTGAAAAAAAAATGAGTAAAAAAAAAAAGAGGCTTCAACACAATGAATAAATGTTCTAGCATAAAACAAACCATGCAAAACCCCTAGATCAGAGGGAATAATAATAATGAACATTTATGAAACACATACTATATGCCAGGCACTGTGCTAAGTGCTTTATAATTATTATTTCATTTGATCCCCACAACAACTGTGAGAGGTACTTAGTATTATCCCCATTTTACAGTGGAAGAAATTGAGGCAAACAGAGGTTAATGACTTGTCTGGGCCACACAGCTAGTAAGTGTCTAAGACCATATTTGAACTCAAATCTTTTTGACTCCAAACCCTGAACTCTAACCACTGTACCATCTAGCTAACAACCAAAAGAGATGCACTCTCCATCCATGGAGTCCTCAGTGGGGCAAGTCACAGTGTAAAGATGGCCATGTTTGAGTCATGCCATCCACAACTAGTCCCAAAAATGGCACCAAAATGGCTGTCAAGATACCTAGGTGACCATGATATAAATCTCTGAAAGGGACTGACTCCATGTTACTGAGGAACAAGTGATTTGATAAGAAGGAATGGAAGAAGATGCAGGCCAACACTACCAAAACAATTAGCATCTGGGGAGAGGCCATCGCTGCCACCAGCACCTAGACCTCTAAGGCCAACAAGAAGAACTCACTTTGATGTAGTATCAGAAGAAGAATGGTGTAGTAGATAGGTAGTTGGCCTCACACTCAGGAAGCCTTAAACTCAAATCCTGCCTCTGACAAATACCAGTTGTATGACCCTGGATAAGCCCTTTAACTTTTCAACGCTCTAGGCAATTCTCTAATGCCATGAGCATATGGAAGTATATTGAGCTGCATCCATAGAGAGAGTTTTCTCAGGAATTCCCTACATCAGTGAAATCTCAGATCCAGGACCCATTTGTGCTTTGAAATTTACAAATTACATCAATTCATTTGATCTATACAACCACTTTATGATGTTGTTGTTCAGTTGTTTCAGTCATGTTCATCTTCATGACTCCATTTGGGGCTTTCTTGGCAAAGATATTGGAATGGTTTGCCATTTCTTTTTCCAGCTCCTTTTCCAGATAAGGAAACTGAGGCAAATAGGGTTAAGTGACTTGCCTAGGATCACACAGCTAGTAAGTATCTGAGGCCAAATTTGAACTCAGGTCTTCCTAACTCCAGGCCTGGCACTCTACTACTCCACCTAGATACATGGGATATTATTATTGTAGCAGTACAGAACTATGGAACAAAGTCAGTCCTGAGGTAACCTGGTCTCTGAAGAGAGAGGCTTGGGCCTAGCCACTAGGCTCTTCTCCCTCCCCCAACTCTCCAGTACCCTCCTGCCCTGCAGCCTCAGGGAAAAACACTTTAACATTTAGATTTGCCTCATGTCTAAGGTGTCCCCAAAAGGAAATAGAAAGGCATTCAATGTACACTATAGATCAGGTATAGGACAGCTATTTACATACTTCACATAAAAGAAATGCCTAAAATAAAAAACTCAAAAGCAAACATGAAGCAGTAATGTATCTCACATATTGTAGGACGTCGAGATGGAAAACATCAAGACATGAATATTTAGTGGCACTGATGATTAAGCATTTCACCTTCTTCCCTCCCCCAACCCCCTCCCCCAGCTTAGCACTACCCAAAATTCTCCCTCAAGGTAGATGCCTTCTGGTTAACCAGGCCAGGGGTTGGGCTCTTCTCGGTGGTCATCTTCTCTTTTAAATGTTGTAGGAGCTACAGGTGGGGGGAGAGGAAGGGGGGAGGGGGAGGGAAAATCAGAGTAGAGCTGGGACCACCTAAGGAACCCAGGAACTGCTAAACTTTTGACACAGCCATTCCAGAAAAGTCCATCTATCAGGATCAATGTTTGGGCACCTATGCTTATGGCAAGAAACACAAAGCAGAAGAGACATATCCCTGAAGGCTCAAGATCTCACCATTTCTGAGAGAGACAGACGGATGGAGAAAGAGAGAGAAGAGAGAAAAGAGAGAGACACAGAGACACAGAAACATCTAGAAAGGGAAAGACAGAGAAAGAAACAGTGACACATAGAGACAGAGAAAGAGAGACAGCCAGAGAGAGAGAGAGACAGAGACAGAGAGAGAGATGGAGAGAGAGACACAGGGAAAGAAAGAGGGGGATGAAGAGAGGAAGAGGGACAGAGAGGACAGAGACATTCAGACAGATTTATATGTGATGTGTTACGGAACTAATACTGCTATTATGGAGGGGAGGGAACCAAGGTTTACTGAGTCATCCCATGGAACTAAGTACTTCAGTGTTGAGTCAAAACATTGGAAGTGGCCCCAAAATCCACCAAATGTGATGTGCGTGTGTATGAGTTGGGGGGGAATGGAGATGCTTTCCTGTTTGCCTCCATATATTATCATCCTCTATTATGTTATCATCCTCATTTTATAGATGAGGAAGCTTGGGCTCTGAGATTTGCTGAGAGGTGTCCACCTACTAAGGCTCTGAGGTTGGATTTGAACCCAGATTTTCCTTGATTCCAAGTCTAGTACTATGAAGGTCCTCAGGCCCAAGATCTCTAAACTTAAGAGTCACTTAGGGGCCTATCAAATACGCTGGCCCTAAAGTCACCACCAAATGTATAATTGCCAAGACTACCAAGTTTACCAGTCTCAAGGTTGCCAGAACTACTGACCCTACTCTTACCAAAGCTACTAGCTCTAAAGTGGCAAATCCAAGATTACTGGTGCTAAATCCCAGATTACTGGTGCTAAATCCCCAAGGGAGAAAGGCTGCCCGTTCCAAGCCTACAAAATACAAAATTTTGTCCTTCAGGACAAAAGCCCTTGTTTGAACCTGAAACTAGTTTTTTCTTGCCATTTTTTTTTGTACAAATAAAAGAATGAAAATGGTGGAGCATGAAAAAAGGAAGTAGTAACCAGGACTTCCTCCTTCCTCTCTCCATAATGGAACAACCACAAACATTTCCCAAATGGTTTAGAAGATCAGTCAGAGAAATAGTGAAAAATAAGGTTGGAAATGGGAGCTCTTAAAGATGAATTAAAAAAAAAGGCAAATAGGAAAACAGAACTCTTAGAATGTGAGATGATAGATTTCTCTGAGAGAGGGGTTTCTCCAAAGTCTCATAGGCATGATTCAAACCCAGACCTTCTGACTTGAGTGTTTGGTCCCACTGCCTCATGCTTCCTTTTTCGATCTGATGTCATCCTTGATGAGCTCTCCAGGAATCCTCCCTGCTTCCTTGCCTCATTTCTCACAGAAGCCTGCCATCACCTCCAAGTTAACCTGCTGGTTAAGCCCTCCTCCTGAATCAGAAGCTGAAAACATGAATTTAAAAACACAGAGATGGTGGGTGAAATAGGTACCACCCTTCAGAGAAAAGAGCAGCCTCTGAGGGTGGGGAGGTGCTTCTCCCAACATTAAAGGATGTGGTCAGCAGAGGGCAACGGTACTATCTTAACTCAGGCCCCCTCCAAGCTGGTTTACCCTTGAACACTCAAAAGGGGCAGGTTAATTTCTTCTAAAGTTAGTTTAGATCTGAGTATGTCCTTAAACAACTTCCAGTGACAGTTTCCTCATCTGTAAAATGAGGATAATAATATCACCTACCTCCCAGGATTGTTAGAAGGATCAAATGAGACAATAATTCTTAACCACTTAGCACAGTGCCTGGCCCATAATAAGTGCTAATAGAAATATTAGCTATTATTCTTATTGTCACTATTATCACAGATTATCAGGCCTAGCCTTGTCAATTCAATTAGCATTTTTTATTTTAATTTTTATTGATATCTTTTGTTTTTACATCACATCCTTTCCCTTCTCCTTTCCCCATCTAGCAAGCTATCCCATGTAACCAAAATCCAGAAAGAGGGAGACAGAGACAGAGAGAAATACAAAGAGAGAGAGAGAGAGAGAGAAAGGAGTCAACCCCATTACATAGTTTCTACTTCTATCCTTCACATAAACTCCTAAATTTTACAAAGGTAAAATTATTCTCTTCTTGACATTATAGTAATCCTGCCACCATTTTTATTTTATGGAGCAGCAGTGTGAAACAGACTGGGTCATCTAGGATCTTAAGGAATACTGCCTTTATGTTTTTAAAATCTTTTCATTCCATGATCCAACCTTCCTGCAAGTGTAGCTAAAATAATGTTTGGCCATTTTCATGTAAATGTGATACCTAATTCAAAAGAAAAAAGAAACCAGCAGTTTACCATCCCAAGGAGTGGAAAATTGAATTTGGCTTCCATTGATTACTTCCATAATGCCTTACTTGGGAGCCATGAAGTAAAGCAGCAAAACTGGACTCTGTCTCAGGTTACTTTCATAAATGGAGGCTGAAGATGCCACTAAGGAACCAGTTTAAGACCTTAGGAAATCTAGGCATAGAATCACAGAATTTTGCAACGGAATGGATTTTAGAGATAATCTAGACACTACCCTGGTGCTTTAGGACCTCTGTATCTCCTAAATTCCCTGTCTTTCTCATGCTATTGAGTCTTAATCTCACAGGAGGGATTAACTTCTTATTCCAGTGAAGACTTGAAGCTCCTTTGGCAAAAGATTCTATTCTGAAGAAGCAGACCCAGGATAAATGAAAAATAGTATTTAAAAAATTAGAAATCAGATGAAATGAAAAGACCAATCTTGTTTCCAAGGGACTGATGATGAAATATATTTCCCTCCTCTCAGTAAAGTGATGGTTACCTATCAATACAGGATGGTATTAACATTATTGGGTTGTTTTGTTGTATTGGTTAACATTACTTAACTTCTTTTGTATCACAGGAGATTTCTATGAGTGAGTTTTGTTGAGAAGTCATTGTGGTATAAAAAACATAACACATCAATAAAATATTTTAAAAGGTGCTGCATATCATCCAAAGAGTCAACAGCCGGCACAATGAAACCACTGGGCCTCAATTTCTTTATCTGTAAAAGTAATTCTGAGTTTCCTTCCTTAGGAATGAGGAGCAGTGGATGGAGAGCCTTAGAGTTAGGAACAAGTGGACCAAAGTCCTACTTCTGATCTTTACTGCCTAGATAAGTCATTTAATCAGTGTGCCAGGCAATTCCCTGAGACTATAAATTGAACAAAGGGCAGCTAGGTAGAGCAGTGGATAGAGTGCCAGGCCTGGAGTCAGAATCTTCCTGAGTTCAAATCTGGCTTCAGACACTTGCTAGCTGTGTGGCCCTGGGCAAGTCATTTAACCCTGTTTGCCTCAGTTTCCTCATCTGTAAAATGAGCTGGAGAAGGAAATGGTAAACAATTCCAGTTTCTCTGCCAAGAAAATCTCAGATGGGATCATGAAGAGTCATACATGACTGCCACAACTGAACAACAACAAAAATAAACTGAACAATGGTTGCTGACCTGTATTGACAGAGGCAGTTTTTTAAACCACAGATCACAGATCTGGACCAAAACAAAACAAAAATGTTCCTTTCAGTCCTGAGATTCCATATCACTCACAATCATCTGCATTCTGAAAGAACTAGGAATAAAGACAGTATACATGAACAGAATATTGGACTATAGAATCTTTTTTTATTTATGGAATAAAACAAGCATTTTCATAACATAGTATAATAAAAATGATTGCACATGAAGCTGCAAATCTACTGCGTACAAGTTGCTACTCCTTTTAAATATATAATAAAGTTATCATATAAATTTTTTTCTTTTTTTCTTCCCTTTGCCCCCCACCCTAGTGATGGCTACCATTAGACACAAATATGCATATATATGTAAAATCATTCTATGCATAATTCTTTTTATCAGTTCTTTCTCTGATGCAGATATCATCATCCTTCGTATGTCTTTTGTAATTAATATTTATAATAGTCAAAATTACTTATTCACTCAAAGTTGCTCTTAAGACAATACTGCTGTTACTGTATACAGCGTTCTCTTGGTTCTGCTTATTTTGCTTTTCACCATTTCATACAAGTTTATCCACATTTTTCTAAGATCATCGAGCTCATCATTCCTTGTAGCACAGTAATATTCCACTGCAATCATATACTACAACTTGTTCAGCCATTCTCCAATTGAGAGGCATCCCCAAAACGTCCAGTTCTTTGCCACCACAAAGAGAGTTGCTGTAAATATTTCAGAAGATGTAAGTTCTTTTCCTTTTTCCCTAATCATTTTGGGAAATAGATCTAGTGGTTTTGCTGGGTCAAAGGCAGTTTAATAACTCTTTGGCCGTAGTTCCAGATTGCTCTCCAAAATGGTTGGATCAATTCACAATTCCACCAACAATGAATTAGTGTCCCAATTTTTCCACATCCCCTCCAACATTTGTTGACTATAGAATCTGGACTATAGAATCTTAAAGATGGAGAGATCTTAGAGGCCATCAAGCCAACCACTCACTCCCACATAGGAATACCCTTTATAAACATGGTAAGTGGTCATTCATCTTATGCTGGAATACTTTCAGGGATGAAAATTCATTATGTCATGAAGTAGTCCATTCCATTGGGAATAATTATTAGAAAGTTTGTGTTTATAAGTGAGTCCAAAATTTGATCCCCTATAATCAACCCATTGATTCTAGTTTGGCTTTGCAAAAACCTGAAGATGATTACTCTGTCTACTCTTGGTCTTCTCTTCTCTAGATTCAACATTTCCTGTTCCTCCAACCCTTCTTCATATGATAGAATTTCAAGACCCCTCTCCATTCCAATTATCTGACTCTGAACATAACCCAATTTCACCACATCCAGGGCTGTTGTGGAGACAACTTGAACCAGCTCATGAGTGCTGATGGTTAAATTTTCAATGTGAGAACTTACACTTTGGATATGAGTGAACACTACCAGTCAAGATATGATTTATTATCTTGTTGACTGTCTAGCCTTAAAAAAGTGATGGAGAAAATGCTAATAATGCAAATGAAACTTATTAGTGTATCATATATATATGTATATATATATTTCCCCACAGAAAACTGGTTGTTAAACATTTGTCAGCACATCCCTGATCACATCTCTCTTAAAATATTGTACTAAGAACTAAACAAACCTCAAGTGTGGTCTGAGCATTTTAAAATATAGTAAGTTGACTGTCTCCCTTGTTTTAGACATTGCATTTTATTTACAAATTGTTATATTTTATTAACATAGCCTAAGATCACATTTTATTGGCAAGTGAACTCCCTTCACTGAAGCCAATCACAACCCACTTGTAATGAATAGAAATTTGCTCCCCACATCCTAGCTAGATCATGAGTAGAATAATTGTCCAGGTTGCACTGCAACAGATAGAATAGAGTAAGGTGATACTAAAGGTAGAGAGACCTATTAAAAACTATTACAATAGTGAAAGTGATGAAAACTGAACTTGGGTAGTTTTGGAATGAAAAGGGAAGGATGAATACGAGTAATATTGAAAAGGTGGGAGTGATGTGACTTGGAAACTGATTGGATGAGGGGGTGACATACAGAGTAGAATCCAAGATGACTGAGGTTTCAAACTTAGGTGTCCAGAACAAAAGTGGTACCATCAAAAGAAACTGGGAAGTTAGGGAGAGAAGCAAGTTTAGAGAATTACACTTAGGGCACATTGGGTTTGAGGGACTAGCGAGATACCCAGGTAAAGCTATCTTTAAAAATCATTTATTTATTTATTTTTAGTTTTCAACGCTCACTTTTACAAGATTTTGAGTTTTAAATTTTCCCCCTCCCTCCATACCCTTCTCCTCAAGGCAGCATGCAATCTGATATAGGCTATGTGTGTACAATCATATTAAACATATTTCCACATTAGTCATGTTGTTGAAAGAAGAATCAGAACAAAAGGGAAAAACCATGAGGAAGAAAAAAAGAGAGAGAAAATAGTATGCTTCAACCTGCATTCAGACTCCATAGTACTTTCTCTGAATGTGGATAGCATTTTTCATCATGAGTCTCTTGGAATTGTTTTAGATCATTGCACTGCTGTGAAGAGCTAAGTCTATCAAAGTTGGTCATCACACTTCACTCAGTATTGGTAAAGCTATAAGAAATTCAAAATGCAGTTCTAGAGAGAGGACAGAACTAGAAATATACATACACACACATACATACACACATATATATATATGTGTGTGAGTGTGTATGTACACACACATATATATCTGTGGACGACCTATGTAGAAGTCATAACCAAAGCCATGGAATTAGATGAGATTTTCAAGGGAAGAAGTGGAAAGGGAAGAGAAGAGGGTCAAGGACAGAGCAAAGACTTGGGCAATGTCCACCTTGAAGGAGGCAGAAAAGTAATAAGAGAGGTAGGAAGAGAACCATGAAGTGTAGTATCTTAGAAACCAAGGAATGTGAATGTATGACACGGAATTCTTAAGAGTGTCAAGTGCTACAGAAAGATCAAGCAGAATGAGGACTGAAAAAAGGCCACTGGATCTAGCATTAAGTATTAGAGTGACCTTTGGGAGAGCAGCTTCAATATAGTGGTGAAATAGATAGATAGATAGATAGATAGATAGATAGATAGATAGATAGATAGATAGATAGATAGATAGATAGACTGACAGAGTATTTAGTCAGTCAACAAGAATTTCTTAAGAGTCTCTGGTCCCTGCCTCAAAGAAGCTCACGGTCTAATGGGAGAGACTATGCAAAGAACTATACACATACAAGACGTATAGTTGTTGTTGTTCATCCTTCATTTTCGAAGAGAAAGATCATCACAGGATGATGTCTTTACTTGTGTGGGAATTGGATTTAAGTGAGTTACACAAGACATCAGCTTCACTCTCTCTTCCAGAGCCACCTAAGTCCAGTGGCAAAACAAAAGTCAAGATAACTGGAGGGATACAGTGGATGACCTTGGTGTCTTTGATGTCTGACCAAGCTCTAAGTGCTCCACAGCGCCTACTTCAGCCACCTTCATGACCATTAAAACAAATTGTTCTCATCTGCCCATTCCACTGGGGTGAAGTCTTCACATGCTTGGGGGTAGATATTCCCCTAACTCACCAATAAGTTTGAGGTCCATTAGTTTCTCTCAACCTGGTTTAGCCCATCTACCAAGATGGCTACATCTTCTTGGAGCCACAGGTGAGAGTTCAGTGCCAGGTGGACACCAAAGGTGGATGAGCAGCCCTGAAAAGGGTTCATCAAGCCCTCACACCAAAAGTGTCAGTCCTCTTTGAAACCCCATACACCGTACAAGACATATACAGAGTATATGGGAGATAATGTCACATGGAAGGCACCAGCAGTAGGATAGAATAAGAAAGACCTCCTCCAGGAGATGGGATTTGAGCTGAGTCTTGAAGGAATGTAGGGAAGACAGGAGACAGAGACAAGGAGAGAGAGCACTCCAGGCATGGGGGACAGTGACAGAAAAGGCAGAATTGAAGTGTTGTGTGGGAGGAATAGCATGCAGAACACTTGTTCAATCACAGAGTACTTGGAGTACTCTTGTACTGTGTACAGTAGTAAGAAAACTTGAAAGGTAGAAGAGGGCTAGTTATAAAGGACTTTAAACACCAAGTAGGATTTTATAGTTGATCCTGGAAATAATAGGAAGTTACTGGAATGCATTGAATGTGGGATGTGACTGATGCGACTGAAGGGACCTATATTTTAGGAAGATCATTTTGGCATCTTAATTAAGAATGGACTGGAGTGGAGAAAATCTTGAAATAGCTAACTAA
This sequence comes from Vombatus ursinus, assembly GCF_900497805.2. Lineage (NCBI taxonomy): Eukaryota > Metazoa > Chordata > Mammalia > Diprotodontia > Vombatidae > Vombatus > Vombatus ursinus. Next base: position 63,637,376 of record NW_020954585.1, on the reverse strand, counting down.
CCAGCAACCAGCAAGTTATTGTAATGGGCCAGGTGTGAGGTGATTAGGGCTTGCACCAGAGTAGTAGCCATATCAGAGAAGAGAAAGCATCTGTGAATGATGTTTATGAAGACCAAAACAGTAGGACTTAGCAACAGATTGGATATATTAAGTGATAGGTGAGTGAAGAGTCAAGGATAACATCCAGGTTGAAAGCCTGGATGACAGAGACGATAACGGTGCCTTTGATAACAGAGAAAGTCTGGAAGAAGAGAAAGTTTGGAGAAAAGATAATGAGTTTTGTTTTGGATATATTGAGTTTAAGATGTCCATAGGACAGCCAGTTCAAGATGTCTAAAAGGCAATTAGTATTTCGAGCTTGGAGGTCAGAAGAGAGGTGGATAAATAGATTAGAGAAACATCTATGTATCATTATTTCTCTTTTCATATTGAGGTTAAAAACAAATGAGGGTTTTTTCTCAAATTTGTACTGGATATTTTTAGGGCCTGCCACCCTAAACGAGATGATGGTTAAACTTCTGGGCTCTAAGCTAAAAAAGAGATAATAGAGCCTCTTATATAAGTCTCTTATGAGGAAGACACATAATCAGTCAAAGACCTTTCCAAATTCAGAAGGAGAAAGCTGAGAAAAGCTCCATAATCAAATGTCCAACAAAGCCATACCTAACAGTGACTATGAAACCAATGGGGCACCATCCAGAGATATCATGCAAGAGCACAGAAAAGCAAGCCCAGAGAGAACAGTATGATGACATCATCAAAAGATAACAGTGGCCCTAGAACATGAGAATTGCCTCTCCAAATGTGCACTCTGGCCACGGGCTCCCTACATGTGTGTCCCTCCAAATACTTTCCTTTGGTATGTCCATTCTTCCCACTGATGGTATATGTATTTGTGAGAGAGGGTGACCCAAGTCATATGAGGAAAATGTTCTAATGCTACTTTTCTTCATTAAATGCCTTTTCTTTGAACTTGTTCTCTAACTAGTTGGTTGGATGTTGTCCTTCATTCTCAAAGAGGACCAAAATAATATCACCACATTGGGGTCAAGGTACAGTGTGTCTGACTGTGGCTGATCAGACCACTACAAGCTCAGAAGGCTCTACCACAAGTTGGGTGCAAACAGTCCATATGAATATTTGGCATGGAGATGTCTCTAAATTTGTGCATCTCGTGTTTCTTTTGATCTACTGCAATTCTGCTTTGCTCATATTACGGGGCATTGGAACATATTATGGCTGTTAGAACAAATTGTTCTCTCATCTGTCCATTTTATCTTCACAAGCTTGAGGTAAACACCCTCCTAACTCACCTACAGGTTTGAGACCTGTTGGGGTGTGGCCACTGTGCATGCTACAGTTTCTTGGAGCCACAGGCAAAAGATGAGTATCAGATAGACACCAACGGTGGATTGGCAAGCCAGAGGTGCTAGATCTCCTTGAACACTCCATATACTTCAAGGAGTGGCTTAATGATTAGAGTGCCTGACTTAGAGTTAGGAAGACTTGAGTTTGAATCCTGCCTCAAATACTTTCTAGCTGTGTGACCCTGGGTAAGTCACTTGTCCTCTCTCAGCCTTAGTTTCTTCACCTGTAAAATAATCACTGGAAGGATCAAATGAGATAATTTAAGTGGAGTGCTTAATAAATCTTAAAGTGTTATATAAATGCTATCATTATTATCATTATTATCTATGCAACACGGACCATGCCTTGAAGCTTACAATCTAACAGAGTAGTGGGAAAATGCATACACAAATAGCTGTGAAACAAGAGAGTAAAATAGATGTAAAGGAGAGATCTAGGCAAAGTGGTGTGATAAATTCAAAAGGAGAGATCACTTTTACCTGGGATGGTAAGGGAAGTGGCACCTAAGTTGGACCTCAAAGGTAAGGATTTCAACAGAGAGGAGTGTAAGGTCCATTTTAGCTTGGGAGATAGGATGAGAAAAGCTACATTCTCAAAGTCAGGACAAGAATAGGAAGTAGAGAGAGGTAGAGAACATTCCATTTTAGCTACAACATTGAGTACGTGAAGGGAAATAGTTATAACAAGGCAGAAAAGGTAAATTCGAGCCAGACTGTGAGGGACTTTGAATACCAGCATCAGGCATTGATACAATATTCAATTGTTGTTATTTTTCTGTCGTGTCTGACTCTTCATGATCCCATTTGGGGTTTTCTTGGCCAAGATACTACAGTGGTTTGCCATTTCCTGCTCCAGCTCATTTTACACATGAGGGAACTGAGGCAAACAGGGCTGTTATCCGTCATAGAGCTAATAAGTGTTTGAGGCTGGATTTGAACTCAAGTAGATGAATCTTCTTGACTTCAGGCCCAACACTCTATTCACTGTGCCACCTAGCTGACCCACAAAATTTAATAGGCAATGACAAACCACTGGTGGAAGCTTTTTGAGTAAAGGAGTGACAAGAAGAGAGAAATTTGTTAGGAGGATTGATCAGGCAGAATTATGGAGGACAGACTGGAGAAGGGAGAGAACAGAGGCAGTTAAATTGGTGAGGAAGTAATTCCAAAAGTGAAGAAAAGATGAAGACCTGACCAAGAGTAGTTGTATTACAAGTTGAAAGGAAGGAACCTAGCTCGATATTTCTTTTCAGGCTTCTTCTCATTTTTATAAAATTGTTACCAATGATCAGGTGAACTTTGCTGTATCCCTAGATACTCCCACCACCAACTCCCCTAAACCCCAAAGAAAGCAACAACTTTGAGTGCATGGCACAAATAAATAGATTTTTAATTTCAACAAACATACACTCTCCATACTACCAGACAATATGTTCTGAAAAATGTACAGAAACATTCAAAAGAGTAAACTCTTATATATAGAGAGTTCTACTCCATAACTAGGCTACCTAACAGAGGGTCTGTTGGGGAAGAATGACTTTGATTCACACACAAACACAGAAAGACCCACAAGAGTCTGTCAGGGAAAGAGATTGAGTCCAATGGAGGTTTGGGAACATTTCAATCCATGACATTTCAGTCCTTGGAAACTCTAAACATTTCTTCATTGGTTTTCTCTGGATCACTCTATGAGTCCACTCCAAAGAATTATTTTGCTATATCATATTCCACATACTTTACATATAGATATGTGAATATTAGATGAGTATGTCTCTGACAAACAGCATGTAGATGTGTGACAATTCATTCAGAGAAGGCAAGAGATCTGAGGCCCAGCATGCCATCTTCCACACAAGAAGATTTAGGTGCACACATTCACACATGTGTGCATTTAGACAAGAACATAAGCATACATACCAAGAGTTCCAGGGTAATAAGCTAACACAAGGACAGATCCATTAAGCCAGAAGTTATTTTACCACATTATATATATATTGGATTTTTTTCCCCAAACAGTCTAATCTACTCATCACATTCACCAAGAGAACACATAGAATTGGGTGTGCACTCACTGTCAACAGACAGTGACTATGATAAAAGTTTCCCATTGGACAATAGCCTTACCACACTCTTACCTAACACCAAGCAAACCAGTCAGGCAGAGGTTGGGCAGCCTTCTTCTTATTAATTCAAAAGTGCCCTTGGCATTGAAAATGAAGTCATGGGGCAAAGGTTAGAGGGGGTAGCAACATCAGAGGGTGTGTGCAATAGGTCCCAGAGAAGAAACAATGGACACAGTTCACATCATCTGGAAATGGGACACAGGAATGTCTTTTGAGGCATCTTATCAAAGGTAGTCATTTTGAGACCAGTAGTTATGTCCATTACTCTTAATTCCCCAGTGATTATATATGCGTGTGTCTACTCATATGTATAGTATGTGCATGTGTATATGCCAGCCTTTTTTCCCTCTCAATTTTTGGGGGGGAAAATAAAATACCCAGGAACTTTCACGTCACCTCAAGAGAGGCAGGGGAGACCCGGTCACACTCGGCTCGGGACCGTAGGCTATGCCACTGTTCCACTGCTGTCCGGTGGGTGTTCAGCATCCGCCGCCAATGGTTGGATTCTGAGGAACCAGTAGAGTACTGGCCAATGACAATTCGCCCAATAAAGTCATTGCTGCTCTTCATATTGTGGCCATACACTGGAAAGACAGAATGGGGGAAAGGAGGGATATAAAGGTTGTGAGGAAGGGACAGCAAGCCAAGGGCAAGGGAAAGAGAGTGTTGGGGAGGAAGTGGAAAGTTTGGTAGGATAAGGATAAGATTTAAAAAAAAGATTAAAAAATAGAAATAAGATATCAGTGAGAAGACTATATTTCCCTTAAAATCAGGAACTATCCTCTCCTTCAAATTCAATATTTTTTATCTTTTTTTTAGGTTATGCATGTACAATCATGTTAAACGTATTTCTACATTAGTCATGTTGTGAAAGAAGAATCAGAACAAAGGGGAAAAACAATGAGGAGGAAAAAACAAAAACAAAAAAAGAGAAATAGTATGCTTTGATCTACATTCAGACTCCATAGTTTTTTCTCTGGATGTGGATAGCATTTTCCATCATAAGTTCTTTGGAACTATCTTAGATCATTGTATTGGTGAGAAGAGCCAAGTCTATTAAAGTTAGTCACCTTACAATGTTGTTGTTACTATGTACAACATAGGTTTGGCTCACCTCACTCAGCATCAATTCATGTAAGCCTATCCAGGTTTTTCTGAAATCTACCTGCTCATCATTTCTCATAGCACAATTGTATTCCATTACATTCATATATTAAAACTTGTTCTGCCATTCCCCTATTGATGGGCATCCCCTCAATTTCCAATTCTTTGCCACGACAAAAAGAGCTGCTATAAACATTTCGGTACATGTGGAGTCATTTTCCCTTTTTTTGTGATCTCTTTAGGATACAGACCTAGTAGCGGTATTGCTGGATCAAAGGGTATGCACAGTTTTATAACCCTTTGGGCATAGTTCCAAATTATTCTCCATAATGGTTGGCTCCATTCACAACACCTAACTCAATTTTTTAAATGATAATTTGATAACAATACTGTATTTTAAAAATCAAATCCAAGAATTCTTAACCAGGGTCAGTGAATGTTTTTTAAAACATATTTTGATAACAGCATTTTGATATAATTGGATATTATAATCACATGTATTTTATTTTATGCATTGAAAAACACTACTCTGAGAAGGGGTCCATAGACTCTACTAGACTGTCAAAGGCTCTACCAGACAAAAAAGGTTAGGTACTCTCAATCTAATCTATGTCATTGTTTCATCTATAAAGGTTTCTGTTGTCCCACATTATTCCATCAGACTATAACCTTCTTGAAGGTAAGGTCCCAAGTCTATTTAACTCATGTTGACAATGTGTGAGATGCAGCAAGTTCCTAATAATTCATTTTTGACCATGAAGAATCACAAAATCATGGAATTTTAGAGCTGGAAGGAAATATCTTGGTGTAGGAGAATGAGTGCTGATTCTGCAGTCAAAGGAACTCGATTCAAAAGCAAGCTCTGCCACTTATGTGGCCAGGTCTCTTACTCTCTCTGGGACTCAGTTTCCTCATATATAAAATTAGATGACTTCCAAGATTTTTTTCACCTCTAAAGCTAAAATCTTATAACCTCAGTGATCATAGGGTTCAGCTCATATCTACTGTAACAAATTATCAGCATTTCTATATATTACTAACAAAGCTCAATAGCAAGAGAAAGAAAGAGAAATTCCATTTAAAATTACTGTATTTGGCAGTCTACCTGTCAAAACAAAACCAGGAACTATCTATGTGAACATAATTATAAAACGCTTTTCATACAAATAAAATCAGATCTAAATAACTGGAAAAATATCAGTTGCTCATGGGTAGGCTGAGCTAATATAATAAAAATGGTAATTCTACTTAAATTAATTTACTTATTCAGCACCATGCCAATCAAACTACCAAAAATTATTTTGTAGAGCTAGAAAAAAGAACAACAAAATTCATCTGGAAGAACAAAAAGTCCAGAATATCAAAAAAACTAATGAAAAGAAATGCAAGGGAAGGTAGCCTAGCTGTACCAGATCTTAAATTGTATAATAAAGCAGCAATCATCAAAACTACTTGGTACTACTGGCTAAGAAATACAGTGGTGGATCAGTGGAACAGGTTAGGTATGCAAGACACAATAGTCAATGACTATACTAATCTACTATTTGATAAATCCAAAGACTCCAGCTTCTGGGATAAGAAATCACTATTTAACAAAAACTGCTGGGAAAATTGGAAAAATGTATGGCAAAAAACTGGGCATAGACCAACATTTTATACCCTATACCAAGATAAAGTCAAAATGGGTACAAGATTTAGATATAAAGACTGATACTATAAGCAAACTAGAAGAGCAAGAAATAGTTTACCTTTTAGATCAATGGAGAAGGGAAGAATTTATGACCAAACAAGAGAACACTATGAAATGCAAAATGGATAATGTTGATTATATTAAATTGAAAAGTTTTAGCATAGACAAAGTCAATGCATCCAAGATTAGGAGGGAAGCAGAAAAGTGGGAAAGAATTTTTACAACCAGTGTCTCTGATAAAGGCCTCATTTCTAAAATATATAGAGAACTGAGTCAAATTTATAAGAATACAAGTCATTCCCCAATTGATAAATGGTAAAAGGATATGAACAGGCAGTTCTCAGAGGTAGAAACTAAAGCTATCTATAGTCATAAGAAAAAATATCCTAAATCACTACTGATTAGAGAAATGCAAATCTAAACAATTCTGAGGTACCACATCACACCTATTATGACAAAATAGGACAATGATAAATATTGGAGAAGACGTGAGAAAATTGGAACACTAATGCATTGTTAGTGGAGTTGTGAAATGATCAAACCATTTTGGAGAGCAATTTGAAAATATACCCAAAGAGCTATAAAATTGTGCATACCTTTTGACCCAGCAATACCACTTCTAGGTTTGTATTCCAAAGTGATCATAAAAATGGGAAAAGGACCCGCATGTACAAAAATATTTATAACAGCTCTTTTTGTGTTGGCCAAGAATTGGAAAGTGAAGGCATGCCCATCAATTGGGAAATACAAGTTGTGGTATATGAATGTAATAGAATACTATTGTGCTATAAGAAATGATGAGCAAGCAGACTTCAAAAAGAAAAAAACCTGGAAAGACTTATATGAACTGATGCTGAATGAAAATGAGCAGAACCAGGAGAACATTGTACACAGTAACAGCCACATTGTGCAATGACTGACTTTGATAGACTTGGTCTTCACAGCAATGCAAGAATCTAAGACAACTCCAAAAGACTCAGGATGGAAATTGGTATCTACATCTAGAGACATAATTATGGAGTCTAAATGCAGATGGAAGCTTACTATTTGCTCTCCTTTTCCTTTGTTGTTTTGTTTTATTGCTTCATTCTTGTGGTTCCTCCCATTAGTTCTAATTATTCTTTACATCATGACTAATGGGAAAATATGCTTAATATGAATGTATAAATAGAGCCTATATCAGATTGCATGCTATCTTGGCTGGGGGGAGAGGAGTAGGAGGAGGAGAAAATTTAAAAGTCAAAATCTTACGGAAGTGAATGTTGAAAACTAAAAATAAATAAATTATCAAAAAAAGTAAAAAAAAAAACCCACATATATTTAGTAGTTTCCTGTTAGGAGCTACTACCATTTCTCCAACCTTTTGAAGGGAGGCCAGCACAAGACATTTTCATAGGAAGATTTTCACTGTTAATATCCACAGACATTTAATTTTCATCTTGACCGCCTAATGAGATCATTAGCTTGATTTATCCTTGGAGTCATGTTAGCCCATTCTCTCTCTGTACTGTGGCATTCCTCATGATCTGCTACTCTCATGGGCACCCAGACTGTCTGGGTTATTAATGAGGGGCCATAGAATGTGATGTATCACGGATTTACCCAGCATGAGCCAGGCAAGTGCAGGATTGATCCCAGGAGGAATTCTGATGATCAAATAAGCCAGTCAAAATATGCAAAAAAAAAAACCCCAGAGCTCAGATAGTAATGAAACCCTAGCCTCCCCTTGAGATCCACATCAAGTCTATGAAATTATAAAAACAGAGAAATGAAAATAACTAAAAACCAAACCCACCACCCACTTCCACCCCCACCAAGAGGTTTATAAAATAATCAAAACAAACAAAAAATAAATATCTGAAGCTAATCCCACAAAAATCATTAGCATGGTTTTGTTATGATCTTCTCAATTAGAGCAGTGGACTGAAATTATTGACTGCCCATCTCCTGGAGAACATTAGATCACAGGAGTCTAGACTTACAGCTAGAAGGAACCTCAGAGGTCATCAAATCCAATCCCCTCTATTTGTGAATGGGGAAACCAAGGCCCTGGCATTTAAATGCCTTGTCCAAAGCCAAATAGCTAGTGAGTGGTTTGAGGTCACATGTGAACCCAGGTCTTCCTAAGTCCAAGTCCAGGGCATTACCCACTACATTACAATATGTTGTTGTAGGTCATCAGAAAATATGAATGAGCTTTATTTTTTTAAAGAAAATATACTGTACAAAAATCCAAACTTATACAATAGATTTGGTGGGGAGGGGGCAACAAGGAGAAGGGAGAGATTTGGAGGATGAGGGAAGAGATATGATTTCATTAGTATTAGGAATTCACAGTAAGGAAACTCCCTCTGCCAGTGTAGATGGGCCTCAAGGCTCTGTGTCAGTAGCAGGATTTGAAATCAGGTCTTTCTGACTCTAGAGAGAGCTTTCCATCCACAACCATAGTCTGCCTCTCAACAAGGGAGATATTGTTGTTCGTCCTTCATAGTTGAAGAGGATACCATGATGTTGGAGTCTAGGTACAGTGTGTCCAACTGTGGTTGATCAGACCAATAAGGCTCTACCATAGGTTGGGCACAAATATTCCATTTGAACATTTGGGATGGAGATGTCTCTAAATTTGCACATCTCATGTTTCTTTTGAACTACTGCAGTTCTGCTTTACTCATAGAGCACAGCACCTTTTTTGATGCAGGCATGCCATGCTGAGTGGTCATGTGCCAGCATCTCCCATGTCTCTCAATTGTTACTAAAGTTCTTTAGAGAGACGTTGAGAGTGTCCTTGAACCACTTCTTCTGATCTCAGTGTGAGTACTTGCCTTCTGTGAGTTCTCCATAAAATGGCTTAAGAATGCATTGCTTTACTACAGGTATTGTATAAACAGCCTCCCTACTGCCTTGAGGAGAAAATTATTCCATTTACAAAAATTCTATTTTCACAGAGCTTTTTGCTAACAAATCTATCACATAAAATGAGGTAGGATTTTACAGCTGTTGGTTGGTAATTCTAGAAAGCAATTGTTTTGGAAACAATCTGGAAATACCAGTGGACTACAAGCTGAACACAAGTCAGTGTGATATGGCAGCCAAAAACTCACACCATCTTGGGCTGTGTTGATAGGCAAAGCTTTCAGGAATAGGGAAGTAATCCTGTCACTGTATTCTACCTCCTTTAGACCTCCTCTTGAATAATGTGTTCAATTATGGATATCACAGTTTAAGAAGGACATTGGTTATCTGGAATTATACCCAAAGAGTTACTAAATTGCCCATACCCTTTGACTCAGCAACATCACTATTAAGTCTGTTTCCCAAGAAGATAAGGGAAAAAGGAAAAGAACTTCTATGCCCTAAAATATTTATAGCAGCTCTCTTTGTGGCGGCAAAGAACTAGAAATTGCCGGGAAACCTGTCAATTGGAGAATGGCTAAACAAATTGTGGTATATGATTATGATGAATCCCACTGTGCTATAAGAAATGACGTGCTCGATGATTTCAGAAAAACATGGAAAGACTTGCACAAAATAATGAAGAGTGAAATGAGCAGAACCAAGAGAATGTTTTATATAGTAACTGCAATATTGTTTTAAGCACAACTGTGAGTGACTAAGTCATTTTTGCTATTTACTATTATATATTTTACTATTTACTATTATAAATAGCCAAATTATCTACAAAGGATCTATGAAGGAAGACACTATCTGCATCCAGAGAAAGAACTGATAAATAGAAGCATGTATAGTATGGTGTTATGTGTGTGTGTGTGTGTAATGGTAACCATCTACAGTGAAGGGAGGGAAGAAAAAAAAGAAAATTATAGGATAACTATTATATACTTAAAAAAAGAGGCAAGTTGTACATAATAGACATGCAGTTTCATGTGCAATTCTTTTTTCTATTCTACTTTGTTACAGAAATGCTTGTTTTATTTCTTAAGTTCAGAATTTTTTTTAAAAAAAGAACATTGGCAAACTGAGTGTCATGAGTAGCTCAGCTAGAATGATGAAGGGCCTTGAGTCCATGAGGATAAAGTGGAGGATGTGGGAATAGAGAAGATCTGGGGGGAGGGGTGCGACTTGAGAGCTGTCTTCAAGTATTTAAAAAGCTCTGATGTGAAGAAAGGATTAGACTTACTCTGTTTGGCCTCAGAGGGCAGAACCAGTAACAATGGTGAGTGGGAGTTGAAAAGAGGTAAATTTAGGCTAGAATGCCAAGAGAAACTTCCTAATAGCTTGAGCTGCCCAAACATTGAAGGGGCTGCCTCAAAATGTGAGGATTCCCTCTCCTTGGAGTTTTTCATGCTGAGACTGCACAATGATTCATCAGGCATGTTACAGCAGGGATTCCTTTTGAGTATGAGTTGATTAGACAGATGTCTAGGTAGGTCCAACTCTAAAATTCTGTGATTCTGTAACATCAAAGTAATCCCTCCTTATCCTCCTCTTCATATCACTTTCCTACCACTGATCTTGAATCCAAAATCAAATTCTGTACCCAGTCTTAGATTCTTTGAGATTTTTCTCTTCTCTTTGGGCAAACTCCCCAAGTTCCTCTGGGTTTCCAAAGCTCAAGAGGTAGCCTGGTATAGTGGATAGAGTGGAGGAGGCCTGGAGTCAGGAAGACCAGAACTCAAATCCTGCCTCAGATGTGTACTAGCTGTGTTACCCTGGACGAGTCACTTAAAAGCTGCTTGTCTTAGTTTCTTCAACTGTAACATGGGGATAAGGGCAGCTAGGTGACATAGTGAATACATGCTGGGTCTGGAGTCAGGAAGACTCATCTTGCTGAATTCAAATCCAGCCTCAGACACTTACTGTATGGCCTTGGGCAAGTCACTTAACCCTCTTTGCCTCACTTTCTTCATCTGGAAAATAAGCTGGAAAAAGAAATGGCAAACCACCCACTGCAGTATCTTTGCCAAGACAACCCCATATGGGGTCACAAAGAGTTGGACACAACTGAAATGACTGAACAACAACAAAAATGGGGATAATAATAGCAGCTATTTCCCAGGGTTGTTACGAGGATCATAGGAGATAATATTTGTAAAGCACACATAACACTTACAATCCTGGATCATAGTAGGTGCTATATAAATGATGATGAATGTGAAGACCTGTACCTAAAATAAGGCCAAGGGTTTTTATATCCTATAGGTCTTGGAAATTGGGCTACAAGAAATGCAGTCCATGGTTTTCCTTCTTCCATCAAAAACTACAATTTAATAGCCTATGAAAGAGTGAATGCTGGATGACTTATACACTCACTAACTGGCTTCAAACTAGGAGTCTGCTGAGCTATGTCTAGGTGAATTACAGTTCATTGGTAGGCATACAGGCAAATATACACACTCACACATTCCTCTCCCAATAACTTAAAATATAAACTGTAATGAGCTGAAATCGACTAATATGAACAGTTTTCCATTCTAATGGCTTGCCTGGAAGAATACTGCCATTAGCAAATCACTAAATTGAAAGAGGGCAGTAATAATGATTGGCCACTCTCAAATGTGTTATCTCATTTCATTTTTTCAACAAATCTGTGAGCTGAGTAGTTATTAAGCTCTCTTAAAAAGGGAAAGAAACTGCACTTTCTACTACAACTTCTATCCTTCTGCTAGTCTGGACAATCTGCCATCACCTATACATACCACATACATTCTCATTTCGGTGCCTTTCCTCATGCTGTTCCTATGCTTTTAATACCCTCCCTAACTCTCTGGCTGTTGAAAGTTTTTTACCCATATTTTAAAATCCAGCTCCAATGCTGCTTACTATAAGAAACCTTTCCTGATTCCTTCAGGTATTACTTTTTCCTATTCCTTGAAATCAGTGAAGGAGACAGACGTACCTGAGTATTTTAAGTTCTGAGGAAACATATTTTCTTCAGATAAACATACGTCTGAGAGCGAGGAAAACAGTTGAGTAGGGAGAGTTATACTTTTCTTCTCTCCCAATTGGCAACAACAATATAAATAAGAGAGATTCTACTTTAAAGAGGGGTTACCACAATCTTAGATATCTCTTGACAATACAGAGAATTCTGATAAGACTGAGAAATGCATTTCCCATTGGAACATACCTGGCCTTTAGTAACATCTCTGATCCCAAGGATTGCAAGCTTCCCAACTTCCTTTCTACTATGGCAGGCCACTGATTGTCTATGCACTCTAAACAAGCTTAAAAAGCTATAAAAAGCCAATCTCTACCCTAAGAAGCTGAAGCTGCTATCAGCCCAAGCAATCTTCCTCAGTGCACTAATAAATTTCCTTCCAGTCTGGCTTCTTGCTTTTTGACTCCCCTCATCCCCCAGACTTACAGACCTCATGGCAGGGAGATTTTCCCCCTCCATGGAAATTTCCACAACAAATCTCACATCTTTCTGATGCACATATCATGCACTGATTAGTATTCTAGTTATTGGTGTCAATGCTGTATCTCCCTATTAGACAATATGGGAAGGCAGGATCTTATCTAACCTTTGTTGCTCCCATAACTTTCGGCACAGTGCTCTGCAATTAACAGCCAACATGTATGTTTAAAGCCCCTACAAAGTGCCAGACACTATGGTACAGGCACTGGGAATACAAAAATTAAACAATCTCTGCCCTCAAGGAGTTTACAATCAAGAGAGACAACATATACATAAACAAGTACATATAGAATGCATAAAAATAAGGTAATTTTGGGAGGGAGGGAAGTAGCAAATGAGAAGGGATCAGAGAAGGTTTCCTGGAGAAGGTGATGCTTGTATTGAACTTTGAAAAAAGAGAAGGAGGCCAGGAGATAGTGTATCCCAAGCATACAGGCCATCAGATACAAAGGCAGAGAGATGGTAGATAGAACAGCAAGAACAGTTTGGAAGGACCACAGAGTGTGGGAATGAGAGTAATCATATAATAAGGTTGGAAAAATAAATTGGGAGTAGGTTGTAAAGGGCTTTAAATGCCAACCAAAGAGTTGATATTTTCTCCATGTAATAAGAAGCTACTGAAGTCTGTAGAGTCAGAGAATGACATGGTCCAACTAATGCTTTAGGAAAATTATTTTTTTCTTTCTTTTTCTTTCTAAAATTTTTTAAAATGTTATTTATTTATTTATAGTTTTCAACATTCACTTTATAAGATTTTGAGTTCTAAATTTTCTCCCCCTCCACTCCCACCTCCCCAAGATGGCATGCAATCTGAAATAGGCTATACATATAAGATCATATTAAACATATTTAGGAAAATAATTTAGCACACCGTTTATGTGTGGACCTAGATGGACCTAGAGCCAGGATAATCTGAGTTCAAACTCAGCCTCAGACATTTACTAGCTGTGTGACCTTAGGCAAGTTACTTACAAATTACTGTCTACTTCAGTTTCCTCATCTGTATAATGAGGATAATAACAGCACTTACCTCATGGGATTGTTGTGCAGATCAAATGAGATAATATTTGTAAAGTTCTTGGCATATCTTAAAATTTGTTATGAATCCTAGGTTTTATTTCTATATGGACCTTAGACAACATTGAGTACAACCCCCCTCCTCATCTTATAGGTGATGAAATGCTCAGGATATTTTCTCTGGCTGTACCCCATTCCTGGAATGTTCTCCTCATTTCAATCTACTGGCTTTCCTGGTTTCTTTTAAGTCCCAAATAAGATGCCTTCTCCAACCTCTCTTAATTCTAGTACCTTCCTTCTTTTAACTATTTCCTACTTATCCTGCATATTGTTTTATATATTTGTTCGCTTGTTGTTACCCCCAATAGATTGTGAGTTCTGCCTTTTACCTTTTTGTATCCCTAGCATTAAGTACAATGCCTAGCACCTTGCTGTTGTTGTTCAGTCATGTCTGATTTTTCATGACTCCATTTGGGGCAGTCATTTAATGTTGATTGTCCTTACAATATTACTGTTACCATATACAGTGTTCTCCTGGTTCTGCTCATTTCACTTTTCATCAGTTCATATAAGTTTTCCCAGGTTTTTCTGAAACTATCCTGCTCATTGTTTCTTATAGCACAATCGTATTCCGTCATAATCAAGACACCACAACTTGTTCAACCATTCCCCAATTGATGGACATCCCCTCAATTTCCAATTCTTTGCCACAATAAAATGAACTGCTATAAATATTTTCGTACTAATAGGTCCTTTTTCCTTTCCTTTGATGTCTTTGGGATATAGAACTATTAGTGGTATTGCTAGATCAAAGGATATGCACAGTTTGATTGTCCTTTGGGCATAGTTCCAAATTGTTCTCCAGAATGGTTTGACTAGTTTACAACTCCACCAACAGTGCATTAGTGTCCCAATTTTTCCACATCCCCTCTAGTATTTGTTATTTTCCATTTCTGTCACGTTAGGCAATTTGATAGGTGTCAGGTGGGTACCTCAAGAGTTGTTTTAATTTGGGGGCAGCTAGGTGGCACAGTGGATAGAGTACCGGCCCTGAAGTCAGGAAGACCTGAGTTCAAATCTGGCCTCAGACCAAATACTTGACACTTACTGGCTGTGTGACCCTGGGCAAGTCACTTAACCCCAATTGCCTAAAAAATTTAAAAAAAAAGAGTTGTTTTAATTTGCATTCCAATTATAATCAGTAGTGATTTAGAGCATCTTTTCATGTGACTATTAATAGCTTTGATTTCTTCTTCTTCTGAAACCTGACTGTTCATAACCTTTGACCATTTATCAACTGGGGAGTAGCTTTTATTTTTACAAATTTTGCTCTGTTCTATCACATTATTTAGACATAATGATCACAAACTTGGTCATTAGGTTTCCCAAGCCATAGAACCTGGAGTAGTATTTACAGATTAAAGGAGATTGCTATAGATTGGGAAAATGACAGCCAAATAGTAAGGAAAGAAACAGAAAAGCTATTAAAAAAAACTAGAACTAAAAAAGTCTGAAAGCCATGGTAGCCGGGAGTACCAAGTAAGAGAGTTGCAAAATCCTCTATAAATTTGAATGGTTCCTAAGGGCAATATTACTGTATAATAATTGATTTTTACATGATGATCATAAGGCAAGAAAGGATAAATTATGCTCAAGATATTCTATTTAAGAAGTCAGGGAAAAGTCTCTGCCTGATGAGGAACCCATTGCTGCCAGCCAGAGATACTATCTATATGTATTATCTCCTCCAATAGAAGGAATGTTCTACCTTAGGTAAACAGGATGCAACTGTTTGATTTTTGTCTTTGTATCACATAATAGGCACTGAATAAATTCTTGTTGATTGATTTTTTAAAAGGCAGAAAATTAGTCATAATTTAAAGTGATTTCCATAAAAACATTTAAGATTTTATGTTTTTGGGCTCGAAGAGGAAAACATCAGTTATATGGAAAGTTAATTTGAATGGAATAACTAATTAGAATGGAAGTACCTTATAGAAAGGGACTGTGTTACTCTCTGTATCTTGTAGCATCATAGGTACTTAATAATTGCTTGTTGGGTTGAATTGAATTTCTATAATGGTGTGAATTAAATGAGGAATGATTATTGAATGAAAAAGGAAAAGATTAGTTTTATTTTATAAAAATGTAAAGAGAAATTATATTACTTAGTAATGTCAATGATTTCCCATCATCCCAAAGGCTACCTCCTCAGAACCTAACATTCATCTAAGTCCATGTGGATATGCTTCCACAAGTCCTTTTCAATCCTTATTCTTGCTTTGGAAGAAAGAATATAAATGCTGAGGGGGGTTGACCCAGCTGAGTTGGTATGGATGGGATGCAATCTGCATTGTTGGAGGGGATACACATATTGATAAGACTGATAGTCTCCTTCTGATGACGGTGACGTCTTCAGCAATTGCCACACAAACTATCAACAGTGTTCAAGAAAAAAAAAAGTTTTTGATTTTTGGTCTCTAACCAAGTTGCCACTTAAGAATTATATCATGTATCTGTTTCTATGGTGCTCATCACCATGGCATTTCAGAGCTCAGACAAACATTCTTGGCAAAACAAATGCAAACACATGAAGAAAATGTTTCCCTGGATTCTTGGCCCTAGAAACCGACATTTGAGAGAACTTTTCTAATCACAGATTCTATATTCCATGAGCAAGAGTCATAAGAGAATTGAAGCTTTCACAGATTTAAATGTGTTTTTAAAAAAAAAAAAGCCAGTTCTTGAATGTAACGGCTGAACTGCTTTTGGTTGCTAATTGACAGTTAAGGAAATAAAATTAGAAGAGTTGGAATGTGGGTGTAATAAACATTCCAAATAAATCTAAGACCTTCGAAGACTTCAGCAGATTGTACTGGTTACACATATCTTATGTTTCATTCACTGTGTGATATTCTATACTCAGATATGCCTTTAAATGCCCACTCCCTAAGCCAGCTTCTTTTTTGAACTTTATCCAGCAGTGACAGTCAGCTTCAAAGATACAATGTGGGATACAGATTTGCCATAAACTACTTCTAAAATCTCTCTTCTTATGTGTTATTTTGGGCTAGTATCGGTCTTCCTCTAGTTTAGACCCAAAGCTACTTCAGAAATCAAATGAAAGAATGAATGCATATACAGTTTGCACCACCTGATCATGGACAGTTAATGGCAAATTGCAGCAGAAGTACACCCAGCAATACCACTAGTAGGTCCAGACCCCATGAGAGATCAAAGTGAAGAAGAAAAGTCCTCATATATATAAAATTATTTATAGTATTTCTTTTTCTAATGGCAAAGAATTGGAAACTGAAGGGGTTGCCCATCAATTATAGAAAGGCTGAACAAGTTATGGTATGTGAATGTGATGGAATACTATGGTGCTATAAGAAATAGGAATGGCTTCAGAAAAACCTGGGAAGAGTTTTATTAACCGTTACAAACTGAAAGGAAGAGAACCAGGAGAACAATGTATATTATAACAGCAACATTGTAAAGATAACTTTGAATGACTTGGTGACTCTGAGCAAAACAATGACTAACCACAGTTCCAAAGGACTCATGCTGAAAAATGCTATCCACCTCCAGATAGAGAGTTAATGGACTCAAGAGTGCAGATTGAAGCATATTTTCTTTTCTTTCTTTTTTTTGGACATGATTAATGCAGAGTTTTATTTTGCATGACTATACATATTTGTAACAAATTTTGTTTTTCTTGCCTTCTCAATGAGTAGGGAAGTGGGAAGGGGGGCAGAGAGTTCACAACTAAAAATAAAATAAAACTGAATTTTAAAAATACATGTCAAATTAGATGTGCTTGCAGATAGCCCAAGAGGTCAGTTTAGGGACCCTGAACTCCCCAACTTCTTATGTAGAAGAGTGGAGATTTTTAATTCCTCGGGCAGTAGGGTCCCAGAATCTTAGTCTTTGAGCCAGAGAAGCTTTGGGAGTTGCCTCATGGGTAATTTCAAGTTCAGGAATTCCAGGACTAGAACTTCTTGAAAGAAGGAGGGTATGGGTGAGAAAGGCAGACAGACAGACAGACACAAAGAGAGATAGAGACAGAGACAGAGACAGAGAGAGAAGAGAAGAGAGGTGGGAAGGAGGGAGGAAGGGAGAGAGAGAGAGACAGACAGAGAAAGAGAGACAGAGAGAGAGAGAGACACAGAGAGAGAGAGAATCTTGATTCATTATTCTTGGACACTGTTTTCTCTTAATTTTCTTCCTACCTGTCTGAATGGTCCTTCTCAGTCACCTTTGCTGACAAGTCATCCAGGTTACATCTTCTAACCGTGGGTGTCTACCAAGATTTGGTCCTGGGTTCCCTCGTCTTCTTCCTCTATACCATTTTGCTTGGTGATCTCATCAGTTCCCATAGATTCAATTATCATTTCTATGTAGGTGATTCTCAGATATACTTGTCCAGCCCTAACCTCTCTCCTGACCTCCAGTCTCATATTACCAACCACCTATTGGACATCTTAAATTGGATGTTTCAGATATTTCAAACTTGATATGTCTAAGACTGAATTCATCTTCCACCTCAAATCCTCCCCTCTTTCTAACTTCTCCATTACCTTCAAGAGTACCTCCACCCTGCCAGTTACCCAAGTTCACAATCTAGGTGTCATCCTCAACTCCATACATCTTTCACCTCTTATATCCAATCTGTTGCCAAATCCTGTTGTTTCTACATCTCTTATGTGACATAGCACACATATGCTATGATACTGTTGATATCATAGCACTGAATTAACTCCAGTCTTTCCCCACTCCAAGAGCAGGTCTGACCACCTCATTCCTTCAAATTCAACAAACTCCAGTGACTTCCTATTACCTCCAGGGTATAATATAAAATCCTCTGTTTGGATTTTAAAGCCCTTCATAACCTGGCACCTTCCTACCTTTCCAATCTTCTTACATCTTACTCCCCCCTCCACAGACTCTATGATCTGGTGACATTGGCCCTATCGCTGCTCTTGTCACTCCATCTCCAACCCTAAGCATTTTCACTGGCTATCCTCCAAGCATGGAAGTCTGTCTCTCTTCATTTCTGCCTCCTGGCTTCTGGGGCTTCCTTCTGAGTCTCAAGTAAAGTCCCACTTTCTGCAAGAAGCTTTTTGTATTCCTTCTTAATTATAGTTCTCACCCTCTGAGATGATTTTCAGTTTATCCTTCATTCTCAAGGAGACCAATGACATCATGAGGGTGATATAATGACTTGTGCATGAATCAGATTTAATTGAAGTGAGGCAGAGTTGCACAAAGTTGTAAGCCTCACTGTCTCCTCCAGAGTCACTGAAGTCCAGTGGCAAGACAAAGGTCAAGATGACTGGCGATGGCCCAGGAGGTAGTGGGTGACCTGTTTATATCTTGTTTATCCATAATTGATTGCACGTTGTCTCCCCCATTAGACTATGAGCTCCTTAAGGACATGGACTGGCTTTTGCCTTTTTTTGTATTCCCAGTACTTAGCACACTGGCTAGCACATAGTAGACACTTAACACTCAAAGGACTGACTGTTCTATGAGATTAAAAAGGCAGATACTACCCCCATTTTACAGATAATAAAACTAGATTCAAAGAGATTAAATTACTTGCTAAATGTTTTATGGCTGTAGATGGCATATTTAAGTAGAATCCAATCCTTGGCTCTGCCCACTGCATGATGCTACTTTATACATACCATCTCCCTTCCTTCTTCCTCTCCCCTTCTACCATTCTTCCCAATTCCTTTCTACACTCTGCTCCAAACTCCCTCCCTCCAGGATGATCTCTTGATGAATAATTATTTCCCACCACAAAATATGATCAGTCCTTTATTCATCTCAGCATTCTTGTCCCTGATTTTTAATCTATTTGTGGGAAAATATTCCCTTTTTCTAACCAGAGTATAAGTGTAGCAGGGACACTATGTCTTCTCCTTCCTGGCATGCAGTAACACTGGTAAAGTACTTGGCTCCCTGATACTCCCTACACTATCTTGTCATTTCTAACTTCACACTATCTCTTATATATGTTCTCTTTTCTCTGCTAACACAGCCATTAATGCTAATTTACATTCTCATCACCTTTGTTGGAACTCTTGCAATAACCTTCTAACTGAACTCTCTGCCTCAAGCCTCTCTCCATTCCAATTCATCCTGCCTGGGTGGTTTTGCTAAAGCTTAGATCAGACCACTGAGCAACAGTACCTCCAACTCAAGAAATTCTAAGCAGAGGCTCCCAAACTTATTTGGCCTACCGTCTCCTTAAAAAAAAAAAAATTATTCAGTGCCCCACCTGGATATCTACTTTCTTCAATCCTTTAACTTTTTTTTTAATTGTGTCATTTCAAACTACTACAGGCCCCTGGATTGTTCCAGCACCCCCCAGGAGGCAGTTTCCACTTTGGGAACCTATGTAATCTAATGGCTCTCTTATTACCTCCAAGGTCAAACACAAAGTGCTTTGTTTGGCATTTAAAACTCATCACAATCTGACTCCTTTTTAGTCTTTTTTGGGGGGGAGGTGAGGAAATTGGGGTTAAGTGACTTGCCCTGAGTCACACAACTAGTAAGTGTTATGTGTCTGAGGTGGGATTTGAACTCAGGTTCTCCTGACTTCAAGGCCGGTGCTCTATCCACTGTGCCACCTAGCTGCCCCTCTAATCTTTTTATATTTACTATTCGAATGCAATAATCCTGCTAGACTGGCCTTCTTTCAGTTCCTCAAATACAACATGCTGTCTCCTGTGCCCATGCCTTTGTAAATGGCTGCTCCACCATGGCTGGGATGTTCTCCCTCCTAATAAAAAGCCATTCTGAGTCTTCCTTCAAGACTCAGTTCAAATCTCATCTTCTTTAGGAGGACTTTCCCAATATTCCTGGTTGCTAGTGCCTTTCCTCTGAGATTACTTTCATACATACATACATACATACAAACATGCATGCATACATGCATAGATTGGGCAGCTAGATGGCACAGTGGATAGAGCACTGGCCTTGGAGTCAGGAGGACCTGAGTTCAAATCCCACCTCAGACACATAACACTTACTAGTTGTGTGACTCTGGGCAAGTCACTTAACCCTAGTTGCCTCAGGTTTCCATCTGTAAAATAAACTAGAAAAGGAAATGGCAAACCATTCTAGTATCTTTGCCAAGAAAACCCCAAATAAATCAAGAAGGGTTGGACACAACTGAAATGACTAAACAACAACAAATATATATATATATATATATATGCACACACATATATGTACATATGCATATGTATGTATAAACACAGACATATATAAATGTATATCTTATATACATACTTTATATATACACAGATATATTCCTATTTATGTATATGCTGTCTCCCCATTAGAATGTGAATGCCTTGAAGGCACGCTTTTCTTTGTATCCCCAGTGTTTGCAAAGTACATCTGGACATGCTCCAAACCCCCAGAACACATGGAATATAGTGTGGGAATTGGGTAAACCAGACTGACTCCATCTTGTGACTCAAATTTGGGTCTAGCTCAGTTCCCTTTCTATTCAATTATGCGTCTAGTCTAATTTCTATCTCGTGAGAAAATTTTATTCAATTTTGGGAATTGTGAGAAAACTTTATTGCATTGTTTGAACCTAGCCCGGCATGGCTACAAGGTTGGACCACCTCTACCTGCTGCTTAGAGACCCTTAACTAAGGACTTAAGTAATGCTGACCAGAAACTCAGTCAGTCCTAAATATTAATGCAAGGAATTTTCACACAATTATATATCTCAAGCAACCCATATGCCTTAACTGAAAACTGGCCCCAGGCTGGTCAATTGCTTATTGTTTCCATGTTCCTTTGATTATTCACAGACACTTGGGAAGAGCAAGATACCTCTTTTTCTGATTTCAGAGAATTGTACCTGTTCACTCTCCCCCTCTCAACTCAGAAAGTTCTTAATCTTTCCTCCAATTAGAAATCAGATTACCTAATCTTGCATCCTGGTTTTTCAGTAGTTTTTCGGTGGCATCTGACTCTTTGTGACCCTATTTAGGGTTTTCTTTGCAAAGATACTGGAGTGGTTTGCCATTTCCTTCTCTATCTCATTTTACAGATGAGGAAACTGAGACAAACAGGATAAAATGACTTGCCTAGGGTCACACAGCTAGTAAGTATTGAAGTCTGGATTTGAACTCAGGTCTTCCTGACTGCAGGCCCAGTGTTCTATCCATTAAACCACCTAGGTGCCTTCTGGTTTATATCCAGTTAACTGTCTGCTTTTAATTGACAATGTGGCCAGCTGGCCTCCTTTGTATTCCATACAAAAGGGGACTCAGCATAAACGTCTTTCTGCTATCTCTTGTAATAAAAATAAGTTACTACTCAAATCTTTTGGAATCATGACTGCTAGTTGACATAATGCATGAAAATCTGTCTCCTTCTGAATCCAGTGAGAAGCTTGAGGAAGCCTGGTCCTGATTTGTTATGTAACTAGTATGCATTGCTTAATAATATGCTCAGAAGCTTGAATTTTTGTTTCCTCAGTTAATTTCAGATGTCACCTGTCACAACAGTATTTAATAAATGTCGACAGACTATACTGGGTGTCAAGGAGAGCAGCTCCAGATAATTTTAATAACCACACCCAAACGGCCCAAAGAAGCACAGGGGACCCAAGGTACCACTGAGAGTAAAAACTAGAGGCTATTCTGTAGAGGATGCTGATGGAGGAAAGCACAAAACTCAAGTACAGAGGTGGGGAGAGGGAAATAGATTTACCCCAACCCAACCAGATATTGAGAACTAAAACCTGACTAGAAGATGAGACGGACAACGTGCTTCTTGAGCAAGCTTCCATGTGGTCAGAAATCAATTGAAACTGTAGTGGCAGAGAGTAACCCTCATACAGTGCTGTGTTAAAGCTGGACACAAAGAAGCTCCATGTCTCCAGTCAAGACAAGTGACTTCTTGAATATTCTCCTGCCCCATCCCCAGTCTCCTATAGTCTCGATAGACCTCTGAAGACTGAAGAGCTAGTCTTTGAGACACTGCTTGCTAGGCACCATGAAAAATGATAATTCATAATGAAATAATCTTTCATTCTTTTCAAAACATTTTCCCCACTAAATTGTGAGAGATGGCCTGTCTTTCATCTTTCTCTGTATCTCCAATGCCTGACACGTCATAGGTTCTTAATAAATGTTTCTTTATTGATGGATTGATTAATGTTTATTGACTGACTGACTTCTCATGTAAAAGGAAAGTGTAAGGGATGTTATTATCCTCCTTTGGCAGAAAGGAATCTAATATAGAGAGCTGCAGTGTATTAGCTGCCCAAGGTCACATAGCCAAGACAACAGCAAAATGTCAGTCAGTCAACAAGCATTTATTAAGCACCTACTATATGCCAGGCACTGTGCTAAGCACTAAGGATACAAAAAAATGCAAAAGACAATACCTAATACAGTATACTGCATAAAATACATAGGGAGGAGAAACTAAGCAGAACCACCTCACCTAAATAATTGGCTTTCCTTTATGAAGGTCACATTTGCCAAGAAAAACAAAACAAAACAAAAAGCCACAGAAAGAACTACGGAAAAGCTGATTTTTCAAACCTCCTAAGAGTCTCATCCAGTGAGCACTTTAAGGCCTTCTTAGTCCATTAAGCTCATGTGTTCTAGCTGTGTACCCCGGATATCCTGAAAACCAGACTCTGCTCAAAGAGCAACATATTTTTGTTTGAACAAGTCTTTATGGCAGAGCCATTTGGACAGCGAGCAGAACTGTCAGGATTTTTTTTCTTTTTTTTTTCTATCCCATTTTCAAGATCAAACAGCCATCTCCGGCTCCTAAAGTACCCATACAAAAGCCAGAGCGCAGGTGTTGAAATAATAGGCAAGATAAAACAAAGACCTTTTGAAGACAATTATGGCATCATGATGTGGGGCTAAATATAAGTAACCAAGAACGTGGCTGCCCTCAGCAGGTTGAGAAAAGCTAAATCTGAAATAGGATTAGAGGTCGTTAACAGGACCATCTTATGTTCCTATTATCACTTAAACTGCATTTGAGATGCATGTTGGCCACACTCACAGGTTATTGAAACACATTTACAGTGTAAAGCAAAGTCCACTGTGATAATTTCCAAAGGACTGTATGAATCCTTTGTTATGCTGAGCAGCAGCACATGCCACAGTGAAAAGAGCCAAGGAGACCTGTTTATGCACCAGCTTTGACAGTGACTCCTGGCTCAGTCAACTGTTTCCAGGTGTGAACGTGGCCAAGTCAGTTTCCTCCTCTGAGGGGATGGATTAATTGATCTCCAAGATCCTTTCTACTTACTAAGCTATTACAGCAATATTAGATAAATCTATATTAATGAAATTTTAATTAAATTTCTAATTTCTCTATCTTCTCTCTTGTATGTCCTCTCTTATCTCTATGTTTCTTGCGTGTACTCTCCATTCACACAGCCACAATCCTTGTTCAGGTTCCCATGGACTATTTAAAGAGACTCAATTGATTGTCCTGCCTCAAGTCTCACCTCACACTAATACATCCCCTATTCAGCCATCAAAATTATTTTCCTAAAGCATGAATTCCCCCCCCAAGTCAATAAACCCTAATTCTTCCTATTGCCTCTAGAATCAAATATAAACTCCTGTGTTAGCATTTAAAGCTCCTTATGACCTGACCCCTTCTTACCTTCTCAATCTTCTCTTTATACTTTACTCCTCTCCTTCACACTTCCCTGTCCAGCTACACTGGCCCTTTTGCTATTCCTCACATACAACACTGCATTGCTTGCTCCTATGTTTTCTTCCTACCCCATGCCTGGAAGGCTTCCCCCACTTTACTCCTACCTCTCAGATTCCCTGGCTTCCTTTAAGACTCAGCTCAAATCCCAACTTTTCTAAGGGGCCTTTCCCACTATCCTGCTAATGCCTTCCCTTCTCATACCTTCCACACCAAGACTTTCCCCATAAGAAATTAAATAGGAATTTGGGGGGGAGTTTTGCAGAAGCCACAAATGACATGTGCAGGCCAGCAGATGACACAGAGACTATGACCAAACAATTAACTCAAATTTTACAATAAGGTATTATAAACACCTCATAAAAGAAAAAGGAAAAATTCAGACTTCTCTGATATTAAGGGAGGGCTAAAAAGTTCTACACAGATTTCCCAGATGGTGGTGGGGACAGAGGTAGGGTACCATGATGTGGAAGGGGAAACTGTATATATCTTAGTCATTTATATGTTGACTTTTCTATTAGAACGAGAGCTCCTTGAGAGCAGGGACTGTTTTTGCTGTTCTTCATACTTGAAGCACTTAGCAAAGTGCCTGGCTATAATAAGAATGAAATTGGGCAATGCTGATACAATCTCTCACCTAGAAGAGACTAGGGAGCCTACTTTAAAAAAGTCATTTTGATGCACAGTGGAAGTGCCTTGGGGAGATAAGGAGCATGCAGAGACATCCTACAACTTGTCATTGTCTTCTAGCCATATATGAAGAGGAATCTTTTAGATTAGATGCATAGCCAGAACAAGAAGCATTCAAAAGCTAGTCACCCAGAACCCATTCCTCTTTTTGGGCTGATATCTTCCTATCTGGCAGCATTTAGGTGAAAGAAGAGAATCAATACTTAAAAAAAGAGGCCCTCCCCATCAGGAGCCACAGGCAGGAGGCCTGAATATGGGCCTCCATTCTTTGTTTTTCTTGTTTTAGATAAAGGAGAATGGCAATTGAGATCTGGGTGTGGAGCTCAGGCCAGGTTTTGAAGCCAGTTCAGCATAGGAATGAACAGGAACCTAAAGCATCCAGCCTATTGCTAGCTAATATAGGTGCTCATCCAGCAGGGATGCTGAACTGGGTCATGAACTTCATGGAACCAATGCTATATAGTCTACACTCCTCAAAGAAGGAATGGTATAGAGGAGAGTGTGCCTCCCTGGTGTTGGGAGACAGGAAGAATGTTTATACTTCTGTTCTTGCTAACTCCTAGAATTCTTTTTGTAAAAACTAATCAAGGCTAACTGACTAAATGAAACTGGAACACTAGTCACTGATGGTTAATTGTAGTGGGAACACACCAGAATGAGGATTAAGCTGATACCTCAACCCCTCAGGGTTGCCTTAGAACCCTGTGGGGGTGATACATAGCTGGGCCTTGCTCTAAGAGTGTGGGGCCAGAGGATTTCCTACACACACATTTAATAAATGCCTCTTACAGACTAACTAGAAATGAAGAGATTTTCTGTTACAGTTAAAACTGTCCCTAGATTATGAAGAATCTGGTCAGTTATCTCAAGTCCCACACCTAGGAAGCAATATCTAAAGAAGAATCAGGTAATAGTAATAGTTGACATTTATATACATATTAAATTCACTGAGGTACCAAAGTGATTTTTCCTAAAACTCAGGTCTATGTCATTCCCTTGCTCTACTAGGTCCCATAGCTCCCTATTACCTCTAGAATCAAATAGAAGATATTCTGTTTGGCATTTTAAGCTTTTCACAACCTGGTCTCAACCTCCCTTGGCAGCCTTAGTATATATTACTGCCCTTTATGAATTCTATGCCCCAACCAAATGGCTCTTCTTGCTGTACACCTCACATGACACTATAAATCTCCCATTTCCATGCCTTTGCACAAACTGTTCCTCATGTATTAAACTACTCCCTCATCACATACGTGTTCAAGTCAATAAACCTTTATTCAGCACCTGCTACATGCCAGGCACTATGTCAAGCACTGGGGATACAAAGAAATGCAAAAAAAAAAAAAAAAAGTCCCTGCTCTCAAGAAGCTCCTAGCCTAATAAATAAGGGGAAATATATCTAAACAACTGTAGGCAAAGAAGGGATAGCTAGGTGGCACAATGGATACAGTGCCCAGCCTGGAGTCAGGAAGATTCATCTTAGTAAGTTCAAATCTGGCCTCAGACACTAGCTGTGTGACCCTGGGCAAGTCACTTAACCCGCTTTGCCTCAGTTTCCTCATCTGGAAAATGAACTGGAGAAGGAAATGGCAACCCACTCTAGCATCTTTGCCAAGAAAACCCCAAATTGGGTCATGAAGAGTTGGACATATCTGAAACGACCAAACAACAACAAAAATGGACAAACAAGATACAGACAGGATAAATTGAAGATAATCAGCAGAGGGAAGGTACTATAATCAAGAAGGATTGGGAATATTGTTCAGTGGATAGAGCTCTGGGCCTGAAGTTCAAATACAGTCTAGGACACTTACTACTTGTGTGTGACCCTGGGCAAGTCACCAAACCTCAGTTTCTTCATCTGTAAAATGGCACCTACTTCCCAGGGTTGTTTTGAGGATTGAATGAGATAATGTAAAGCACAAAGCACAGCACCTGGCACGTAGTAAATACTATATAATTGTTAACTATTGTTATAAAGTCTAGATTTTCTAGTTTCTTTCAAACCTCAGCTCAAGTAGCACTTCTTATCTGAGGCCTTTTCTGGTCCCTTCAGATGCTAAGGTCTCTTCCTACTGGAAATTAATAATGAGAGCAAATAATGATGATTGTTAGCATTTATACAGCATGTTAAGGTTTGTAAATCACTTTACAAATATTTCATTACATCTCCACCACAAGCCTGGGAGGTAAATGTTATTATTATCCTAATTTTATAGATAAGGTAACTGAGGCAGAGGTTAAGTAACTTCCAAGGTTATATAGCTAGTAAATATCTGAGGCCAGATTCTGGACTCCAGGTCTGGTGTTCTATCTACTTCACCTAACTAAAAATTACCTTGTATTTATGTTGTATATATACATACATACACACACATATACATATATACATATACATATACACATATACATAGATTGTTGTTGTTCAGTTATGTCTGACTCATCATGATCCCATTTGGGGTTTTCTTGGCAAAGATGCTAGAATGGTTTGCCATTCCCTTCCCCAGCTCATTTTACAGATCAGGAAACTGAGGTAAACAGGGTTAAGTGACTTGCCCAGGGACACACAGCTAATAATAATCTGTCTGAGGCCAGATATGAACTCATGAAGAGGAGCCTTTCTGACTCCAGGCACAACACTTTATTCACTGCGCCACCTAGCTGCCCATCATTTTATATGTGTATGTATGTGTGTATGTATGTATATGTGTGTATATGTATATATGTGGATGTATATGTGTGTGCATATGTATGTGTGTATGTATTATATACATACATATATACACGTATATACACACATTTTATGGATGAGGAAAAAGAACAGAAAGGTTAAGTGACCCAGGTCACAGAGCCACTGAACTCACCACTTATGACTCTAAAATTCCTTTTCCATTATGCTACAATAGACTCTCAGTAGTTGAGCCAATTTAATCCAATTCTCTTTTTTAAAAAATCATATATTAAGGACCTTCTCAGGCTAAGACGTTCTACTTGGTTGTTATTGTTCATTCTTCCTTTTTGAAGACCAGTGATATCATGGGTGATGTCTTGACTCAATTTGCACATGATATGGATTTAAGTGAGGCAGAGTTGCACAAAGTCTCTCTTTCTCAGTCTTACTCTCTCTCCTTGAGTCATTGAAGTTCAGTGGTAGAACAAAAGTCAGCATGACTGGAGATGACCTGGAATTCAGTGGATGACTCTGGTGTCTTTGATGTCTGATCAAGCTCTAAGTACTCCACAGTACCTGCTTTAGCTTCCTTCACGGCCATTGGAACAAACTGTTCTGATCTGCCCATTCTTACGGAGAAAATCTTCACATGCTTGGAGTAGACATCCCCCTAACTCACTGATGGGTTTGAAGCCTGTCAGTTACCCTCAAACTAGTTTAGCCCATCTGCTGAGATGGATGATTTTACCAAGATATGGCATACTACAGGTTCTTAGAGCCATAGGTAATAATTAGGTGAATCAGGCAGACACCAAAGGTGGATGAGCAACCCTGAAAAGTGCTCAGCAGCTCTCACACCAGAGGTGTTAGTCCTCCTGAAACACCTCATACATCCCATTGTTCTAGGTTCTGAACATGAAAAGATATGAACAAAATAGTTCCTGCCCTCAAGAAGTTTACATTCTATTGGGGGAAAATAATAAACCAAATGTATATAGTATTTTAAGGTATTTTCCTGAAAACAACACTATTTGCAAGGGGTTAAGGGGAGCACTAGATCTATGATGCAATGATTTCTTCAGTAGAGGAAACTCTTGAGAGAAAATTTTATCTACCAATGCAAATAAGCAATTTCCCTGTAATTTATATAGTCTCACAGAGTTGCTAGTGGACACTAAAAAGTTGTGATTTGCCCAGGGCATCACAGCCAATAGGTGCCAGAGACTGGATTTAAATCCAGGTATTTCTGATTCCAAAGCCTGTCTCTATCCCATGTGACCACACTATCTCTCCACTGCAAGTAGAGTAATCTCCTTCTTTTTCAGACAAGGACACTGTAGATCAAAGAAGTCAGATCACACAATCACTAATGTTCAATTAATTCTTTAGAAAAAAATTTGACTCTTACATTTATAGTCAATTTACAAACCCCCTATCTCCCTGCCCCAAACCCAAGGAATTCCCCACCTTCCCCTCCCTCAATTCCAAGTTCCATGTTATCTTTTTTTTATAATGTTCTTTTCCTTCCAAAATGGTTAATATGCATTTTAACCTCTTTTCCCCTGGATGATATGTTTTAGGATCAGATACATAGTATGACCTGTTCTAGAGCCCAATTCCTCCAGAGGAGGCCCTTATTCTAGATTTCTAGAGAATCTTACTCCAATAAGACTTGACTAACATTTTTACTTTACTATTTTATGAGTCTGAATCAACCTATCTATATCAATGAAAAGGACATCAAAACCAAAATGGAAGATTATGGGGCATCAGCTCAATCTGCCCACAAAGCTCCATAAAGGAACTTAATAAATGAGTGAGGAAAGGTTCCTCTTCATGAGTTCATGTATCTTCATGAGTTCAGTATGCTATTTCCTGGTAAAACCATCCATCTCAGCAGATGGCTAAACTAGTTTGAGGGTAACTGATAGACCTAATTTCCAGAAATTGACCATGTTAACAAATAAAGGTCATGAGGCAGCAGGGTTCTGCATAGTAGAAAGAGTACTAATTAAGCTCAAATACTGTTTCTGCTACTTATTCCCTTACATTATTTTGGTCAAGTGACTTAGCCTTCATGAGTCTTGATTTCCTCATCTGTAAAATGAGAAGGTTGAACTGGGATTCGTTCCAGCTCTGGGTGAAGCAGTGAATGCTAGACTTAGAGTCAGGAAGATGTGAGTTCAAATCTAGCTTCAGACATTTACTAGCTGGTGACCCTGGGCAAGCCCCTCAACCTCTCTCAGCCTCACTTTCCTCATTTGTAAAATGAAGGTTGTAAGGATAAAATAAGATATCTTTGCAAAGTACTTTGCAAACCTGAAAGTGCTAATATAAATATTATTATTATAAATGTTATTATTATTATTTTTATAATACCATAATAAGAGCAAAGATAGAGAATAGACACAATTATTCCATTCATGCAGCTCATATGCTGTTGTTGTTTTTAAACTAGTAAATAATATATTTCTTGAACTTTCACCAAAAGCTACATGCTATGCAAATTAATTATATTCTATCCTGGCTAAAAGAAGGGACCAGATCCTGTTTCAGGGTTTTCTACAGGCCTGAATTTTATTGAGTTGGCACCAGCTAGGCCCCAACATTTAAGGATTGAGCCTTCCGGGCCATGAATTTCAGCTACCCTGCTTGTGTAAAGTCAAGTCTGTCAGGACAACAGCCAGAAGGGAAGAGAAGATGCTTTCAGGCGATTGTTTTGTTTCAAACTGATGAAATCTCAGCTGCGCCCTTTATCTGCAACCAACTGTATAACAAGAGGTGACGTGGGCAGCTCAATACAAAGTCTGTTTCCTCTTTAGCCAGACTTAAAAGGCTGTCTCTTCTGGTTCTATTTTTTCCATTTAAAAATACTGGTTGCAGGACATGTGTTTAACAAATCCTTAACTTTCCACCTGTATCTCCCAGGGGAAACCTTCCCTGAATATCCTTTGGTTCAAATCCATTGAAAGCATTAATCAGACATTCACATGGAAGGAAAAGCCCCAGGAGAACCTCAGTCAGTTGGCTGGGGCTCACCCAAAGCTCAGTAAGACTCAGCATTGCCAATTTTAACCAGAAGCATCTTTTAAAATTGATGCTTCTCACTTCTTAAAGCTTCTGGTTGCCACAAGGAGCCACTTAGAAAGCAGGTTTGAAGGTGCCTAGGGGATTAGGCACTCCAATACTCTATCTCTGGTCTAGTCTTTTCTCCTGGGTGGTTTCCTTCTGCTTAAGCAACATGGTACAGTTTGGGGAGGGTGGGAGTGAGTGGAATTGGGTTTGAATCCAGATATACACCCCAGATAACCTAAGACATTTAACCTCTCTGGGTTTCAATTTTCTACCTGGAAAGTGAATGGGGCTGGATTAGATAGGTCATAACTAGATTGAATATAACAACTTCTGGCAAGGTATTGGTTGCCACAAATTCCAGGGTCTTTGTGGACAGCCAACATCATTCCAGAGGTTGTTAACACCCATATTGATAAGTCATAGGATTTAGAGATGAAAGGGCCCTTAGAAATAGTTCTACTTCAACATCCTCCTTTTTACAACTGATGAAACAGAAAGCCAGAGAGAAATGACTCACCTGGGGCCACATAGGAATTAAGAAAAATTCATTACTAAAACCCAGGTCTTTTGCTTGCAGATTTAGAACATGCTTTTGCAAGGGAACCATATTGCTGCTCTCCCCATTGTACCCTGCTGCAGGTACCAACATAACAAAAGAAAGAAAATGTAGGGACCAAATTCATGTAATTCCTTGCTAGTATTGTGAGCCATTAAATCACATCCTTCCCTTGACCCCAATTCTGCCAAAGGCCCTTATGCTTCTTACATTAGCACACATGTGAAATCATTAAATTCCACCTCCTCTAAGAAGCTTTCACTGATCACCTAACCCAGAAGTTTCATGGAATTTCCATCTAGAAAGGATTTCACAAATCAGATCATCCAACCCCCTCATTCCACCAGTGAATAAGCTAAGGTCTAGAAAGGTGAATTAACTCCTCTTTACCCCTCTTTTAGAGTCTTCATCTGCTTGAGCAAAAATCCCTTCTCCATAAGCATCTCTTCCCACATTCTCATTCCTAGCCGAATTCTTCTCTAGTTGCTAGCCTCCTCTAACCTCACCCTTCCCACTATGACCACTGGAACAAACACTCCATCTTCCAAATCACCCTCTTTCCACCATCTGGAAGTCAACAAAGCCTCCCCATCTCCTGAAGACATCCTGTGCCAGCCACCCTCTTTAGTGCTGACTGCCCCTTCTCTAATGCCATCCCTAACCCCACTCCCATCCTCCAACACACAATGCCAAGAGGAGTTCATATACTTCTTTCCCAGTAAATGTTGGCTGTTTGATTATAAGTTCAAGATCACAGAGGTAGAATAGTTTGGGATGAGATAAGTTCTAAAGTGTGAACATCTCCCAGTGCCACTTCCAGACCCTCCCTCTGTTCATAATCTGGCAACCTTCAGAGAAGTAAAAGTATAAAAAGACTAGAAGGGTGTTTTCACTACCTTCAACCTACTCTAAGATCTATATTGTTCCTCCCACATGATCCACTGCATCCGTGGCCAATCCTAGTCATCCTGACTTTTGTCTTGCCATTAGACTAAATACAGTGGGTGTCAAGGAGAATAGCTCCAGATAATTTTAATAACCCCACCTAAATGGCCCCAAAGAAGCACAGGGGGCCCAAGGTACCACTGAGAGTAAAAACTAGAGGCTCTTCTGTAGGGGGTGCTGATGAAAGAGGAAAACACAAGACTCAAGTATAGAGGTAGGGAGAGGGAAACAGATTTACCCCAACCCAACCAGATATTAAAAACTGAAACCTGACTGGAAGATGAGAAGGGCAACATGCTTCTTGAGCAAGCTTCCATGAGGTCAGAAATCAATTGAAACTGTAGTGGCAGGGAGTAACCCTTATACAGTGCTGTGTTAAAGCTGGATACAAAGAGGCTCCATGTCTCCAGTCAAGACAAGTGATCTCTAGAGTATCTTCCTGCCCCGTTCCCAATCTCCTATAGTCTTGATAGGTCTCTGAAGAAAGACTGAGGAGCTTGACTTTGAGACACTGTTTTCTAGGCGCTGCAAAAAAATGATAACTTATAGTTAGACACTTTCATCCTTTCCAAAATATTTTCCCCATTAAATTGTGATTTCCTGGATAATATGACCAGTTTTTCACCTTTTTTTGTATCTCTAGTCCTTAACACAGTGCTTAATGTATCATAAATGCTTAATAAATGTTTTTGATTGATTGACTGATTAAGATTTATTGACGGTGGAGCAATTAGAGTGTGGTAAAACATTGAAGAAGCCAAAGTCATCCGTTGCATCTCGGGCCACTGAATTTCAATGACTGGAGACTTTGTGCAACTCTGCTTCACCTAAATCCAATTCACAAGCAAGTCAAGACATCACCCCATGATGTCATCAGTCCCTCTTTGAAAATGAAGGATGAACAACAACAACACAACACTCCATCTTCCAACTTTGTGCCTTTTCAATAGCACATGCTAGGAATGCTTTCTCTCTTCATTTCCTCCTGGCTTCCCTAGTTTCCTTCAAGACAGCTTAACTTTCCTGGTTCTTTCTGCTGTTAATATCTCTTATCTAAGATTACCTTCTGTCTATATCTTGTACACATAGAGTTGTTTATATGTGAACTCCTTAAGAACAGGAACCATGTTTTTGCCTTTCTTTCTATCTTTAGTACTTAACATAGTGCCTGGTACATATTAAATAAATGCTTATTGAAACAAACACCTCAAACTCAACATATCCAAAACTTAATTTATCATTTCTACCCTGATAACTGCTTTATTTTTGATGAGGGCACCACTAACATCCAAGTCATTCAACCTTAAATTCTCAGATTCATATTCCCTGTTCCTCACCCCACCCCCATTCCAGGAAGTTGCCAAGTATCAAATCTTCCACAATATTTCTTGCATTCATCTCTTCCTTTCTAATCAACTACAATCATTCTAGTTTAGGCCTTCATCTCTTCACCTCCAAACTGTTGTAATAGTCCATAAACCAGTCTTGTCACCCATCTATTTACCCTTTCCAAACATTTCATGCTCCACACCATTGCCTAAGAAAACTTCTTAATATATTTATTGCTATTATGATGCCACTTCTTTACTCAAAAACTATCAGTGGCTCCCCATTCCTGCTGCCATTCAAGTTCTCCACAATCTGGCTCCAAGCCTGCAATTCCAGTGTTATTTCATGGTACTCAATTCATCCAAACTGATGTCTCCATTCGCTGGCTCCAACCTCTCCAAAATCCGGAGCTTTGCTCATGCTATTTTCCCTATTTGTAATGGACTCTACATTCATGCACACATACACACAGACACAATGCATACCTCTATACCTACCTCAATCTAGTAAATTCCTTCCTTTATTTCCAAGGCCCAACTCAGGGACCATTTTCTTCCCAAAGCTTTCTCTGAGCTCTGTACTCCACATGAAATTGAATTGTCCTCAAATCTCACAAGTCCTATGCATTCATTATTCAATCTCCCTTACATCTTATTTGTACACACATCTTTCCCCCACTAGAATCCAGGATAGCAGGATTGGTAATATATCTCTCTTCATATTCTCGAGCATAGTACACATAAAATGTTTGTCAAATTGAAGCACATTGAGAAAGCTAAAGGAATAGGAAAGGTAAAACTATAAAGATATCCTGGTGAAGCTTGGGGACGGAGAAAAAGTACAGGCTGTGGCTGAGGTTGCTCCTTCACACCTAGAAACTCCACCCACAGCTCCAAAAAGTGCTCTAGCATCATGTAAAAACAAGAAAAAATAATTATCTTTCTACTCAATGGATTTTTATCTCTCTGCAATATACTAGGGTTGGGTATCATTTTTTTTTTTAATCTTGAATCCTACAAATCCTTTATATCCTCACCTTTAAAAAAAAGAGATTAAACTAAATTAAAAAACTCCATGGCCCCACTCAACCTCTGTGGGTCCCACCTACTTGACCCTTGTTGTCTTCTTCCCAAGTCACAGCTTCTGTTGCTGCTGACTTCCCTCCCCCCCCACCCCGTCTTACTCAACCTTTGTGCCTCCCTTCTCCTCTCCTTGCTCCAACAAAACAATGTACAATACTTGCCTCTCAGTTCACAGCTGTTGCTAGTCCCCATTTACTCCCTTTACGCCTTCCTCTCTCCATGAACTACTTCTTCCCTGTGCCTCCCTCCCAGGCCACAGATGATGTTGTAGCCCACCCACTCTCATCTTCCATGCCCCTATTCAACCCCTGTGCCTCCCTCTTAGGTCATAGTTATGCAGTTACTGTGAGGGACTGTCTGATGTTAGCTACTGCCAAGTGGAGGTTGTGGAAAGATTGGGTAGAAACAAGATATTAGGAAGTAACCGGAGCTCACGCTCCCGAGGCAGGGGCTATGCTAGGCGGAGTTGTGGTGAACTGGGATGGGAACTGGATATGGAGAAGTAACCGGAGCTCACGCTCCTGAGGCAGTGGGCAGTGCTATGTGGAGCTGTGATAAGCTAGGGAAGGAACAGAATACAAGGAAGTAGCTGGAGCACAGTGCTCCTGAGGCAGGGGGCTGTGCCACGTGGGAGTAGGACGGCAGAGAATGAGTTCCTTTGTCTAGTCCTCTTCCCTAGGTGCAACATTAACCCCAGACGTCTCCTTCCTGACTTCCTGGGTCACGTACTTTCCCTTTGTATAGCACTAACCCCAGACACCTCCTTCCAAATATCTAGGCCCCACTTGCTGTGCCACGTATGCTCCCTTTGTCTGGGCACTATGCTAGACATCCTCTTCTGATATATGATCTTCGACGAGTCACTATAGGCGGGCTGAGGAGGAGGGAGGGACGAAGTAGGTACTTAAAAGAACTGTAGGGATCAGGGCGGGGTCGGCTTTTGCTCCTGCTCGTGCACGGTACTTTCCTGCCTGGCTTTGCTGTGATGATTATTGAATAAAGTTCAGGTTTTTGCACCTTCTGATAGGCTCGTCTCTGGTAAATCTGGGTGACCCCGAGGACCGGTGAGTATGACCCTGGTTGCCTGATCTGGCTGTAAGAGAGTGTGCGGTTTGGACCGGCACAAGTTACTACTGCTGCTCACCTGGTATACTTTTTCTCCCTTCCTGCCCCACTTCAACCCATGTGTCTTCCCTTGTGCCTCCATCTCAGGCCACTGCTGCCCACCTATTCTCTTCTTCTATGCCCCCACTAAGCCCCTTCTAATCCCTCCCCAGGCCACCATTGGTGATGCTGCCCACCCACTCTCTTATTCCATGCTCCTGTTTTCCCTTGCTGTCTTCAATACTCGATTCAGGCTGCAGTTACTATGTCAATCTGGTACATATTCTCTCATTCCTGTCCCACTCAAGCCATGTGTCTCCCTTCTAGACCATGACAGCTGCTGATGCTACTGGTCTCCTCCTCACTTCCTCCTTCCTTCCCTCACTGTAGTTACCTTGCTTCTTTCTTGTTTTTGTAGCTTGTCTTACCAGAAAATCTAATCAACCAATTTAGTTCTGATCCTGCAGAAGGCCAAGTAATAATGGAAAACAGAGCAAGTGGCCTTCCTTGCTCCCACTACAGATGCTTGTGAGACCTCTGAATACCCCAGTAAGACTGAGAAGCCTATGAAGTCTAGAGACTGATGCAGAATTCTTGTTGAAATGCAAAGTAATGGTGCCTTACTGACTGTTTCTTCTCAGTCTCCTTTGCCTGATAATCATCCATATCCCATTCCCTAGCTGTGGGTGTACCCCTAATCTGTCACAGACCCTCCCCTAGCTTCTCTCTGTATTCTCTCACTTGGAGATCCTGAAAGCTCCCATGGGTTTAATTATCATCTCTATACAGATGGTTCCCAGAACTACATATCTCTGAGCTCCAATCCTGCTTCACCAATTGCCTACCGGGTATTTCAAATCAAATTCCCAGAGGCACCTCAAATTCAATGTCTAAATCAGAGCTCGTTATCTTTTCACACTTCTGAATTTCTTTTAATGGTGCCACCATTTTTCTCTTCACCCTGTCATCTCTGACCTCTCATTCCTCTGTACTCCATATACCCAATCAATTGTCAAATTTCATGTCATTTCTACCCCTACAATATCTATTGCATCCATCCCCTTCTCTCTACTTACATAGTCATCACCTTTGTTCAAGTAGATCTTCATCAGCTCTCACTTGTATTATTAAAAAGCCATCTCTACTAGTGAAGTGAGAAGAACCAGCAGAACATTGTACACAGTAACAGTAATATTGTAATGATGATCAACTATAAAAGAGACAACTACTGTAATCAATACAATGATCCAAGACAATTCCAAAGGACTCATGATGCTATCCACCTCCAGAGAAAGAACTGATGAAGTCTGAGTGCAGATTAAAGCATAATTTTTGTGCTTTCTTTATTTTTCTTGTTGTTTTGTTTGTTTGTTTGCAACATGGCTAATATGGAAATAAGTTTTGCATGATTTCACATGTATAATTGATATCTCATTGCTTGGCTTCTCAATGTGTGAGGGAAGGGTGGACAAGAGGGAGAGAATTCAGAACTCAAACATTTTTAAAAATAAATGTTAAAAATAGTTTTTTTTAAAAAAGGAAAGAAAAGCCCCTATACTGTGCCTCAAGTCTCTCCTCTCTCCAATCCAACATCCACATAGCTGCCAAACTGGCATTCCTGAATTACACATCTGACCATGTCATTCTCCTGCTCAATTACTTTAGTAATTGAGTGCCCAATTAGCTCTAGGATCAAATATTGTCTGGTATTTAAAACCTTTCATAACCTGGCTCCAACCTATCTTTCCCACCTTATGTATACTTCCCCTCTGCGGAAAGGGCAATATCTACTAGGGTTCTAGTCAGAGAGATTGAGCTTGCTTCTCCTAAGGTCCCACCCCATGTTAGCTAAGATGGATGAGGTTTGAACTTTAAAAGGTATTAAAACCACCCTCAAGATGCAGTTCCCAGGACACTAAGGCTTGAATTACTGACATAGCTTCCCAGTGGTCTAAGTAAAAAAGCCAGCAGAGTCAGGAGTTCTTCCCTTGGCACCTTCCTGTCACCATGGTGAATGCTGAGTCAAGGAAGCTTTGACCAACTGATTCAATGCTGTCACCTTTGCTGAATTCCCTTTTCATGCTATGGTTAAGTAAATTTCCTTTTGTTAGCTATTAGATGGTCTGTGAATATCTCATGTTATTCCAATCTCAAAACTGAATTACAACCAGAGCAGCCTGAATTGGGCCTTACCTTTATAAAACTCTTTGCAGACTGACCAATTTGGTCTTCTTCCTGTCCCTCACACACAACATTCTATGTCTAGTACCAGCATTTTTACCCAGGCTGGTCCCCATGTTTGGAATGCACACACTTCTCACCTCTGCCTCTTTAAATCCCCTAGTTTTCTGGCTCAGCTCAAGCATCACCTTCCACATGAAGCCTTTCCTGATCCCCCACATGCTAGGAACCTCCCTCCCACATAAATGTCCCACCTTCCACTCCCTCCAATTACCTTGCATTTATTTTGTTAAAATTATTTACATAAATGTTCTCTAGGCAATTTTTGTCTTTGTACCCAGGACCAAGGACAGTGCCTGGCACTTAGAGGCACTCAGATGTTTATCCACAGATTATTTACATACATTATCTCATTTGTGTGGTACAAGAATTATTTTGAAAATGAGGAAACTGAGGCCCAAGAAGGTCTAAGAGTAGGGACAATATTCAGGTCTGGAAATCGTTTTATGCTCAGAATGGGTTCAGATATTGAAGTAATTCCATAGTGTGACTGCAGCATTCATTGCTAGGCACTTCCTCTGGATGATTTTGTCTCTAATTAACTCAAATTTCATTCTTTTTACCTACTTACCAGTAATAACCATCCCTGCCTTCAATTTCTTTTGATAGAATAAAGCTCCACTGAATTTCCCTCATGGCTTCTGGGCTAAGAATTTGATATTTTAGGTGTTGAATTTTTTTCCTTCCCTACCTTCTTTTGACTCTAGCTATAGACATCACCTGACTGAAAATTACAAGAAAAGGAATCTTCTTCACACATAAAAGGAAATATTCAGGAAACCAGGAATACCAACCACAGCTTAATTACAACCTTTTACCAAGGAATCTCTATGCCAAAAATTTAAATTGCGGTTCAACCTTACTTTTCTGGTGAAATGTTTGGAAACAAGATAATGGGTTAGATTTCAGCATTTCAGATGGGAGTTTTTTCTGTTATTTAAGAATGAAAAGCCCCAAAATTCTGTGGGTTTGAGTCCAGTAGTAATGTAGATTTGCTCAGATACCCACCAATTCACTCAATTTTTCCCAGACCATACCCCATACCTTTAATATTCTGGCTTTGTCCCAGGGGACTGACAAGCTTCTCTATCACCAGTCATAGGAGATCCTGAAACCCTGACTCTTCTTGTACTAAAAAAGTTCATAGCACTTAGTGTGTGACCACTGAATGGAATGAGGGGAGGGTGTGGACAGAGAAAGGCAACATAGTTAAGGTGATGTCACTGTTAGAGAGGTCACCAGGGTTGAGCGAGGCCCAGCCACAGAGGAGCTCACCAGGGGCACAACCAAGAAATAGGATTGGCTAGGAAGTTCCCAAGGAGTTCATAACCTTTTTGTGTGTCCTCGACCTCTTTGGCAGTCCAGTAAACCCTATAGACCCAATAACGTTTTTAGATGCAAAAATAAAATACGTGGGATTACAAATGAAACCAATTATACTGAAAAACAGTTATTGAAATATTTTTTAAAATCAGTTCATGGATTCTATGGATTCCAGGTTGAGAAACCCTGCTCTAGGAGTATCCCTATTTTAACTAATTTTTCTGGCTATCTAGGTACTCTGTAAGAAGCTAAACCAGTAACTCAGTTGTTCCTAAACTGCTAAAGGAATACAAGTGAAATCAGTTCCTGAGACAAAGCCCTTGTCACCCCATCCTAGTTTTATTTATCTTCTTCTATTTAAATACTCAATAGCCATGATCCATAATGGGTTCACAGGATTCTGAGACAGGAGGTATACTAGAGATCACCTAGCCTAACCCCTTTCATTTTACATTTTACTGAGACTCAGAGGTATTAAATATTTCCCCTCCAAGCACTTATAACTTGCACATAGCCCTTTACTTATATTTACAAGTCTATTTTTCCATGCATTTAGTCCCTATAACTTTCCAACGTTTTGTCCTATCACCCTCATATCCTTTTTTAGGTTCATTCACATGATATCTTTTTGTCAGTCTGAAAGTTTGTTTTTTTTTCAGGGACCTCTTCTTCTTAACTTGATCTATATGGCACAGGGCCTGCAGCAAAAGCTTACTAAATGCTTGTGGCTGACTGGTTCATTCATTAGCTAAAGACCTCTTGGGTGGTAGGCACAGAGGCCAACCAGTACATAAAATAATACCTGATATTTATATATGCTTTACAGTTTGCAAAGCTTTTAGTATACATTCTATCACCTGAGCTTTACAAGAATTTTGTGACATCGGAAGGTACTGCAGATATCATCATTATTCCTTTTTTACAGATGTGGAAACTTAGGCTGAGAGAGGTGCAGTGACTGACTAACCCGTGGTAACATAGTAAGAGATAGAAATGCATATCTTCTCAAAGTCCAGGACTTCATCCACTATGGCACAAGCATCTTAGCGATGCAACTGTGCTCTCAAAAAAAAAAAAAAAAGGTTTACTTGCTTTCCAGGTTCCTTCCATTCGCTGATGGAGTAGCACCGGCCTAAGACTCAGAACACTTATGGGCTTGAATCCCAGCTCCATCTGTGTTCTTGTCATTTGGGATTGTTCTGAGCCTCTAGTGAGGAAATGCATAGGAAAGGCTCTACAAACTTAAGACATTATATCAAGCCAGGGATGATGATGATAAAATTTCCATGTGACTTCTATATGTGCCCCACAAGGGTCTCAAATCAATGCACTAGTTGCTTTATGATCTTATCTGATCCACAGATGGGGGAAGGGACAAACAAATTGTAGGAATGAATGTAATGGACTCTTACTAGTCCATAAAAGACAATGGATTAGAAGAATTAATTCAGAGAAGCACTGGAAGATTTATATGAACTGATACAGTATAGAACAAGTAGAACCAGGTAAACAATATATGCAATCTCTACAACAACATAAGTAGGAAACACTATGACAACAATAAAGCCTAAACACTGTGTCATTATAATGACAAAACAAACCAAAAAACCCAGAAGTTGAATGCTGTATAAATTTTGTTCCCGAAAAAGAGATGAAGGGAAAAGTACTTTCCTTCCTTCATTAGAGAAGAAGGGGACTGTGGGTATAGAAAGCTGCAAATACTGTCAAATGTAGTTGATGAGTTAGTTAGTTTTGTTGAGTTGTTTTCTTTTTTTTTTAATTTCCCTTTCTTTTCATATTTTTTTTTACAAGAGATAACTCAATGAGTACAATATATTTGGAAATGGAGCTGGTTGGTTTTGTTGAATTGCTTTCTTTTTTTAATTTCTTTTTCTTTTTATATTTTGTTACAAGAGATGACTCAATGGGTATGATATGTTTGGAAATGGAAGTGATATAAAAATAAACAATATTACTACAAATTTTTTTAAAAATTAAGATCTTATTTAGGTAGGCCCTGGTCTGGTAGCTGTTAATCAGTTGATTAACAGATCAAGTTAATCTGAAGAGGTCCCTGTTGCCCTGACAGTACTTTCAGATTTATTTTTCTAAAAATTGGCACAGATGAACATGTAAAGGTCATGCAATGGAACAAGACAAACGCTGAATAGCTACCAGAATTAAATGCATGATAAATGGACTTGTAAATACAAGCAAAGTATATATTGTAAATACTACTGTTGAAGCATCATATTCAATAATATAATTTAAAAGAAGCTTATTTGGACAAATAAAAGGTTGGTAGGCCTGGTCTCTTAGCTTAGTTCCTTTTCAAGCTTGGCCCTGCTTAGAAGGAAGGAAATCAGCATTTATTAAATACTTACTACATAGCCAAGCATTGTGCTAAGCATTTTACAAATATTAATTCATTTGATCCTCATAGCAACCCAGGGAGAGAGGTGTTATTATT
The DNA here is from genome assembly GCF_900497805.2 of Vombatus ursinus. NCBI lineage: Eukaryota > Metazoa > Chordata > Mammalia > Diprotodontia > Vombatidae > Vombatus > Vombatus ursinus. The sequence goes on along the minus strand of NW_020954585.1, from coordinate 63,595,485 downwards.
ATTATCCTATTTTACAGTTGAGGAAACTGAGACAAACAGAGGTCAAGTGACTTGCCCAGGTTTAAACAGCTAGCAAGTATCTGAGGCTAGATTTGGACTCAAGTCTCCTGACTCCAGGCCCAGCACTCTATCCACTACATCACCTACCTGCCTCTACTTGAGCAGCATGGCTTCAATATAGGCACAAAATAATATGCAGGAGCATTGGAGTTTGACAAACTGTCCGTGGCTTTTTACAAGGGTGTTTTGGGGCTGACGGCATGCCCATATTCCCATAGGTAAGTAGTAACAACAGCAGCAATAGCTCATGTTCATATGGCCTAGCATTTTTCAGGTTACACACATTGTCCTCTTGATTCTACACACATTGTCCTCTCGATTCTCACAATAATCCTGTGAGGTAAGTCCATTTTACAGATGAGAAAACGGAGGCTTTCAGCAGTTAAATGACTTGTCCAAGGTCACATAGCCACGAGGCAAAATATCATGGCTCGGTGTAAAGGGTACAGAACTAGGGATCATAAGACCCAAGTTCTAATCGTATTATGCCTCTGTCACTCACTGTCTGTGTGACCTTGGGCAAGTATCTGGACCTTATCGCCCTTATTTGTAAAAGGAGGAGGTATGACTTCTAAGGTCTCTTCCACATAAAACCCACGTCTTTTTTTTCTCAATGTTGTAGTTGTTTGACTCCAACTACATCAATATTTTGTAACAGCTTTCTATATAAGCTGTAGCAGCATGTGAAAATGGTAAGATATGCCAGAATGATTTTTCTCTGGGCAGTGAGGCAGGTCAAGGTTTGTGAGGCTGCTCTACCACATCACAGGGAGAATGGATCCTTATATGTCGAGCCCCATCACACATGGTACAGTGGAAAAAACACTGGGTCTGGACTTAGAGGCACTGAGTTCAAATCCTATCTCAGATACTATCTGCATGACCTCAGGCAATTCATTAAACCTTCCTGGGCCTCAATTTTCCTCATCTGTGAAATGGATGGATTGGGCTAGACAGCTCCTGAGGTGTCCTCCAGCTCAGAAGCTATGATCTTGTGATCTCCAAGCTAGAAGCTGGCTCCCACTGAAAACACTGTCCCTGAGCAAGGGCAAAAGTGAAAATGGTGACCTAGGACTCAATCAGAGTCTGAGATAAGGACACCTACCTGTAAATACTAGGCTGGCATTTTCAAGTTCTTCCTGTGGGACCTTGAAACTGAAAGATTCATTGTAGAAAGGATCGATTGTCCCTCTCATAAAGGAAGTCTTCTTGGTCTTCACAAGTTTGAGCCCGTGTACCAACTGGATCTTCACAAAGGGGTCTGGGGAAAGAGGTACAAAGAAGACACAGAAAGTCAGAGCCACAGGGACCCGGGGCGGGGTGTCCTTGAGCCCAACCTTCTCATTTTATGGAGGAGAAAAGGAGAGATGGAGTGAATTGCCTAAGACAGTAATTGCAAAGCCCTTAACACAGTGGTGTTTAATAATAGGTGCTTAGTAAATATTCCTTCTCCCTCCTTTCCTCACCTTCTTCCCAAAATAATTTTGTGTTCAGTCATGTGCAATTCTTCATGAACTCATTTGGGGTTTTCTTGGCAACTGGAATGGTTTGCCATTTCTTTCTCCAGTTCCTTTTTACAGACTTGCCCAGGGTCACACAACTGCTAAGTGTCTGAGGCCAGATATGAACTCATGAGTATGAATCTTCCTGATTTTAAGCCCAGTGCTCTGCCCACTATACCACCTTGCAGCCCAGCTTAATAACAGGAGCTTAATAAATGTTTCTCCTACCTCCTCTCTCTATCCTCTTCCCAAGGTCATGCAGTCAAGACTAGAACTGGGTCTCAGAACTCCCAATTCAGGCTCTTTTGCCAATGGCATAAACTGGGCCTTGGGGTGGAAATGGGATTTGAATAGGTAGAGATGGAAATGGAATACCTTGAGAATGCAGGGGCAGGAGGGAGCAAGTCAATCCTGGGAAACATTTGAGCTGTATTTCATTTCAGCTGAAATACAGCATGCATAGGGAGTAGGGCTAGTGGATTAATCTGATTGGTAGGAGGAATTCGCAAGTGAGAAAACTCATTCTACTGAGGGAGGTTAGGGCTTTGTCTGCAAACTGATAGTCTTGGAGAGTGTGCCTGTAGCACTGAATAGTTAAGTGACTGGTCCAGAGTCATGTCAGCCTGTGTAAGAGGCAAGATTTTAATTTAGCTCTCCATCCACTACCCCTGTCTATCTCTCTAGTAATGAGCAGCAGTACGAAATAAGGTTAGAAAGGTGGGTTGAAGCTAGACTATGCAGGATTTTAAACGCCAGACTAAGGAGTTTGTATTTTATCCCTGAGGCAATAGGGGGCCCCTAAAAGTTTTTGAATAAGGGAATTACATAGTCAGACACATGCTATAGGGAAGTTACTTGGGTAGCTGTGTAGAAGATGGATTGAAGAGAGGAAAGGGAAGAGACTAATATCATAAAACCTAAGTATTAAAATTATCCTGGTGAGAGGTGAAGAGGGGCCAGATCAGAGTGCTGAAAGGGTGAGGAGACAGGAAAAGACTGATATAAGATATATTGTGGAGGTAGAACTGACAAGAGTAATAATTGATTGGATTGGGAAAAGGAAGTAAAGGAAGGAGAAAATTCCAAGATAACTGAGTTTTTGGAGGATGGATTAATTAGGATGATAGTGGCCCCATCCACAAAAATAGGGAGATTAGACGGAAGAGTAAGTTTTGGAGGGAAGATTAGTTCTGATAAAACCCATTATCTCATTTGACCCTGACAGCACTCTGTGAAGTAGGTAGAGCAGGTATTACCCCCATTTTACAGATAAGAAAACCTACCTCCACTGAAGTGAAATGACTTGCCCAAAGTCATATAACTACTTGGAACTGGCTAAGAAGTAGAGTGGTGGATCAGCGGAATAGGTTCCAAGTAGTTTTGATGATTGCTGCTTTATAATACAACTTAAGATTTGGTATGGCTAGGCTACCTTCCCTTGCATTTCTTTTCATTAATTCCCTTGATATTCTGGACCTTTTGTTCCTCCAGGTGAATTTTGTTATTATTTTTTCTAGTTCTATAAAATAATTTTTGGTATTTTGATTGGCACTGAATAAATAAATTAATTTAGGTAGAATTGTCATTTTTATTATATTAGCTTGGCCTACTCTTGAGCTACTGATGTTTTTCCAATTATTTACATCTGACTTTAGTTGTGTGAAAAGTGTTTGGTAATTGTGTTCATATAGTTGCTGGGTTTGTTTTGGCAGGCAGACTCCCAAATATTTTATACTACAATAACTTTAAATGGAATTTCTCTTTCTATCTCTTGCTATTGAACTTTGTTAGTAATATATAGAAATGCTGATGATTTATGTGGGTTTATTTTACATCCTACAACTTTGCTAAAGTTGTTTATTGTTTCAAATAGTTTTTTACTTGATTCTCTAAATATATCATCATATCATCTGCAAAGAGTGATACCTTTGTTCCAGACAGTACTTTTTATGAGGTAGCTGGACTTGAAGCCGAGGAAGATGTGAGTTCACATCCCACTTCAGATGTTTACTAGCTGTGTTACTATGGGTTTCCTCATCTGTACAGTGAAAGTATTGGATTCATGTAACTTTAAGGTCCCATCCAATTCCAAATTCATTTGCCTATGTAACCTACGACTCAGGTTCAAATCCTGCCTGAGGCACTTACTAGATGTTACCCAGAGCAAGAGGGCAGCTTAGTGGTGCAATGGATAGATTGCTGGACTTAGAATCAGTAAGATTCATTCTCACAAGTTCAAATATGGCTTCAGACACTCAGGAGCTATGTGACCCTAGGCAAGTCACTTAACTCTGTTCACCTCAGTTCTCTCATCTGGAAAATGAGCTGAAGAAGGAAATGACAAGCCATTTCAATATCTTTGCCAAGAAAACCCCCAATGGGGTCACAAAGAGTCAGACATGGCTGAAATAACTCAACAACAACCCGGTGCAAGATATTTAAACCCTCTGAGCTTGAGAGAAGAATAATAACACCTATTCCAACAGATTAGAACTGGAAGGGAGCTTAAGAGATCATTGAGCTCAGCCAAACATGCCCATTTTACAGATGAAGAAATTAAAGCTCAGAGAGGTACAATGGCTGCTCAATCTCACAGAGATAAGTAAGCAACAGGAATAGGATTTAAATGGAGGTCCTTTGACTCTAATCTAGCATTCTTTATTTAAGGGTTAGCTCTTAATATTTCCACTATATTACATTAAGAGAAGAGAAAGGGGAAAAAAAGCACTTATATAGCACCTACTATGTAGCAGGCACTGTGCTAAACACTTTACAAATATAACTTAATTTGATCCTCACAACAATCCTGAAAGACAGGCACTATCATCATACCAATTTTACAGTTAAGGAAACTGAGGCAGACAGAAGAGACTTGCCCAGGGTCACACAGCTAATAAATATCTGAAGTTGAATTTGAACTCAGGTCTTCCTGACTAAAGGCCCAGCACTCTATCCACCTAGCAGCTAACTACATTAGAGTCAGTATTAAAGGCAAAGATAAGTTTGGGTATTGCCACTTTTGCCTGAAGAGCCAATGCCCTCAGTGCTTTACAAGGGATGGATACCTCAATTATACCATTTCTGCTCACATAGAAAAAGCCATTTCCTGATGAAATGAAACTAGGTTATATATCCATTCAAACTGCAAAGTTTGCTCTAAAATATGATCTCTGATATGATTTTTAAAGTTAAATATTATAAAATATAAATATCAAAAAGAGGTTTATTTTTGACAACCAAGGAGGGAAAAAATTAATTCTCAAGTTTTAGAGACTGAACTGAGAAGATGTCCTTAGGTTATTTGGCATAGCAGAAAGAGCTGTGGATTTTAGGGTAGATGAAGTGAGTTTAAATTTAAGTGGCATTAATTCTTATTCTCAGAGAGGTGCCATGGGAAGAATAATGGATCTGGATTCAGAAAACCTGGATTTGAATCCCAGCTCTGTTACTTGCCACATGTGTGACTTTAGGCAAGTTATTTAACACTCTGGGTCTCAGTTTCCTCATTTAAAAAAGGGAAGAGATTAACTTAGATGACCTCCAAGGTCTCTTGCAAAAGAAGACCCCAAACAGGGTCACAAAGAGACACAACTGAAAATGAGTAAACAAAACTATATAGTTGTAAATTATCATCATTATTAATGAAAATGATATATCTGCAAACTGTAAAGTTCCATATAAATCCCAATAATGATGATGATGATAATGATTGTAATTCAAGATATGTATTCCCTACTGTTCAAATTTCCTGGGTTTTGAACATGATTGCCCCCTGCTGTCATTATTCCTAAATTGCAAAAGTAGCATTTTGAGATATCAATCTATAAGCATTTATTAAGTGTCTACTATATGCTAGACACTGTGCTAGTCAATGAATTCACAAATACAAAATTCCTTTAGAAGTTAAATGTACATATGGAAATGTTTTATATGGTTACACATGTATAACCTATACCAGATTACTTATCATCTCAGGGAGAGGGTGGGGAGGGAGGGAGGGATAGAATTCTGAACTCAAAAACTTTTAAAAAATGTTAAAAATTGTTTTTACATGTAATTTGGGAAAAAATAAAATATTATTAAAAAATAAGGTGAGACATGGCACTTATAAAAAGAAGAAGACTGGAAAGGTAGGAGAGAGCTAGGTTATAAAGGGCTTTAAAATCCAAAGAGAATAGAAATATGCATAATATGCTTTTACACACATACCTACATGCCTACACACACAACACAGACATATATACATATATACACATACACACATATGTACATATATGTCAAATGGTAGACTTCTCTAGTTGCAGAGAAGGGAGGGAAAAATTTGGAACTTAAAATGTAACAAAAAAAAATTTAAAAAGAAGTTGAATCATCAAAATCATATGGGTATAGAGGTAGAGCATTGGACCTGGAGTTAACAAGACCTGAGTCCAAATCCTGCTTCTGTGACCCTGGATAAGTCACTTAACTTTTGTCTGCCTTAGTTCCCTAAACTGTAAAATGGGGATGATTATAGAACCTACCTCACAGGATTGTTGTATCAAATGAGATAATATTTGTAAAGCACTTAGCACAGTGCCTGACATATAATAGGTGTTTAATAAATCTTTTTTCCTTTCTTCATGAACTGACAGCATTTGTCAAATGTGGTCTCAGACATATTTCTAGTAATAGGTCTCCAGTTGGGTCACCAAGATAGTATTCACTAGCTTCCCTAAGTGAGAGAAATATGAGGGGAAAAAAGTTCCCTCTACCATTCAACATTTTGTAAACATTTATTGTTGACAAAGCTCTTTGCCAGATGTGAAGATTAAACAAAACAAAGATTCTGGGTCCATTTCCCTGACCTGCCACTCTCCCCGAGTATTTTGAAAAACCCTCCTTGACCAACCAAGGAGAAGTGAACCTGTAGCCTCCCACTCCCAGGTACTCCCTTCACCTGAGGAAAACTCTGCACTTTGTCAACAGACTTATCTTTACCTGAGCCTTGGCTCATGTCAGTCTGAAGAAGCTGCTTGGCTCTTATCACATCAACATTCAATCTTCCAGCACTTGGGAGATAATTCAGTGACAGCAACAGCTCTCCCAGCTCCACTTCATTCTACGGAGAAAGAAGATGGTAAGGAGTTAAAAAATGACAGCCACAGTGCTTTCTGAAAGTGAATAAGTCAGCAATCTCAGCCACATTTTTTAGAGTCAAAAAAATCCACCAAACTACAATAATACTATATTTTATCCTGGAAGAAGAGAAATTGTAATCATGTCTTACATTGTTAGGACGGATCAGGTATTTGGAGTTGGTAGGGACCTTAGATCATCTAACTCAGCCTACTCATTTTGTAGATAGGATTTGCCCAATATCTCCCAGCTAGTAAAAGACAGAACTAGGATTCAAACTCTGGTTTCAAACTCCAAAACTCAACCTCTTTCTACTGCACTTTCCCACTTTCTCTCTTTCATTGGGTCCTCCTAACAGGTCTAAGAGGCATCATAAAATCACAGAATTTTGGACGGCAGTGGCCAATTAGTCTAAAACACAATAAAAAAGAAATCCCCTTGACTAATATGATGGAAAAGGAAAATAATAAATGTTGGAGAGGATGCAGGAAAATTGGGACACTAATGTACTGTTGGCAGAGTCATGAGCCGACCCAACCATTCTGGAGAGCAAATTGGAACTATGTCCAAAGGGCTATAAGACCATGCATACCCTTTCACCCAGCAATACCACTATTAGGTCTATATCCCAAAGAGATCAAAGAAAGGTGAAAAGGATGTATTTGCACAAAAATATTTATAGCAGCTCTTTTTGTGGTGGCAAAGAATTGGCAATTGAGGGGATGCCCATCAAATGGGGAATGGCTGAACAAGTCGTGGTATATGAATGTAACAGAATATTACTGTGCTATAAGAAATGATGAGCAGGCAAATTTCAGAAAAACTTGGAAAGATTTATATGAATGGCAAGTCATTTAACCTCCATCTGACTCAGTTTCTTCAATTGTAAAATGTAGGTAACAACACTACCTGCTCCCCAGGGTTGTTGTGAGGATCAAATAAGATAATATTTGTAAAGTGATTAGCACTGTCCCTGCACATAGTAGGCACTTAAATCCTTGATCTCTCTCACCTCTGGCACAATGCTTAGCACACACTAGATACCTAACACATACCTGCTGAACTAATAAATGTAAAGGTATTTCTTTGTAAAGGAAAAAGAAAATCATAGACCAGTTTCCCAAACTGTTTCCAACACTCCCTCAGCAGAAGCAGTGACTCAGAGGCTTAAAAATACATAAATAAATTGATCATGCCCAGGAGACCACCAAGTCACTCCTCTGATTCTAATAGCAAAAAGGAGAAATGGTTTCCTTTTTCACTCAGCAGATAATAACATCCTGTGTCTGGAAGGACCATCAGTGGGTTCACAGCCTGAACACAGTGTAGCATAGATAAGAGGTATCCTAAAGGGGAGACAGCTGTGGTTTAAATCAGTAGGCTTTTTCCAAAGCCCTTGGCTTCTCAAAGTTCTTTTCTACCACCCCCCCTTTGCCCTGCCAACCCATGCACTCCCAGTCTTGGAAGCTTTAAATGCCATTGATGGCATGAACACTACGAGAATTCCAAGGCTTAATTCTCTCAACTCAGCTTCCTCAAGATCACTTGGACAATCTCACAGCTACTACAACCAGGGACAAGATCAGAAGGTAACACTTTTCACAGAAAGTGTCCCTGAAAAATAGCTCATGTCCAGGACAGAAGTGCCACTGAATTCTTCTGGAGCCTCAAGGAGGCATTGACTGTGCTTGCAAGCCACAGAAAATTTTGTCCCTCGAGGGCTCATACATCAGACTAACAACCAAGCAGGTCTCCTTTTTTAAAAATTTAACCAGATTTCATCTTGAGATGCAATTTGTGGGGAGAGGGTGAAAGGGAAGCACGGGGAGGAAGGCAAAGGGGGAAAATGTCTAATTCAATCAATGTGGTTGATATAACATTGAAGAAATTTAATTCTATAAACCTAGCATTGTTTGGGGGTTATTTCTTTCAGAGATGGGGCCAACTGAAGGATAATTTAGTCTAGTGAGAAATTAGACTACATTTCAGTATAATTGCATTAGGACATGGGAGGGGGAGAAAGAGAAAATAAAAAGTACCCAGTATGTCTTAGAAAAAATTTAATTGTACATGCAATTACTGCTTTTCAATCCAGATGTCAGCATAATGCTCTCTCATCATTCCCCACATCTGGTTTCATACCCCAGGATCCCTGTCTGTGAAACAGTCTGTAGAGAACAGTTTGAATTTAGGCAATTTAGGATAAAAGATTCCTTTATTATATTCCTTTATTACAAGAAAGGGTCTACTACCTCTACCTAACCCCAGCTATAAAATCCTGTCACCAACATTGCCTTTTCAAAGTGGCCCTATAAGATTTAGCCCCAAATAACCAACTATTATGACTAAATCTTCATTAGGTAGAGACAAAATTGACAGCCTCCCATCTACCCCAGAAACCTTCAGAAGTAAGGTGGTTGGGGGCAGCTAGGTGGTGCAGTGGATAGAGCACTGGCTCTAGAGTCAGGAGTACCTGAGTTCAAGGCCTCAAACACTTGATACTTACTAGCTATGTGACCCTGGGCAAGTCACTTAACCTTGACTGCCTCACCAAAAAAAAAAAAAAAAAAAGAAGTAAGGTGGTCAATAGAGGTAGAAGAATAAATACCTACTAAAACTAGTACCTTGATTCTATAGCTGGAGAAGGGGTTATATACTGGGGCATATTTGTCCAGTTCTCTCAGTTGTAAAGTGGGAATAACAACAATAATCCTACCTACTTCAGAGGGGCTACTTCGAGGATGGCATCATCTCCTGCTCCCTTGTCATTTTTAGGCTCATTACCTTGCCATCCACACTCATGCCGGGAAGAACTTCCACAATTTGGCTATTTCTTCTGATTGGCCACTGCCTCTACAGACTACTGTGTCAGGAAAACCCCAGCCTCTACTCTTCACTTCACTCACCAGACATCTGCTTCACAGTCTCACCAATTACCTTGCCACCACAGATATAACCTTTTCATCACTCTTCCCCCAATTCTGGAACTGTGCACTAGGATCAAATCAACTCTATCATTGTTCATGAATGGAGTGTATCAATCTGCTGGCCTGTAGCCCCAGTCACCAACCTGGCAAACTGCTACCTAAATGTCCCCTTCCTGGTCACCACTCTCCTGTGTTGTCTCGCCCATTAGACTGTAAGCTCCTTTGTAGAACAGGGACTGCCTTTGCTTTTGTATTTGTATCCCCAGGACTTAGCACAATGTTTGTAATAAGTGGGAATAAAGTAATAAGTGATTAATAAATGCTTTTTCATTCATTGTTGTTAATGTGATCTCATGTTACCTATTTTTTTTGTACTTTTGGAACTGGGGAGAGGAAATAGTAACCATGACTTCAAGAGAATTTGCTCAGTCAACTTTGGGGAATGAGAGGATTGTTAAGAGGTTCCAAGGGCTCTGAGATATGAGGAAGGCCCCCAGTTCCTTTATTGTGCCCAAGGAAACAAATTGTGGATTTCTAATGTTCAGGAACACAACTCCCAAGTATTACTTTTGAAAGCTAACCATTTGTCATTCTCATTACCCTTTTCAAGCAAGCTTAATTTTGCCTTTCTCAGGCACAGAAACAAAGAAAATACTCTTCCATCCTATTATCTGTGGACCCTGCTTTTCATTATACATGAATCTATAATGTGGCATCTGGTGATTTCCCAGTGAAGCATCTCATTGGCATGTCCATACTTTCCTGCCCAGGCTGATGACCTATAATCAGCAACATACTCCAATTCAAAGTCCTTGAGTTAAAATTCAGACCCAGGAATAGGTGGACATGTCAACTTCCCATGATGCTTCTCAATGACACACGTGCATGCCCTTGATATTATGTCAATCACCAGAAACTCAACTTCAGCCTCCTCTCCCCAAGCAATGCCCCCACCTCTTATGGGATACCAAAACCTAAGTAAAGCCACGAAGCTGACACTCTGAACATCTCGTAACCCCTAGACCTCTGGATCACACAACTGGAAAAATCATCACACTACATTCAATCAAAGAACAAGCAAGCATTTGGAAAAGAAAGCCTCTTTGGGCCTCTTCTCCAAAGCTTTAGCTTACAATGTATCTGCCTCAATGGAATGGACCAGGTTCCTTCCTACATTTTTCTTACTACCTACCCATCCCTGGATGGGATACACATGGCCTCTCAAGAGGTAACTTCAGAAGGTCCAGGGAAGAGCTGCTACTTATCCCTGGAAGATCTGAAATGCAGCTCTGTGAATTATTCCTTTCTCCATCTTGATTTAGTCAGGCAGGAGTAGATCTCACATGGACACACACATAGATCTTTGCAAAGAGATTTCAAAAAAATCGATAGGGCTTCTAAGAGCTTATTTGACCTATTAAAAATTCTTTATTCTACTTTCCCTTCCCCCCAAGTCTCCATTTACAAAGTCTGGAATGTGGCTCTGTGTCTAACTTTAGCCTCAGTGGTTTTGACAACAGATTTCTGAAAGCACATGCATGTTGTTTTAAAAGGAATGGAGTATAGAGGGAGGGCAAGAGAATCAAAGGGGAAAGACCTTAACAGAGCTCAGCCAAAACCTGGCTGGATGCTGGGGGTGACCCTTTCAGCTCAATGAATCTCCCAGAACTTTTCAGGTGCCATTAGGACCTAAATAAGGCCCACAAAAAAGAAAGAACAGTTAGGACTACTTGTAACAGGAATTACAGTAACTATGTTGTTCCATGGAAAGACTTACATTAACTGACACAAAATACAGTAAGAAGAATGAGAAAAGCAGAGCAGCATAAGCAAAATGACAACTTTATAGCATTCCATGTCATGAAATTATAATCAAGTTTGGCTCCATAGAAGAAATATGAGAATATCTTCCTCTACTTTTTTGCAGAGGAGGAGGACCACAAATATGGAACACAATATGCAAAAGACTTTACTTCTATTGATCACTTTTCTTTCTTAGTGTTTTTTTTTAATTTCTTTATTAAAAGGGATGGCTTACTTGGAGGGATAGGAATACAGTGGAAAATGTAGGTTTTGTTAAAAAAAAACACAAAAGGTATTAATAAAAGCTTATTTTTAAAAAAAAGATATTAGGCTTTCCAGTGGCTAATTACTTCATCACATGAAGTACTCCCAGGTCACTGAATTACAGAAAGCAGCAAAGGAATATCCACCCTACATCATCAACAATAACCTCCCCTTAGCAAGTTGTTCTAAAAGACAAAGCTCAGGGGTAGTGTGTAAACACAGAACTCAACCCAACTTATGGCACTGCCCTACATATAAACTTTTTTCATGAGGCAGGTATAGATGAAGCCAGGTGACCTAATGCAGCCTTTCAAATATCATCCTTATAATGGCATTTGGAGGAGAGCATAACATGTGCATCACAGGCCTCTGGTGGTACAGTGAGAGGAAAATGCTCTATTCTTAAGAACCAGAGGGTTGATCTGAGCTGTAATGATTACAAGTCTCTAGCATAGGGAGATATTTAATCATTGGGTATTGCTCTAAACATCAACAGATGTTCCATCCAGCCACCCAAAAGCAAAATAATCCTTATGCTGCCCTGAAGTGACAGCATCCATAAAATTATATTCTTCACCATTTCAACAAGTAGGAACACAGATCTAGAACTAAAAGGGAACTCAGAGGCCATATGGTTCAATTTTCTCATTTTACAGATGAGGAAACTGAGGTCTGGAGATGTTAAGTGACTAGAAGGTACAATGGAAAGATTGCTAGACTTGGAGTCAGCAAAACCAGAATTCAAATCCTGCCTCAGACACTAGTTGTGTGACTCTGGGCAAGTCATTTAATCATTCAGTCTCAGTTTTCTCATCTGTAAAATGGGGGTAGTAATAGCACCTATCTCATAGGAGCAGGAAGATCAAATAACATAAAAAGTGCTTTGCATACTTTTAAGCACTATATAAATACTACCGATTAGTTTTGTTGTTGCTGCTGCTATTGTTACCCAACGTGGGATTTGTACCCAAGTCCTCTTGCTCCAGGTCAGTGTACTTTCAACTGTACCGACTAACTACCACCACTTGTCCTAAGTAATGGGCAGGTAGCTTTTTGCCAACTTAGCCTGGTTGAAGTAAAAGAGTGTTAGTTATGTTCTTTTCTTGGTCTGGCATGCATTTCACTCAAGATCTAGAAACTGACAATGCTAAAAGACAGCACAATGATCAACCATGATGCCAGAGGATTGATAATGAATTCCATTACCTACCTCTTGACAGAAGGGTGACAGTTTCAGGGTGCAGAATAGAGACATGCATTTTTGGACACAGCCAATGTGGGAATTTGTTTTGCTTGACTATGCAAATTTTTACAAGGCTTTTCTTTTTCTTTTCAGTGGAGTTGAATGAGGGGAGAAAATCAATTTTTGTTCATTAAAAAAATTAATTTTTATAAAAGCCTACAAATTGCACCTCAAAAGCAATTTCACCCATAAGACATTTCCACAGCATGAACTCTAAGGGCAACATTGAAGTGAGACTCTTAAATATTTCCATCTTCACCCACTATCAGCACAATGTTAGCACCAGGCCTGATTTGAAGAAGAGCCCAATCCTGAATTCCTCCCTACCCAAACAAATCTCTTTCTCCTTTTGTTTCCTTTCAACACCGTTAAGCTCTACTCAATTAAAAAAAAAAAAAGACATCAGAAAAGCCATTTGGTATCAAAAGATTATGGGGAAAGGCATTGACCTCGCACTCCTCTAGAAGTTACTTAATTGTGTGGTGCTGACAGTGGTTTCTCTCCCTTCACCCTGGATTTGGAGTCTCTTCAATCTATGCTTAATGCAGCCAGGAGAGAACTACTTTGAATATGCTCTTTTACAACCTGTAAAGGCTTTGCTATGCCTTTGTTAATGGAAGGAAGGAAGGAAAATGGGAGGAAAGAAAGGGATTCTGGAGGTTGTATAAATCTGAGCTCCAGAGCTGTATTTTCCCTTTGACATCTGAAGAGTCTATGTTCATGGCTCAATGGCTGTCCAGATTAAATCAATCCACTCCAAATCCTCTCAAGAGTCTGGAAAAAAAGTGAGGCATAGCTGCTACCCTAAGTTGGTTTTCCAGTATATTTCACTCCTCTTAGGCATCTGTTAATGGCAAACTACTTAAGGATATGTCTGCCTAATAACAAGAAAAACACACATGTAAAACTTGGCCTTCGATAACACATAGAATTTGCCAGCCATGGCAAATCCAAGCCCAATAACTAAGAGAACTAGGGGTAGGAGAAAAAAGTATTACCATTTCTTTCTTGTGAAAACAGTAGTATCCATGACATGCTAAGTAACTGGGACCCAAAAGTCCCATTGGTAGGCTAATAATAATAACAATACAGCTAGTATTTATATATTTTAAGGTATGCAAAGTGCTTTATAAATCTTATCTTATTTTATCCTCACAACAACCTTGGGAGGTAAGTGCTATTATTATCCCCATTTTGCAGATGCGGAAGTGGGGCAGTCAGAGATCAAGTGACTTGCCCAGGGTCACACAACTAAAAAATGTTTGGGGAAGAATTTGAAAACAGGTCCTTCTGACTCCAGGTTCAGCACTCTATCCACTGTGACATCTATATACTTGAAGGAGGCCAAATACAAGTGTCTATAAGAAGTTCTATATACACCAAAATATCCATAGCAACACAAAACTGGAAATAAAGTAGATGCCCATCAACTGGGGCATGGTTAACCAAATTGTGGCACATGGATGAAATGGAATGTTACTGTACCATAAGAAGCTAAAAATACAAAGGATTCAGAGATGTATGGGCAGACATATGAACTGCTGCAGAGTGGAGTAAACACAACAAGAAAATACACATACAATGTCTGCAACAGTATAAATAGTAAGAAACTAATGTGTAATTAGAATGAATGAATTTGGACACAAAGAAAGGTTGAGAAAATGTACCTCTCTCCCTTCTTTACAGAAATGGGACACTACAGGTGTGGAATACTGCATATGCTGTCAGATACAGGGAGTCATTCCATTAACACGCAATTATTAAGCACCTACTATGTTCCAGAGACTTGGTGTTTTGATTGGTTTTTCTAAATTGCTTTTTTTCCCCTCTTTCTTTTTTAATTTTTCTTTTACAAAGGGATGGCAGTGTACTGAGTAGGAGAGGATGATACGGGGTATTAGGAAAAGAAGATGTGAAAACAAAAGGTAAGAATAAAAAAGATAATTTTTTTTAAAGGAACAGGAAAATACTCACTGCCAGGCAGTTTAAGGAAACCTTCTGAGCTGGTTGACCATGTTTTAGCTACCATAGCCTCTCTGCCTTTTAGGCTACCAGTTGAAATGTTATGCTCTGTTCTCACTGCCTAGCCAAATTCTACATATTCATCCACATTCAGCTTAAAACCTCCCCCTCCATGAATACTTCCCTAGCCACTCCAATCAGAAGGGATCTTATCCCAACTCTGAAGCTGATAAAATATTTCTTATCAATACCATTAGGTCCTGGTGGTGTTTCTCATAATGTTGTATTGAAGTGTTTTTATTTAATCATTTCCAGTCATGTCTGACTCCTCATGACCCCTTTTGGGGTTGTCTTGGTAAAGATATTGGAGTAGTCATTTTACAGATAAGGAAACCGAGGCAAACAGAGTTAAGTGACTTATCCAGGGCCACACAGCTAGTAAGTTTCTGAGGCCAGATTAGAACTCCAGTCTTCCTGACCCAGGGCTGACCCTTTATCCATTGTACCACCCAGCTGTCCATTGAAGTATTCCTTGCCTCTGATTCAATCATCATGTTCTGTATGTTTTTCAATCTTTTATTTTCCTAAGTCTAAGTCTAAGCTCCTTTAGGGCAGGGCCTCCCTCTTATCTATCTTATCTATCTATCTATCTCCCTCTCCAGTGTTGAGCACAGTGCCTCATACACAGTAGATACTTAAAAGATGTGTAACACAAATGCTGCTAAACTCTGAATTCACACAGATAACTGGGTTTAAAGTGGAGGTATTTTTGCATGACACATTAGCTTAAGACCCAAAACCCACTAGGCTAAGAACTTCAATGGTCATCTTTTCAACTCAATTAGCAACAAACTAGCAAAACTCTACAAGGTTTTTTTTTTTACAAGGTAAAACATTTAAATGCAGACATAATTAAGTAAAGATAGTGCAGCTTAGCAGTGGGCAGGTAGGTGGTGCAGTGGATAGAGTTCCAGACCTGGAGTCAGGAAGTTTCCTCTTCCTAAGTTAAAATCCAGTTGCAGACATTTACTAGGTGTGTGATGCTGGACAAGTCACTTAACCCTATTTGCCTTAGTTTCCTTATCTGAAAAATGATCTGGAGAAGGAAAGGGCAAACTACTCCACTGTCTTTGCCAAGAAAACCCCCAATGGGGTTACGAAGAATCAGACATGACTGAAACAACTGAACAACAATAACAGTGCAGTATATTGGACAAAAAGACTGACCTTAAAGTTAGGAATGCCTGGAGTTGGTTCAAGTCTTGCCTCTTTCACAAACTAGGGTGGGTAAAGTCACTTAATTTCTGAGTGCCCTAGGTGAATGTCTAAGACTGAAAATTATACAGGAGTTGCTATTTGGCAACAGTGAAGGGAGTTTCCATATCAAGAGTTTATAACAATGATGAAATCACAGGTGGAAATTCTTATTCCTCCCTTCTGCCCACTCCATACTCAAAAAGGTTCTCCTGGCAAAGTCTCTGGCATGGGCTGACAAAAGGTTGGAAAGACTCATTCAAACTGTAGAGAGTCCACTGGTCTCCACCACCCCAGGTGAATCAAGAGGTCTTCTCTCTCAGGTCTCTTTCAACTTGCCCTCCATAGCTGGCAAAGGAGCTGTGCTACTGCTCTTCTGTCCTGGGTTGCAACCAGGTGGCACTATGGATAGAGTACCAGGCCAGCAGTCAAGAAGACCTGAGTTCAAATGTGGCCTCAGATACTTCTAGCTGTTTGACCCTGGGTAAGTCACTTAACTACTTGCTTGTCTCAGTTTCCTCAGCTGTAAAATGAGGAAAATAAGAGCACGTACTTCACAGGATTGTTGTGACCAAATGAGATTAATAGTTGTAAAGTACTTAGCACAGTGCCTGGCACATAGGAGACGCTTAATAAATGCTTGTTACCTTCCTTGTCTTCCTTCCACAGACACACAGTTTCATGGAAATTGAAATCCTGGGAACTTCAATCAGATCCATCCTTGAGGCCCAGGGCCTCATTTGAAATACAGCCCATATGTACATATTTATTTATAGCAGCTCTTTCTGTAATAGCAAAGAATTGGAAACTAAGGGAGTACCCATCAACTGGGGGATGACTGAACAAATTACGGTATATGAATGTAATAGAATATTACTGTTCCATAAGAAATGATGAAAGGGGTGATTTCAGTGAAATCTGGGAAGACCTGTATAAACTGAGGAAAAGTGAAATTGGCAGAACTAGAAGAACAATTTATACTATAATAACATTGTGAAGAAAAAACAATTTTGAAAGCCTTATCAACCACAATTCCAGAGAAGGGATGATGAAGCATACTAGCCACCTTCTAACAGAGAAGTGATGGACTCAGGATCCAGAATGAGATATATCCTTTCTGAACATGGCCAATACAGGGATTTGTTTCACTGTGCATATTTGTTGTAACAAATTTGATTTTCTTTCCTTTTTCTTTTTTTTAATGGTGGTGGGGAGTGAGAAGGAAAGAAAATCAATTTTTGTTCATTAAAAAAATTAATGAAAAGTTTTAAAAAAGAAATGTAATCCTTTCTCTAAAACATGTCCCAGTTACAAATGTTTATTGACTGATTAAAAATCACTTTCTTTGTGCCCTGTCTCCACTGTGAGAAGCTCACTTTCAAGGGTGGGGGGAGGAGAGGGGAACACTGTCATGTTTCCCAGTGTGTGACTCCAGGACCCTATGAGAGAAGCAGACTATCTGTGTTAGGCACCATCACTCAAAGGCTTAAGTTAGCTTAGCTACTGTGTTGTCAAGGACA
Source organism: Vombatus ursinus (assembly GCF_900497805.2). Lineage (NCBI taxonomy): Eukaryota > Metazoa > Chordata > Mammalia > Diprotodontia > Vombatidae > Vombatus > Vombatus ursinus. The sequence continues at coordinate 63,577,835 of NW_020954585.1, read as the reverse complement.
ATTGGGTTTACATTGCCATTTCAACTCACCCCAGGAAAGCAATTTCCTTGTTTGATTAGAGGCCTAACTGACAGAGCCCTAGTCATCCTGATGGCATGAATGCCGCAGGGGCCTTTGGAAAGTGCTGAATTATACTACCTGCCACTCTGGCTACTAACCTCTGATTTGTCTGTGATCCAGCAGCATCCCTGATAACCATGAGAGCTACATGGAAAAAAAAAAAAACACTCTTCACTATCACCTGGAAGGAGCAGAAGCTTAGAGTCACCCCACATTTGGTCCAAAGGAAATCGTGGTGGCAGCTGTTTTGGTGACTGGATAGGATTTGAATTTCAAGATCTGCTTTTGACCTGTTTGTCCCTTTCCACATACATAGTGCCTCTTTTGTCCAGTTTAATTCTGAAGATGGCCTAAGAAGTCCAAAATGCAGTTCAGACACACATGTGTAAATTGGGTCAACTGACCATCATGGACCATCCAACACTGAAGCATGTGACTAAGAAATGAGCCCAAGCAAAACCCAAGGCTCTTTGATGATCCCAACATAATAAGTGACCTTTTCTTTGCTGTAGGGAACTGTGATATAGGAGTAAAAGCACTAGATTTGAAGTCAGAGTCCCTGTTGAATCCAGGCTTTGCTATTTACCAGTTGTGTGATTTTGGTCAAGTCACTTACCCCTTCTGAGCCCCATTTCCTCCTCTGTAAAGTGAGAGGACTAAATGATTTCTTCCAGCCCTAAATTTTATGATCCTATGATACTGAGATGGAAGTGAGGGACATCTCACTTCCACCTCTTAGAACCCTTAGTTTCTTTCACAGCTCAGCTCAAGCACCATCTTTGTACACAAAGCCTTTCTTAATCCTCCCTGATGCTACTGCTTCCCCATCCAAGACTGTATTCTGTTTCTTTTGGAGGCAACTGAGGTTAAGTGACTTGCCCAGGATCACACAGCTAGTAAGTGTCTGAAGCTACATTTGAACTCAGGTCTTTCTGACTCCAGGACCTGTTCTATACACTGCACTACCTAGCTGCCCCTTGTATTTATTTTAGAAATAGAAATTTTCCTCCAAGGACTGCTTTTATGAATTCCAAAATTTTTGATATGTTTTTACTTTGTATATATATACAGCATGTGCTGTCTTCTCTGAAAGAATGTAAGCTTCTCAAGGGCAGGAATTGCTTCACTTTTTTTTCTTTGTTATCCTCAGTGCCTAAAACAGCATCTGACATGTATGAGGTGACAGACAAGTGCTTGTGGATAAATTGACTGATGGAGATTGGAAGGCTGAAAGAGGAAAAGATGGAAAGTCTGCAGATCCTTTGGGCAAATCATGGAGGTCTTCTCTGCCAGGATCTCTCTGGCCAAATTTCCAGTAGGAGCTTTTTCCCACCAGTCTGGCATCCTACCCTATTATCACCTCCCAGTTTTTGAACAAGGATGCCAAACTTACCATCTCCTCCTCTTCTAAACACCACCACACACTGATCCTGGTTTGACATAATACACCAATTCACCTAACAGAAGCCACTCCACAGCAAAGTTAACTCGTTTTAGTTGTGTCCTACTCTTCATGATCCCTTCTGGGTTTGGTTTGGTTTTATTTTTATCAAAGATTCTGGAGAGGTTTGCCATTCCTTTCTCCAACTCATTTTCCAGATGAGGAAACTGAGGTAAACAGGGTTAAGTAACTTGCCCAGGGTCACACAACTAGTAGGTATCTGAGGCCAGATTTGAACTCAAAAAGATGAGTCTTTCAGATTCCAAGCCCTAGGGCCCTTTCCACTGAGCCACTCAGCTGCCCTCCACAATAAAGAAATGGGTCCATCTCTCTGATGGCCCTTGTCAGTGCTGCTACAATAATCTATTTCTAAGTGGAACATCATAGGTTCATAGACTTATAGCTGGAGGCCCAATCTACTCATTTTACAGATGAAAAAACCAAGGACCATAGAGTTTAGATGATTTATCCAAGATCATATGACAAGTATGTAGCAAAATCAAAAATTTTAATGCAGCTCCACCCAATCAATAAGCATTTATTAAGTACCTACTATATGCCAGGAGCTGTGTTATAAGTAATGGGATTGTTACAAACACTAAAGTGAAGCCATCTCTGCCCTCTAGGAGTATACAATCTAGCCAGGAGACAGATGTACATAAATAGATATATGCAAAAAAATACAAGATAATTTTGGGAGAAAGACACTAGCAGTTGGGGGAGGGGAGTAAGGCGTGGAAATAAGGAAGATTCTTATAGTAGCTGGTACTTGAGCTGGCTCTTGAAAGAAAATAGAGATTCCATGAAGCAGAGGTGAAAAAAAGTACATTCCAGGCATGGGCTGACAGTCAGGGAAAAGGGATGGAGTGATATGTATGAGGAATTCATTGCTAATGAATGTTAAAAGAAGTATCATCTATTATATTTTAAGTGTATTATATATTAATGTTATATATTAGTTATATATTTATATGACATCTCATCTAGTGTTATATAGAATATAATTATATTTGTATGCTATATACTTATATATTCATATTCTAGAGCTGATAAAATATATACATGTGTATCCTATATGATATATAATTACACTCATATCCTATATAATGTAATTTTATACTAGTTATAATATATAATATGTAATATAATTCTATATTCCTATATAATGTAATTCCATATTAACATAATATATAATTATCTATGAGCATCCTATATAATCTGATATAATCCTATACAATTATGAGCATTCTATAAATACAATCATCTATTTATATAATATATAATATAATCAATAGTATCCTATTTAATATATAACATTAATATATCATATATCATATGTAATTAATATATAATATATATCTATTAGTATTCTATAAATTATAATTATCTATTTGTATAATATATATTATCTGTTAGTATCCCATATAATATATAATTACCTAATAGTATCATTAAAATATATAATTATTATATGTGTATATATAAATATATGTATATAAAATATAATTATACATTAGTAGTCTATATTAAGGCTGGAAAGGTAAAATGTGGCCAGGTTGTGAAGGGCTTTAAATACTAAATAAAGGCATTTCTGTTTGATCCTAGAGGTAGGAGGGAGCCACACTGTTAGACCCGCACTTTAGGCAAAGCACTCCAGCAGCCACCTGGAGGATGAAATTGAGGAGACACCTAAGGCCAGAAGACTAACTGGGAAGAGATTCAATAATCTTTTGACCCATACTTCCCTAATTTCCGTGGCTTGGTTTGCTGCTAATTAAAATTTAGGCACCGGGCTCTTTTGTAGATATGAGTCCTCCAGAGCCAAGAGCCCTCCTGGGGCTGAAAGCCAGAATATTCTTTGAACTACCTAAATTGTTTGTCCAGCACAGTAATATCGTTCATTGGCACGAGAGCCACCAGGAAGCCGAGTTTTGCTTGGAGGCTAAGAAATCACAAACTAGGTCCCTGTAAAGAAAAAAAAAAAAAAAAGGCATTTCCCACCAAGGGCTGCTTTCCAAAGCCCTTTCTCTTTGTGTCAAGCCTTCTGGTGTGGTGCTACTACTGAGATAAATTTGCATCTGGTTATTGATATGATTAACCACCAAAAGCAAGGGCAAGATAACCCCCTCCTGGGCAGAATGTAATTCTGAAAAAGTCAAGGCATAGAGGCTGCAAGTCAATGCATAAAAGCCTGCAATGGAAGGCAGCTCCAGGCCAAGCAAAACAATGTTTTTCATTAAAAGACTTGACATTTACCTTGTCTAGCACCTGATCCCTTCACGAGTTGGGGGCAATAATGGAATACCAAACACTGTTCTTTGTTTTTATTTACCAGGTCACCATATTTAGGCCTTGCCTGGAGCACGACATTGTCAGATGGCTCAAAGAGCTCCAGACAAGCTCTGGGAGCCAGTGACACCTTTGCTATAGTTTCAGCAGGTGGCTTTGGGCAGCTTTAACCTACAGCTTCCTTCGGCAAAAACAAACAAACAAAAAAATCTCTTCTGTCATAACAGTCCTGATGGTGTTAAGACGAAGACACTGTGTTTACAGACCTAATAGAATCCTGAGAACAATGCCCTGGGGGCCCCAGTGGGTTTTCCTGGTTTTCCTTCTGGGCCTCCCTCCTCCCATCCATGCCAGAGCTCCTGCGGCAGATTATTTAAATAGGTCTGCCATATAGTGACTTGACACTCCAAAGACCATCCTTGAGTTTGTGGTCGTACATGTTTTCCTACATCTCTGTTTCAATTTAAATTTGATTGTTGTTGTCATCATTCAGTCCTGTTGGGGTTTTCTTGGCAAAGATAGTGATTTGATTTGCCATTTCCTTCTCCAGCTCATTTTACTAATGAGGAAACTAAGGCAAACATGGCTATGTGACTTGCTCAGTGTCACACAGCTATTAAGTGTCTGAGGCCAAATGTGAACTCAGAGCTTCCTGACTCCAGGCTCAGGGCCTTACCCACTGCACCACCTAGCTGCCTTTAAATTTGATTATTGTAAATAGTTTCAAATGAAAATGGGTCTCTGAAATAAAGTGATAGGGCACTATGGTTATGGTGGAAAGAGCACTGTATTTGAAGTTACAAGATCTGAGTTCAAATCCTAGCTCTGCCATTTACTGTCTGATTTGGTCTAATTTGACCAAATCATCTCCTTTCTCTGGGCCCAAGTTTCTCCATATGTAAAATGAGGGGATTAGATTAGAAGCAGCATTATTTTTTGAGGCAATCAGCATTAAGTGATTTGCCAATGGTCACTCAGCCAGTAAGTATCTAAGGCCAAATTTGAACTCAGGTCCTCCTGACTCTTGGGCTGGTGCTCTATCCACTACACCACCTAGCTGCCCCAGAAGCAGGGATTCTTAACCTTTTGTCTGGTGAAGTCTAGACACCCCTTCTCTAAAGGATGTTTTTAAATCCATAAAATGAAATGCAATGGATTACAAAGAAAACCAACTATATTGAAATGTAGTTATCAAAATATATATGTATATTAATTCACAAACCCCCAAGTTAAATATCCCTGGACTTGATGATTCCTTCCTCTAAATTCTGTAACACCAGCATTTTCCCATTTAATCTTTTTAAGATTCACTTGAGGGACAGAAGAGAGGCAGTCAGTCAGCTTTATTTAAATTAATTAACCATGTCACAAATGTTGATACTACACCCTAGCCAGTAATTCCAAAATGAGAGCAGTTTTAAGAAGATCAAAATTCCCAGGATGAGTAACAAGGGTTTGCCCACAATGGAAAGTCCCCAGAGGAAGAACTCTGGGATTCTAACCCATACCATACCTGAAAGCAACCACCCTGTGGCCCCCTTGCTCTATCAGGGAAGCCTAGATTCTGAATGAACCATTCTATTGCCACAGTCATAGTACTGGAATCACTGGTGTTGTTTGGTGGTGGTGGTTATTGCTGTCGCTGTTTTTGCTATTAAAGAACTGGAAGGGGGGAAGCTAGGTGGATAGAGCACCGGCTCTGGAGTCAGGAAGACCTAAGTTCAAATACAACCTTGGACACTGGCTGTGTAACCCTGGGAAAGTTGCTTAACCCTGAGCCTCCAAAGAGGAAAAAAAAATAAAAAAGAACTGGAAGGGACGTTAGAGATCACTGAGTCTAACATTCTCACTTTACCAATGTGGAAACTGAGGCTCAGAGGAGTTAAGTACTATACTTACTCGTGACGGAGCCAGGTTCATAGACTGAAAGCTAGAAAGGATCTTAGATGTTTTCCAAATGAAGAAACAGACCCAGAGAAGTCAAATGACTTGCCCAGGGTCACATACCTGTGTCACCCAGGTGTTGAAGTTAAGATGTGAATTTGGGTCTTCCTGGCTCCAAGTTCAGCACTCCATATTTCATGCCACAGGTGTTCAGACTCACAACCAAGTAGTGTCACCAGAGATCGCCAACAGGTGTGATGTGTGCCTGAAAGTTATTATAAAGGGCCCACAACTTCCCATGTGCACTAAACATCACCATTTTGATCTTTCTTTAGAACTACAAAATATGCAATGTGACTCAGGATAACAAATGGGTAAATATTTAGTCTGAGTCTTATTTTTTAATATACTATATAAAATTTTATTTATTTAAGTAATTTTAGAAGTAAATTTATTTATTTTTATAGAAGATATATAAACATAAATGTTTTATTATTGTGATTGGTCCAGCTAGATGCACAGTGAATAGAGTGCCAGGCCTAGAGTCAGGAAGACCTGAGTTCAAATCTCACCTCAGACACTTACTATGTGTGTGACCTTGGGCAAGTCACTTAACCTCAGTTTCTTCATCTGTAAAATGAGCTGGAGAAGGAAATGGCAAACCACTCCAGTATCTTTGCCAAGAAGACCCCAAATAGGATCACAAAGAGTCAGACACGACTGAACAACAACAGCAACAAAATGGAATATATTTTTATTTTTTTGGTTAAACATTTCCCAATTACATTTTAATCTGGTTCAGGTCTCACTGAAGAGTTTTGCAGACCTTGAATTTGACACCTCCATTTTGGAAGATTTCCTGGGGCTTGCCCAGGGTCACAAAGTTGGTCAAAATTTGAACCCAGGACTTCCTGACTCCAAGGCCAGCCTTAACAACTTATACTACACTGTCCTTCATACCTTCTGCAGACTGAATAATATCACATACACTTGTGCACTCGTGCACACACACACACACCCTTTTCAAATGTAAACAGCCACAGTTGGGATTAATAAAACACAAATTCATTCAAAAGTGCTGCTCAAGCTATATTAACTTCTCAATATTTATGTCTCAATTAATATATACTCATAGAAAAATTGGAAGGCATCATGGTTTAGCAAATGAAGGACTGGCTGGCCCTAGAGTCAGGAAGGCCTTTGTTCAAGTCAGGCTTCTGACACATATTGTCTGTGCATGTACAGGCAGGTCACCCACCCTTTCTATACCCCAGCCTAAGGCTACACATTTGGAGTAGTCGCTGATCTTCATTGCTTGTGGAAATTTCATAGAATCATAGATCCAGAGATGGAAGGGACCTTGAACTTTGTCTAGTTTTACAGAAAGAAGACTTAAATGATTTGGCCAATGTCATAGAGGTGATTAGCATCACCAAGAGCTCCCCACACTGACTAAATCATACGTCTGAACAAAAAATATTACTATTCCAAATAATTGGAATTCCGATTGCAAAGAATAATTGAAGTATGTCATTATACCCAAGAAGGCTAGAAGCCAGTGATGTGGCCTTCAAATAAAATGAAACAAAAATGAAAAGGCCTATGTCAATGCATGGTGCTACTACCCAATGGTCTTGGGTCTTGAATCTAACTGACTCAGCTCACAGCTACTCAAAATTAAAATTCACTGGGTTTGAGAATTCCAGGGGCATAAAATAAAATCAACCAGCCCTCAGAGCTGAGAAGAAAAAGTCTTTACTCCTGATGGGGATTTAGAGTATTTGACTGTTCCTAAAGGCCACACTCATCCTCACAGGATAAAGGTTTGCCATCCCTTGAGGCCTTTCTGTTTCCCAAGTGGGGAAATCATTTCACTTCTTTATGATTGCTTCCTCATCTGCAGAATGAGAAGGTCCAACTTGGTCTCCAAGGTTCCTTCCAGTTTTAAACATTCTACTGTTCTGATATCCTATATTCAGAAAGTGATTCCCAGGACCAAGACGGAAATATCCAGCACTATAAGCATCAAAGACTTTGCTTCTGTATTTTCATCCCTAGCACTTTGCACAGTATTTGGCACACTTTTTGTTGTTGCTGTTCACTGGATTCAGTCATGTCTGTCTCTTCATGACCTCATTTGGTGTTTTCTTGGCAAAGGTACTGGAGTGGTTTTGCCATTTCCTTCTCCAGCTCATTTTCCAGATGAGGAAACTGAGGCTAACAGGGTTAAGTGACTTGCCCGGGGTCACAAAGCTATTAAGTTTCTAAGGCTGGATTTGAACTCATGAAGAGGATTCTTCCTGACTTCAGGCTGGTGCTCTATACACTATTTCACCTACTTGCCCAGACTAGGCACATATTATATGTTTAATGTGTATGTAAATAGTGTGAGTAGCTAGGTAGTGCAAATGGGGTCATGAAGAGTCAGACACAACTAAAACAAACGAACAATAACAATTTGTTTAATAAATGTTTTGAGGTTTTGGTTTTTTTTTTTCATCCAAAGTCTATTACCTCTCAAGAAGGCAACTTTGATGGAGGCAACCTTTCTTTGGATGTATAAATTCTAATGTATTTGGTTTGGATTCTTTTTAAATCCTCATTATTTTGTAATGACATTGCCATTGGTCTGGCTATTTCCCAAACATAGACAGCTATGGATATCACCCTGAACTCTTCTTCCTCAATCTTTTTGATGCTATTCAGTATTCTACCCTAGGCAATAAAAAGTTTCATTTTATATAGAGTAAATCTCAGCCTAACGCCATCTTATGAAACATAAATATCTGCTGGACTTATGTGCAAATATCACTTTTTAACAAAATACATTTCCTGCTGTTTGTACAAAATCCAACACTTCTCCCAATAATCTTCTAAAATCAAGCATACTGAGAATAATTTGGCTGTGGACTACAATACTGCTGTGTTCCTTTGACTTCTCTCCAAGATGGAGTAGCCTGGTTTCCATGCTGGTTACACAAGGCTGGTTTCAGCCTTTATAGATATCACAGTTTTCCTAGTAGAGGTTCTTAGTCCAGAGTCTATGTATTTGTTGTTGTTATTTTTAATATTTTTTAACTGAATTTCAATATAATCAGTTTCCTTAGTAATCCTATGTATTTTACTTTATGCATTTAGCTAACATTTATACAGTGCTTCCTATGTGCCAGACACTTGGCTAAGCACTTTATAATTATTATCTCATTTGATCAAGTAAAAACATTATTATGAGAAATGAGCAAAAGTCTTCACCAGACTACCAAATGGGTCCATGATACAAAAAAGGTTAAAGCTTACTGTCCTCAGGAAAGGGTTTCATGTTTGAGGACCAAGCCGAGATGTCAATGCCCACCCTTAGATGGGTACATAGCATTGTACCTGCATGGTACTTTAAAAAATATTTTTAAAGTGTGTTATCATTACACAATAGAACCGTAAAGTAGGCAATAATATTATTGTCATTTTACTTAGAAGGAACTCCAGGCCCCAAATGTTAAAGGACTTGCTCAGGGTAATACAGCAAATCCATGGGAGAGTACCCAGAAGTCTTATAACTCAATGGCCTTTCCATTCAATTACAGATTTTATCTTCAGACATCAAATCACTATCCTGCCTTTTAGGCAGCTTCTGGGCATTATCATTCATGGCCAATTTCCTTCAAACTCCTTAGGAAAAAACCTACTACCTACATCCAAGGCAGTATTATTTTTCAGCAACAAATGATGCTGAGCCATTACAAGGTATGGATTTATTTCCATCCTTTATTACCAGAGCCCAGTTCACCTTAATCTACCCTAATGAACAAGGTATCTCTTAATGGCTTACTTGACTTGATGTTTTTTTCAAACCACTTTTATATATAATATGTTAAACCAGATCTGATATCCATCCTGAAATTCAGGGGATCATAAAATGTGATTTGTTATTGAGTCATTTCAGTCATGTCTGACTCTTCATAATCCCATTTGGGGTTTTCTTGGCAAAGACACTGGAGTGGTTTGCCATTTCCTTTTCCAGCTCATTTTACAGATGAGGAGCTAAGGCAAACAGGGTTAAGTGATTTGCCCAGGGTCACACAGCTAGTAAGTGTCTGAGGCTACATTTGAACTCAGATCCTCCTGACTCTAAGACTGGTGCTCTGCCCACTGCGCCACCTAGCTGCCCTGTAAAGTATGACAGGATCACTAAACTAGCAATGAATACTCAGCTCAGACTCCCAAACAGCTCCAACCAAAAACGTAATATTCAGAAAGTAGATGGACAAGCAGGACACTATGATGAGAGCCACAGTATCAATCTACGCTGCACCTTTAAAATATCCCTTTGATTATCCTTCCCATGGCTTCTCCATGGCAGAGAATGCAGAACAACTCTAAAATTACTCTCTATGGCTATACTCCACTCAATGCCCCCTAGTGGTCAAAAGTGAAATGCTCCATGTTTTATCCACACGTGACACAACCAGTTGAGCTCATTTTTTTAACCCATTACACTGACTGGCTCGTTGATGAAATTATTGCCTCACTGGACCACAGATTCAGAACTGGAAGGGACCTTAGAGACCATTTCAGTCAGTCCCCTTCATTTTTTGTTGTTGTTATTCACTTGTTTTAGTTACGTCTGACTTTTCATGATCCCATTTGAGATTTTCTTGTCAGAGATACTAGAGTGATTTGCTGTTTCCTTCTCCAGCTCATTTTCCAGATAAGGAAATGAGGCAAACAAGGTTAAGTGACTTGCCCAGATTTTAACTCAGGAAGATGAGTCTTTCTGACCCTAGGCCTGACATTCTATCCACTACATCACCTAGCTGCCCTTTATTTTACAGAGGAGGAAGCTGAAGCTAAGAGGGATTAAGTGACTTGTCCAAAGTGGTAAAGTGGTATAATTGAGATCTGAACTCAGGTCCTCTGGTTCCAAAGCCACCAACTTTCCCACTTTGCCAAACCAAAGTAAGCCAGTTGTATATACTGTTGTATAATCTGTACAGTTTCAATGATGATTTTATTTACAATCTCTCACATAGGCATTCCTGAGAGGGTCCTTATTCAAAACAAATATTTCCTCTACTAAAGGTCACTTTGAAATCAAATTATCTGGAAAAGGAAAAAAATGCAAAATGTCATTATGGCCTCAGTTACTCTTTCAGAATCTCTCTGTTAAAGCTTTCTGGAAAATACTTCGAAGAAGTGGGAAGAAAATGATTGGCACAAAATGTTTGTTCCTAATCGGAATTTAAAAGCCAAATCCCGAGTGATGTGAATTAACCTATTTAACAACCCAAACTCCACAAAGTTACCAGAGGCTATGTTTAACCCAGAATTAAAATTGGATGAGGTCTTCATGATATCTAATCTTTTGAAATCTATCACTATGGAGATATTCCAAAAAATTCACAGGGGCACCAGAATTCCCATAAAACTAACAGTCGCAAGCTCAACCTACAAATGGTAATCCAATCTTCTGGCTAATGCAGTCATCAAAATGCCATCCATGCCATCAATATCAAGAATTTTAGAAGAAAGAAAAATCAACTCCAGTACTTTAATTCAACTCACAAAATGTCACCTTCAGTTTACTGCTCAGATTTTCTTCCAGAAGACATGAAGTCTGGAATTACAAGAAATGTTCTCCACCTCTTCCCTTTGTAATGAGCATTTGTTATTTCACTTAAGTGTAACTACTACTGCCTGATCAACTTGTAAATAGTGAAAAAAGTTTTGATTCAGCTCCAAATAGAAAACTCTACCAGAGAAATAATTACCAGAACTGTAACTGGTCAAACTTCCCTACCTGTTGTTATTCCATCTCACCTCGGAGTATCTGCTAAAATCCCTTATGATTCCAGGAGCTGCTAATCTCCCCCACAAAACCCTCAACCAAACAAGATGTCACAGGACATAAGACAAAGACTTGCTGTTCCAGGGGTTCTTAACCTTTTCTGGATCATGAATCTCTTTTGAAATCTGATGACACCTATGAACCCCCTTCTCAGATGAGAATTTTAAATGCATAAAATAAAAGCTATAGGACTAGTGGGTCAGTCCCTAACATTAAATAAACACCTACTGTCCCTAGCCAGGCACTGTACTAATTGCTAAGAATACAAAGAAAGGAAAAGGACAGATTGACCCTCAAGGAGCTCCCAGTCTAATGGGGGAGACATCGAACAAACAATGTACAAATGAGATAAAAACAGAATAAATTGAGAGTTTTCTCGGAGGGAAGGCACCGTGATTAAGGAGGACTGGGAAAGACTTCTTGAAGAAAGTGGGCTTTTATTTGAGACTTTGAGAAAGCCAGAGAAGCCAGGAAGTAGAGATGAAGAGGGAAAGAGTTCCAGGCATGAAAGTTATGCGAAACTTATGGGAAACAGCAAGGAGACCAGAGTCACTGGACTGAAGAGTATGTTTAGGAAAATAAAGTAATACTGGAAGGGTATGGGTGTGTGTGCGTGTGCGTGTGTGTGTTACAAAGGAAAGTATTATATTAAAATACAGCTATAAAAATATTTTTTTTAAATCAGGGCACAGTCCCGAGGTTAAGAACTCCTGAATTCTAACCCTTCCCTGTTATTTTATGGATAAGTCAACTGTGCCTCAGAGAGGATAAGTGATTCACCCAAGTTCTTAGAAGCATTAAGTAGTAGAGCCAGAATTTGGACTTGACCAGTGCATCAGCATCAGCATCAGCATCATCATCATCATCATCATCATCATCATCATTAACATTTATATAGTGCTTACTATGTGCTAGGCAATGTGCTAACTGCTTTTACAATTATTACATCATTTGATCCTTGAAACAACCCTGGGAGGTTGGTACTATTATTATCCCCATTCTACAAATGAGAAAACTGAGGTAAAAAGAATGACTTGCCCATAGACACACAGCTAGTATGGGTGGAAGGCTGGATTTGAACTCAGGTGTTCCTAACTCCAGGGACAGTGCTCTATCCACTGTGCCACCTAGCTGCTATACTATGTCAGTCAGTCAATTAGCATTTTTTAAGTGTCTATTACATACCAGGCACTGTTTTAAGTACCAGAAATACAAAGAAAGGCAAAAAAGAGTCCCTGCTCTGAAGGAGCTCATCATCTTCCTACATTGTAAGTCTTACCTCTGCAACTAGTATCATGCTCAGTATGCAGTAGGTATGTAAGTATTGTTGCCTAAGTAAAGCACAACCTGACTCTTCCTTTCTCCCAGAAGCTTTCCCAGAAAGAACAGCATCTTCTCCTTAGATTTGTATAATGGGCACTGGTATGTCTCCACTCATTCACTTACACTTGTACCAATACAAGTTCTACATGAAGCCCAGTGTTCTAATTGGCACTGGACACTTGCTCCTTAGAAGGAAAGCTATGGCAAATCTGGACAGCATACTCAAAAGCAAAGACAGCATCTTGCCAACAAAGGTCTGCATAGTCAAAGATACAGTTTTTCCAGTAACAATGTATGCCTGTGAGAGTTGGACTACAAGGAAAGCTGAGCACTGTAGAACGGACACTTTTAAATTGTGGCTCTGGAGAAGACTTCTGAGAGTCCATTGGACAGCAAAGAGATCAAATCAATCAATACTCAAATTAATTCAGACCACTCACTGGAAGGACAAACACTGAAGCTGAAGCTTAAATTCTTTGGCCACATAATGAGAGGACACAACTCATTTTGAAAGACCCTAATGGTGGGAAAGATCGAAGGCAAAAAGAGAAGGGGACAACAGAGAATGAGATGGATACATAGTGTCACGGAAGCAATAAACATGAACTTGGAAAGACTTCGGGAGATGGTGGAGGATAGAAGGGCCTGGTGTGCTGTAGTCCATTGGTTACGAAGAGTTGAACATGACTGAATGAGAGAACAAAAAACAACAACAACAGCAAAAGCAAAAAACAACATAAATGAATAGTAATAATTAATATATCTTTCCTTTTTCACTACCATCTTGATAGTGAAAGGCCTCTGGTTGATGGCTCTCAAGCACTTCACTGAAGGGAAGAAGAAAGTGCTGCAGGGAAATATCTTGAAGTCCATAAACTCTAGGCTCTAGCTAGTGATAAAAAATGACAAACATATGCTGGGCTACCAACAAATTCTAAATATGATCAGGCATAGCAGAGGGTAAGATGGATAGACAGTGTCATAGAAGTAACAAACATGAACTTGGACAGATTTTGAGAGGTAGTAGAGAATAGAAGGGTCTGGCATGCTATGGTCCATTGGGTCACAAAGAGTTGGACACAACTGAACAACAATGAAATTGTATAATGGGCCTGCCAAAAGCCACAGAGAAAATCTGCCTCATTACTCTATGGTCATACCTCATATTTAGACAAACAGGGCTATTCATGTGTCTACCTCTATTACCTATAATCAACTAAATACCCACAAGTTTTTAATCCTGGGTTAGCTTTCCCTTCCTACTCAAAGTGAATCCAGTCAGTCATTCAACAAGTCAGTCAACAAGCCTAGATTAAGGGTCTACTATCACTTATGACTAATATGGAAATATTTTGCATGACTTCACATGTATAATCAATATCACATTGCTTGCCTTCTCAATGGGTAGGGAAGGGGTAGGGAGGGAGAGAGAATTGAGAACTCAAAATTTTCAAAAATGACATAAAACTTTTGCATACAATTAGAAAATATTTAATGAAATAAACGAAAATAAAAATAAAACATACTATTGCTAACCTCTCTCTTCCTCCTCTCCACCCTCCACAGTTACTTGATGCGGTTAAACACTGAAGTTAACCTTAACCTAGGTATCTTAACCTGGGGTCTATGAACTTGATTTTTTTAAAAAAATGTATATTTTGATAACTTTATTTCAATATAATTGGTTTCTTTTTTGATACTGTGTATTTGATTTTATGCATTTAAAAACATTATTCTGGGAAGAGGCACTAAGCCTTCAGCAGACTGACAAAGGGATCTATGCCTTAAATGGAGCATTAGGAAGATAAGGATTTCAGAAAAAAGAAAGCCAATTATAATCACCAATGGTATAGATCATTCATGTTATTCATCCCTTCTAAGATTATCTTCTGTCTATTCCAATAGATTCTAAATTTCTTAAAGGTAGAGACTCTTTCTTTTCACTTCTATTTGCATTCTCAGACTTAGCACAATGTCTGACATCTAGATGCTAAATTAATGTTTATTGACTAACAGGACTGATTGACTCTAAATATTTTACATGTACTTAATTATTTATCTATTGTCTACCCTTTAGAATATAAAATCCTTGAGGGCAGGGGTTGTTTTCCCCACCCTTAGCACAGAGTCAGGCACAAAGTAAGTGCTTATTAAATGCTTATTGGCTTAATTGATCAGTCCCTTTTACGATGCAAATAATAAAGCTAGTCTCTGATTTCTCTTTTTAGGTCTGTAAGCTTCTAAATGGCAACGGTCAGGCTTTTTTCCCTATTCAGGCAATTCAGTATAGTATGGAACATTCTATCAATAAATAATGACTAAGAGTGACTGATGCAGTCAATGAGGAAGCAACTACTTGGTGTGTGCGTGTGATGTAATCCCACACTGCTGTTGTTCAGTAGTGTCTGACTCTTCGAGACCCCATTTGACATTTTCTTGACAAAGATACTGAAGTGGTTTTCCATTTCCTTCTCCAGCTCATTTAACACATGAGGAAAAAGGGTTAAGTGACTTGCCCAGGTTCATACTTGCCCTGATTCCAAGCCCAGTGCTCTAATCATATTACCAGCTAGCTGCCCGATTCCATACTAAATCACAGTAGATAAAAATTTATGTATGGAAGGAACCTCCAGAACTCTAACCCAAGAAGGTAGGTGGCATAGTAGATACAGACTGGACCTAGAATCAGGAAGACTTGAGTTCAAATCTTGCCTCAGATACTTCCTATCTGTGTGACTCTGAGCAAGTTACTTAACTTTTCTCTCAGGTTCAGTTTTCTCATCTGTACAATGGGAATAATAGCACCTACCTCCCAGGACTGCCATGAGAATCAAATGAGATGACATATGTGAAGCACTTTGTAAACCTTAAAGTGCTATATGAATGCTAGCTATTATTGTTAATCTCCCTCTGCCCCTCAATAGCACCCACTATCAAATCTCTGCCCATGACTAGCATGGCACTGAGAAGCATTTCTACACACTTTTTATAGAATCACATAGGAGTTCGAAAAACTGTGTCTTGTGAAACTTCATAGAAAATGGGAGAATGGCAGGTCCCTGGCCTCATTTGCCCTCGCTGTTAGATAATTATGCCACAGCTATCTATATTCCCAAGACAAGAACCTGTAGTCAGCCTGCCTCAATAACCTTAATAATAATCACCCAGGAAAAGACCCCGGTCAGTGTGGGTGCTTCTTAAGTAGTAAGACATCTTTCAGGGAGTCGGGTATCAATTCCCCAGACAACAATAACTAAATCATCATTTATTCTTTCCACATTCTCCAAAGCTGCTTTTTTTTTAAAGACAAAAGTAAATACCATTTTTGTACTCAATATTATCTCTGTTTCTTCTTATAGATCATCAAGCAGACTTCCCTTACAAGTCAAGAATCTTTCACATAGCTAGCAGAAGTCACAGACATGCTTCCTTACCTGAGAACTGGGAACCAGAGCTTTCCACCAGTGCCCCCCCTTCACCAGGTCCACTTCACTTAAAGGCACGGAAACTTTCCCAATGACACAGTGACGTGAGAATTTGTCAAAATCCACTATAGTTAAAAGCAAAGTTCTTCTTTGGGCTTCTAGAAATGGGATCTCAAAGGTGTAGCGCTCTTCAAACACAGGGTTCTGGGTCTTGCGTTTGACACCTGTCTGCTTGGAATTCTTCTGGTCTGGCAAGAGGCAGATCTTCACATAGGGGTTTGAATGAGCCATATCTTGTCGAGAGCCATCATAGGAGATGGGAGGTGGTAAGTCCCTGGCCTCAATCACCCTTACTGTTAGGTAGTTATGCAGCAGATCATATTGGGTGCTGAAATGTAGCATGCCCAGCTGGTACTTGGATAAGATCTCCTCATCAGTCAGTGAGTCCATGTCATCACTGTTAGAGTCAAGGGAATATAATCTGAGCTCGAACTTCCTAAAATAGTCATCAGGGGTGTAGGTCCTTCTCAGCACTGATGGTTGGATGATTTCTTTCTTGGCTCCAATAATCCCAAACTCAATTGGTTTAATATCAATTAGTGGTGAGCTGGGCCGCCTGGACTCAAGACCTAAACAGTAGTCACACAGAACATTGGTGATATCACTTTGTAAATAACACAGGGTTCTTTTATATCTATTTTATTTCACAGGTCCATCAATAAATATTTATTAAGTGCCTACTATGTGCTAGGTACTGTACTAAGGAAGCTGCATGGTGTATTTAGTAATAAGAATACAAGACTGAGATTCTAAAGACACAGGTTCTAATTCTGACTCTCAATAGGTGGCACAGTAGGTAGAGTACTCGACTTGGAATCAGAAAGAATCCTCTTCATGAGTTCAAATCCAATCTCAGACATTTACTAGCTATGCGACTTGGGCAAGTCACTTAACCCTGTTTGCCTCAGTTTCCTGTATGTTAAATGAGCTGGAGAAGGAAATGGCAAACCACTCCAATATCTTTGCCAAGAAAATTCCAAACGGGGTCACAAAGAGTCAGACATGACTGAAAAATAACTGAACAACAACTTTGGGTTGTCATTTCAATTATCTCTACCATACTATTTAATTTCCTTATTTGTAAAGTGAAGTAGTTCGCAGCATGGTACGGTGAGGGAAATGCTGGATTTGTAGTTGGGGACCAGGTTTCAAAGTGTGGTTCTGCCATTTACTGCCTGTTCAACACTAGGTCAATGTTGGGCCTCTTTGGACCTCTCTTTAATCATCTGTAAAATGAAAGAGTTGAACTCTGAGGTCTCTTCCCACTTGAGATCTATGATCCCAAGATTCTAAGATCTCTAAAATGAGGGTTAGATTCAGAGGTGTCAAACTTAAGGACCCCTGGCCACAATCACCTGCAAAACTCCTTAGTGCTGGCCTTAACCAAATTAAAATGTAATTGGGAAATGTTTAACAAAATAAATAAAAATACAATTCAACATAGATAATGTTAATTTGAGGTTTTCTAAGTCAGTATACAGCCAGCAAGGATCTGTTTCTATTTGAGTTTGACACTGGTTGATTAGATGGTCCCTAAAATCTCTTTTGATGTGCAACCAGGTAGCTCAGTGGATACAGCACTGGGCCTCAATACATTTACTAGCTGTGTGACCCTGAGCAAGTCACTTAACCCTGTTTGCCTCAGTTTCCTCATCTGTAAAGTTCCTGAAGAAGGAAATGGCAAAGCAATCCAATAACTCCATCACGAAAACTGCAAATGGAGTCACAAAGAGTCAGACATGACTGAGAAAGACTGAACAACTACCAAAAAAAAAATAATAATAATAAGGTCTCTTTTAGCTCTTTGAATTCAAGAGTTCAAAACCAGCTTTAGGTCAAATTGCAATAGGTAAAATTTGATACACCACTGAATGTTGGAACTCCAAGAGACTTCAAAGGTATTTCCCTTAATTCTGGTACCTTCCTTCTATGATTATCTCCCATTTATACTGTATATATCTTGTTTGTACATAATTGTTAGCATGCAATTCCCCCCACCCCCATATTTGACTGTGTGCTCCTTGAGAACAGGGACTGTTCTTTGCCTTTCTTTACATCCCTAGAATTTAGCACAGTGCTTGGCTAGTCTTGTTAGGCATTTAATAAATGCTTGTTGACAATCTTAGAAATCATTTAGTCATAATCACTTATTTTGCAGTTGAAGAAAATAAATTCTAGAAAGAATAGGTTCCTTTTGACTTTCTTTTCTTTTTTCTCCAACAAAATCTATTGTCAGGAAAGTATCCAAAAACATTTTTCACATCAAAACATGAATAACTGTTAAGTCAGCATGCCACCTCTTCCAATATGTTATGTTTTTTGCCTTATCCCCAGCAGAATAAATTGATATTTTTTGTTCAGTCATTTTTTAGTCATGTCTGACTCTTCCTGACCCCATTTGGGGTCTTCTTGGCAAAGATACTGGAGTGGTTTGCCATTTCCTTCTCCAGCTCATTTTAAAGATGAGGAAACCGAGGTAAACAGGATTAAGTGACTAGCCCAGTCTTCAGCTAGTAAATGTCTGATGCTGGATTTGAACTCAGGAAGATGAGTCTTCCTAACTCCAGGCCCCTTGGTCTATACACCAAACCACTTAGCTGCCCCTTAAATGAGCCTTTACCTTGTTAAAAGAACTGAAGTCTCAGGTAGCCTAGGAAAAGAGGGATGGGGGTGGTGTCTGGTCCCCACTATCTACTTCCTGAAATCATATCGCATGACATACAGCCTACTACATACCCATTCTATACCTTCTAGGTACCTGTGAGATGGGAAAATCATGACAGAGAGCTAGGTATAGTGGAAGGGTCACAGAACACCAGTGTTCAAATTACTATTCCCAACTTCAACACACAATAACAATGTGACCAAGGGCAAGTCAGATAACTTTCCGGAGTCTGTTTCCACATCTGAAAATGGGATTAATAGTTACTGAACTCAACTGTCTCATGAGGTTGTTGGGAAAAAAAAATTCCATAAACCTTAAAGTGGTACATAAATGAAAGCTGCCATTATTACAACTGATAATAATAGTAATCAATTCAGTCAATCTAATTAAACAACTGATCAATTCAATGAGGCAGAGGAAAAAGTCAACCAAATTCATTGGATTTGTAGTTGTGCAGAATCATGTATCAACACAACACTCCCCCCCATTTTTTTTCAGATAAAACAGCTTAGATCAGAGAGGAAAGAAGGAAGGGAGGAAGGGATGAAAGAGGCCAGGAGGGAAGAGAGAGAGGGAAGGAAGGAAGGAAGGAGTGAGGGAGGGAAGGAGAGGGGAAAGGATGGAAGGTGGGAGGAAGCAAAGAAGAAAAGAGAGGGGAAAGGGGGAAGGAGGGAGGGAGAAAAGAAAGGAAGGAAGGAAAAAAGGAGGAAGGGAGGAAAAAAGGAAAGGAGTAGTAAGAGGGAGGAATAGAGGAAGGAAGGACAAAAGAAAGGAGGAAGAGAACAGAGGAAGGAAGAAAGGAGGGAGGAAAGGGGAGGAAAGAAAGAGGGAAGAATAGAGGAAAGAAGGAAGGAAAGAAGGAAAAAAGCATTTACTATTGTCTATTAATTAAGCACCTACTACATGCCAGGTATGGTGCTAAGAGCTTTACAAATATTTTCTCATTTTCCTCACAGTAACCCTAGAAGACAGGTATTATTTTTATCGCCATTTTACAGACAGACAGAGGTTAAGTGACTTTCCCAGGGTCACAAAGTTCGAGACTTTCTGACTCCAGGTGCAGTACTCTAGCCCTTGCACCTGTGAAGATTTGCCTAAGGTCACACAGCTAGTTGGGGCCATTAACTAAAACCAATCAACTCATTAGACACAACTTTAGTGCCACAAACAAACAAAAATCCACTCCACTTCCATCAGCTTTGTTTTCTCATAATCAAGGCCACCTTGAGTGAGCCATCAATGCAGGGTCCAGTCTTTTTCTTCCCAGCCCTTCCTCCTCCAGCAACTCTGCCTCTTTCTTCTTTGTTTGGGAACACTGATGTTCCTAAGTGAATCTGCTCTGTCTGTTCTCCTGGCAATGCATTTGATGGAATTTTAAATGGGGTTTCTCGAGCTATAATTTTCACAGAAGGTGACTGCCTAGAAGCTTACTTGAAATCCTCCGGGTAAGGCTGTATGCAGACTTAGATGTATCTGAAGACGACCGTCTCTGATCTGGGGAGTCATCCTGTGGGGTTGGAGGAGCCTCACTGGCAGTGTGGTCTGAGTTCCCATTCTTATCTTCATTCCGGTTGCTCATCCTAGTGAAGGGGAAGAGACTTCAGGAGTAGCCCAGGAGAAACTGATCGGGTCCTCAGGAACTACTATCTTAATTAGTTAATGACTTGAGAAATGACAACATGGAGGTGTGCTTTGCTGTAAAGAAAAAAATACGAATTGCTCCCTTTTCTTCAGAATTAGAATCATAAGCTCAGAAGAGAGACACACAGGGTTGGAAGCATACTGTGTTTACTTCTCTTCAAACTCCACAGGGGAAGACCTAGGAAAGCCAGAAATGGAGAAATATCTGCCATATAGCCCACCTGCAGATAGTCTTCCCTTTCACCCACCCACCCTTGGTTTTTCTAGATCTTCCTTGGCCCTTGGGATGTTTGCACCGAAGTAAACACAATATGGATACTATCTGCAGATACTACCTTTCCCCTACACTGGGGGAAATGGGAATGGTACAGGATTTGTAGTCCAGAGACCTGGGTTAAAATCCTGGCTCTAATACTTATTAGTTAGTGACCATGGCAAGTCAATTCATCACTTTGAGCCTCAGTTTCCCCATTTACAAATTGGAGGTAATACTTACGCTGACTCTATCACAAGATTGTGAAGTGTTCTGCAAACCTTAAATTGATAAGCATAAGCCAGTATTTCATCCAGCAGCCATTAGATTATGCCCATCTTTACCTAGAACTCTGAATTTCTGACCTATAAGATACTATCCTTTCAAGAAAGACTAGCTTTCTCTATCCTTAATTTTAATTATAATATTTATTTGTGTATATGTTGCACTTCCCCAGAAGAATATAAGTTCTTTGAGGGTAGAGACTGTAGTTGTTTTTTTTTTTTCATTCCCAGTGCCAAGTATAGTCCCTGAGAGTAGGTGCTTAATAAATGTTTGCTGAACTACATAAGTGCTTAATAAATGCTTATTGAATTACTAACTGAATTTCACAAAGTCTTCACTCATTCCCTCAATTAATCCCCCAAGATGTAATAATCTCAGACTCCTCTGAACTACTCCAGCCCTTACTATAAGTTGCCTTGTATTATAATTATCTGGGTACTTGTCTTATTCCTCCTACTAGACTATGAGCTCCTTAAAGGCAGGGACCATGTCTTCTCATAAATCATAAAGCTAGAGGGGACTTCAAAGGTCTTCAAGTCCAAACCCTATATTTTACGGATGAGGAACTGAGGTTAGAGATTAAGTGGCTTGCTCAAGGTCACACTGTAAGGATCAGAACCCAGGTCTTCCTCATGCCAGCCCTCTATCCACCATGGCATAGTGCCTTATTCATTCCTCTATTCCCCCAAAGGGCCTAACACAGGGCCTTGCCCATTAAATGTCACGTGTTGAATATAAAACATAAATAAATGAAGCAGCAGTGTTTCCTGAGGTGGGAGAGATTTCACCATATGTCTTGAGCATGTGTCACAAGTCGTATGTTAAGTTCACATGCATGTGTCTCACATACACACCTGTTGCCCTACCCTGTACAAACTGGTACCTTGTGCCCACTGCTGTCATCACAGCCCCCCATGAGGTGCCAGAGGGCAGGCTTCCTTGAGCTGAGCACAGGCACTGCATGAGAAACAGCACAGCCAGGCCTGCACACTTGACATTTCCATTCCCTGCTTGTTTAAATATATACAACTGCCTACTCAGTAAATAAATCTGGGGATGCACAAACTATAACATCATTTTAAAAAACCACTCATACCTTTCTAGGAGCATTTTTTACAAATTATCAGACATTTAGTTGGGCCCCCAAAATATGTTAAGTATTGACCACTGCTCAGAGGGAAACCAAGTCCTCTCTTATCCTGCCCAGGTGCATTCCTATCTCTTACACTACAGGTTAAACTATAGGTCATTCACCAATTGTTTGTTAAAGAGAGAACAACAAAAATTCCCTGGCCAGGAAAGGTCCAGACCAAAGTTAACAAGCATTTATTAAGCTCTGGGGGTATAAAGAAAGGCAAAAGCAGTTCCTGCCTTCAAGGAGCTTACATTCTAATGGGGATGGGGAGAGGGGACAACATGTAAATACATATAAAATAGATAAAAAGTCATATCAGATTGGAAGGCATTAGTAGCTGGGGGAACTGGGAAAGGCCTTCCCCAAAAGGTTGGATTTGAGCTGTCTTGAAGATAATATTTATAAAGGGTTTAGTATTATGACTGGCACATAGAAGGTACTTAATAAATGCTTGGGGAAGGGGGAATCCAGGAGGTGGAGGTGAGCAAGGAGACCACTTCTTTATCCTGTGACTTTCTCTGGCCTCAGCTCAACTCCACTAGAGTCTCAGGGACATAAGCCACAAGACTGGGTCTCTGAAGCATTCAACAACTGGGTTTTTGTCAGATTTTTCTTTTTTCAACAGAGACTTGCTATGTGCCCACACACAGCCTCTATCTGTGGGCCAGATATCTTTCTGCTTTTACCTCAAAAGATTAGACTTGGCTGTACACAGTAGGGGAAAGGAGGGAAGGCCTCTGTGTAGAGTAGGGGGCTTCCAATTGGGAAGCTCTAGTTCTGGACATATAAAATTCTAGTCTCAACTGCCCACATAAGCATTATTTTTAACACTGCCCTTGGCACAGATGGATGTTTAAAGAATCTGTGCAGGGCTATGGAGAAGTAGGATGTCCTAGAAGATGGACAGCCAGCCTCAGAATCAGGAAGACCAGAGTTCAAGTCCCATTTTGACACATACTGCCCTGGGCAAGTCAGTTAACTCTCATCACTCTAAGCAGATCTTTCAGACTTTAAAATACAGAGAAGGGGTGGCAATCCCCATTGGTAAAGGGAGTTTCCTCACCAGAGTTCCCAAATGCTATTTGAATCACATTTCCAGTTTCTACCCCTACACTGGGCTACAAACCTCCAAAAACCAAGCCATAATGTACATAATAATTGCACTGTCTACCTCAGAGAGTTGTTAGAAAAGAAAACACTTTGTAAACCAAAAAGCATTATATAAATGTGAGTTTTATAATTGATTACTTTTTAAAGAAAGAATAACAATAATAATAGCCGACATTTATATAGCACTTTTTTGTTGCTGTTTACAAAACGTTTTATATGCATTATTTTATTGGATCCTCAAAATGACCCAAGTAGGTAGATGTTTTTGTTATTATCTCCATTTTACAGATAAGAAAATCAAGGCTCAGAGTGGTTAAATGATGTGCCTAGAGTCCTAATAAGTGTCTAATGTGAGATTTAAACCCAGTTCTTCCCTGATTTCAAGACTGGCAATCCGCCCTATACATGATGGCTTTCAATTGCATAATTAAAGGATTCCTACTCCCACCCCTCCTCCCTGATCTGAAGGCTGGCAGAGTCAAACAGAGCCTCTATGAACCCTGCAGCTTTGCTACCTGCCCACCCTAGCCCTCTGACCACATTCCTAGTCTAGCCATGGGGAAGTAGATCGACACGAGGATCAGAAAATTCAAAACCACTTTCCAAAAATATCTGAGTGGCTGACAGATGGAGATATGTTGTATGAAGGCGCAGGAGGAGAACGAATTGGAAATAAAATGAAAGATGCTGAAGAGACCATAAACAGTGCTGGAGGGTAGGTTTCAGGCTGGAGGTGCTTGTCTCTGTCACCCTATTTCTAATGCAATTAGAGCTTGGGCTGGAGAAACTATGAGCATCCCAGGGGCTACCTGTAGTGCTGACTTCTGTAAGTAGTATTAGGACTATAAACTCTTTACAGAATGTGATTGTTTACAGTCTTCCTTTGCTGCCTGGAACTCACTTGACCAAAAATTCCTATACTTTGAGCATTAAAACCTCCTTAGAGGTCCATGCCTCTTAGTGCCTAAAACGGGCTGAAGATCACAGGTCTAGAGCTAGAAGCAACCTTAGAAGTCAGCTAGGTCAACTCCCACCCCAATTTACAGATAAGGAAACTTAGGCCCAGAGAGTTTAAGTGTCTAGGATCACACGGGTAGTAAAAGAGGATCAATCTAAACTCAGTCCCAATGATGTGCTAAACACCAGGAAGGGTAGAATACAAGCTAACATAAGCATCGTGACAAAGACTTTCATTAGCCTCTTGAACTCCAATTATTCCTCCTTTTGAGGGACCCTGACTCTTTCAGGCAAGGGAGAACATATCTCAGGGGCTATTTCCAATAATGCTTAAAAATCTCATACACACACACACTCACACTCACTCTCACACACATGCCAAGCACTATGCCACGTGAACCAAAGGAAGCCAGGGCAACTCCACTTACAACCAGGGTGGAGTCTGGGCAGGGAAAGGTCCCAAGATTTCAACTTCATCTTCACTTGACTGGCAGCAGCTACACTCGTAACACTTTTGACAACAGTGGCGACAGGTCCATCTACACAGCAGCAGATCAGAGATTCTAGAAAGAAAGCCCTGAGGAGAAGTGGAAAGGGATGGGGGAAGGGGAAGGTAGGGAGGAGGAGATAAGAAAAAAAACAAAAACAAACCCACTAATATTAACACCTGTCAATCACTGATGATCGATGGTGATGATCACTGATGAGAAACAAAGACATTCAGGAGGTCTGTCCCTACTGCAAACACTTAGAACAAAATGTTTTCCCATTTCTATTTACCAACTGCAGGCAGCATGACAGCAAACAGAATCTTACTGAAGCTATAGAGAGAGAGAGACAGAGACAGAGAGACAGACAGAGAGAGAGAGAGAGAAAGCCATTGCAGGTATTTTCTTTTGTAGTTTATTTGATTGCCTTCTTTGATGTGTGGGTGGTTTACACAACATTGTGGGAAACAGACTATATGTTCCTGAAGCTAAATGCATATTATTTCATCTTCTTTTAAAAAGCAAAAACAAAAACCAAAAAACCGATTCCAGTGGCATGACAGTGAATAAGAAAAAGAATATTAAATGGCAGGGGTGGGGGAAGAACCCCTTCATGTAAACTATTTACTCTG
Source organism: Vombatus ursinus (assembly GCF_900497805.2). Classification (NCBI taxonomy): domain Eukaryota; kingdom Metazoa; phylum Chordata; class Mammalia; order Diprotodontia; family Vombatidae; genus Vombatus; species Vombatus ursinus. The sequence goes on along the minus strand of NW_020954585.1, from coordinate 63,552,345 downwards.
GATGGGGTCCTCTCCCTCAAGCTGCCTTCTACAAGAACATCTCTAATTGCGCAGTTATCAATGTCTGACTGTTTAATACTCTCTCTCTCTACCTAGTACCCTAGATAAGACGCCCAAATGAAAGACAACCCCTTCTTGATTAGAAACCAGACAGAACGAATCATCCAATTAACTCACCTCATTTAATGGCTCCAACTGTCCTTTTAGGTATCCATTATGAAGCAAGGGATGGGGGTGGGGTGAGGGAAGAAAAGGAAAGAGACAAGGACCAGTTTAGCAATGCTCAGACAACTCAAAAATCCCCACATCTTTCTACTTACCATCTCGGGGGACAGAATAAAACTTCCTAACAAGGGGTTGCTATATCCAGGGCTGCTACTCCCCTCATGACAAACCACATCTAATAAATAAATGGGAAACTTTAGCCTTTCAATTGGATTTGCACCGTATGGTGTATGAATCAGAGCGGGTGGATAGACAGTTGAGCTATCCAATGCAGCCACACTTTGGGGAAAATAGCAAACCTTCCTATACAGAAATATCCAAGAAGCCAACCAAAATGTATCATTAGCTCACGCAGCAGGCAAACACATCCTGGAGGCCATTTGGTCCCCCCATCCTCCCAGAGGCCTATCCTTCCAACTTTGGCTTCTAAGGTAGAGATGGTAGGAAGTTTAATCTTTCTGATACTCTCTGAAGCCAGCTTCTGTGGAGCTCAAACTCATGCTATATTTTCCCCTCCTCTCCACCATTCTCTGCCTCAGACATGCCCAAAGCAATATCCCTTAGCCTCTTCCTCTCCCACCCTGTTGGCTCTCTAACTGTGCCCATGAGACAGGGGAGGAAATAAGCAGCAGACTGGGAATGTTTAATGGGGCCAAGTTTGGCAGGAAGGGGAAGAATGAATAAGATCTGTAACAAGCCTGGTTTCCTAGAGCTAGTCCAGCCTGGCTCCTAAGCTAGACACTGAGTTTATCAGAGTTGTTAGGAGGGAGAACAAACCACATCTGAAGCTGGATAGCAGCATAGAATGGGGTTTAGTATCAAGATATATGCATTCAAATCCTGTCTCTGAAACCTGTTGCCTGTGTGACCTTAGTTAAGTCATTTCTTTTCTTTGGGCCTCAGTTTCTTCATCCATAAAATGAAGGGACTAGATGACCTCAAAAATACCTTCTAAATTTAGATTTATTATCAAAAACAGAAATAGGACTCTGAGTAAACTTAACAGACATTACTATGGTTAACAGATGGGCATCAGGGACAGACTTCTTGAATGTCATTATTTCTCATCAATGATTGACATCAGCGATTGACTGATGGTAATATTGGGGGGGGCCTTTGCCTGTCTACCTAACAAATAGGGGTGAGGATAGAGGAATATTTATATTTATATTCTTCCTATATTTATATTCCTCCTATATACTTTCCATATACCTCATGAGGTTATTATGAGGATCAAATGAGATAATGTGAAAGTACTTTGTAAAGCATAAGGCACCATACAAAAAATAAGCTACTATGTCCTATCTTTATTTTTAGCTATCAGGGAAAACTTCTCTATTGATGCTATAATCTTCAAGGAAATAATGAGACAAAAAGACACACATAGAAGAAGTTTGGTTTCCTAAATTCCTCACAATGGAACACCATCCCCTGACCGTGTAACCTAGCTACAAAATGTATGTTTTGGTATCAGGGAAGGGAAAGATGATGAATGAAATGTATGCGGGGAGGTTCCAACCAAACTTCAAATATACTTCCTGTGGGTTTCTCTAAGAAGAACCTACAGTTCATATCTATGTGTGGTCAAAGAAAGATTCATTCAAAGCCAGAAAATGCTGCCTGAGGAGTGGTCTGGAACCTATGGAAAAGGAATGAGATAAAGAATGTTCTAAAGGGAAACTAGATATTTTGAAGGAAAAGCAGAAGCCTGGGGCCCTCCAAAGACTAGGTGCTTAATAAATGTTTGCTGTTGTTAATGATGATAATGGAGATAAAGAGACCTAACTGAAAAGGGCCTTGAGACATTGTAAATGTGAAGAAGCCTAGGCTGGGGGGAAGGAAAAAAGGTTGATCACACATATGAAATCTATGAAATAAGGTCAAATATCAAAGACAGTACCTCAGCAGGAAAATCTATGGTTGAACCCCAATGGGTGCATGACTAGGGAGAGGAGAACTGGGCACTGAACCACCGATGCATGTGGAGATTTTATGTGAACTTTAAAATGCCAGATTTAGAGATGATGTAAAAAGAAAAAGAGAGAGAAATTGACTACGAATCAAGAAAATTTTTACAGTATCAGCTCCAAATAACCGACTCTGTGACCTTGGGAAAGTCGCTCACCCTCTCTGGGTCTCAGTTTCTTCTACTGTAGTTCTCCATTGTAACATTCTATAGTTCTCTGCATTCCTCAGAGTGCCAGAAAGCTTTAGGCACCCTCATGACCTTGAAGCTTGAAGCCCTAATTCAGCAGTCTTGGGGATAAAGGCCAATGAACCAAGCACAGATCCTTTAAAAGGCCTGATTTGAAATTATCTCAGTTAAAGGCCAACTGCCAGGTCTCCTAACCTTCTCACCTCACCTTACCTCCTTTCTTTTTTTTTCTTTTTCCTTTTTTTTTTGTGTGTGGTTTTTGGTTTTTGCTAGGCAATGGGGACCTTACCTCTAAGTTCTCCTCTCATTACTACCACTCAATGCACTGTCCTTCCTCACCAATCTACATTTCATGTCCAATCATCAAGTCATTTTCGTCTCTCCAGCTCTCCTCCTTCAGCAGCCAAGCCTAAGGAGAAGGGAGATGTCCTTGTCCCTCTCGCCAAACAGCTGCATGTCTCCGCTCGGGCGGCCAATTAGCCTGAGCTGTAACCACGGTAACTGCAGCTGGCCGACTACCCGCCGGCTTGCCCCGGGCGGTTCTCCTTAGAGCCCCACCCTCTCCTCCCCTTCCCCTACCGCCACCCCCCAGGCTCCGATTGAGGCCTTGGGGAAAGGATACCCCTTCCCCACTGCTCCACAGCTAAAGCCCAGAACTCGCAGCTGCTGCCACTGCTGGAGGCTAAAGACAAGGCACGGCAGATCCACGAATGGTCCTGTGGGTGCCAGGAGCTTCCCTGCCCCGCCCATATCGCACCACGCCCCACCCCAGTCCAATCTCACCCAGACTGGACAAACCCAGAGTCTCCTTGCAGTAACCTGGGCCTCATACCCTGAACTATCCTTCTCACCCTAACTATCCTTCTCACCTCTACATTATTCTGCATCCTCCCTCCACCCAGTCCTGCGCTCCCCACTGCCCTTCCACGTCTGCTTTGCCCCAGCCTCAATAGCGGCTGTTGGTCTCAACCACAGAGCTCCCGGGCAGCTCAAGAGCCCGCGCAAACAGGTTGCCTCTTTGAAACCTTTTATTCCCAAACTGCCACTGTCTCTCCCTTTTTCCCTCCTCCCCTGTTCTTTTGGCAAGTTTCTTGCGCGTGAGGCTGAGCGCCAGCCCCACGGCAAACCGATGAGCCCAACAGGGCGCAGCTGGCCAGCTCCGGGCTACTGGTCCTGGTCCTCATCGAATCGTCCCCATTCCTCCTCCGCTGCTGCCAACGCCATTCCCACCCCAGCCCTGGCCCCGGCCCCGACACGTCCCCTCCTGCCACAGCCTTACCTGTATATACGCCATTTTCACTCGCTCTCACTCCAGCCCGGGCATGGCGCTGCTACATCCACTTTGCCCTCTACAACAAGGGAGGTGAAGAAAGGGAAAGGGGGGAGGAGGAAAAAAACCAACCCAATCGCCCCAGACGTGACTTGCTTGGCTGATCAGTGGCGCCCATGCCCACCGCTCAGCTGGCCGCCCCGTCTCTTCCTCTTCATGGTCCTGCCCCCAGGCTCTCGGACCTGGGTGGGTGCCTTATAGACGGAGAGAGAGCCAGAGGAGGGGGCCCGCCTGACCTGCGCCCCAGCAGCACCCTACTCCCTCCTCTCTTTCCCCCGCCCCCAGGCGCTTCTGCCTTCTTCCTTTCCCTGCGCTCTGATCTCGGCCGCCAGCGGCGCCAGGAGCCTCAGGCGCCTTCTAGCTTCTGGCTCCCGCCTCTCACTGGCTCCGCGATGCTCCCGGCCGGCCACGAAGAGGCCCCTGAGCTTGGTCCACACTGCGGGCACCTGGTAACTGAGTCCAGGGCAGCCCTAGAGTCAGCTAGCAGCCAAGCTCAAGGGTCCACAGCCGGTCTCATCTGAAGACAGAAGGAGCAGAGCTTCGGGGTGGGGATAGGGAAAGGGGATGCAGAGGGAATAGCCGGGGCGGGGGCGAGAGGGGGAGAGTAAGTGATGCACAGGGTAGTGTCGTTCTGTCCCAGGAGCCTGCACCTGTCGCAGAGCATAACAGAAACTCAGCCTCGAAGTTACTGCCTAGGAATTGTCTAAGTGACATTTAGGGGTTGTGGCCCAAGATGATGAATTCGCTCAGTCCCCCTTTCCCTGACTTAGGGGACAAAAAAAAGTACATCTATTCTGTATTCATCTGAAACCTCTCAGAGCAGAGAGAACCCAAGAGAGTTGACATAGGGACTGCGAGGCGCTAATAGACCAGGTGGTATGGAGGAGGCACCATAAGGAAAGCCTCAGAGCAGGAGTAAAGGGAGGGACCAAAAGTCGAAAGAGAAGAGGAAAGGATGTGGGCCACGCGGGGGCCCCAAAGTGACTGGCGCTCCCCAAGTCCCAGAGTTAGTGTTCCCAGTGCGCAACAGGTTGGGCGCAAAGAGGTCCAACAACGCCACCCAGCGGGCGCAATGCTACACTGCTTCAGAAAGGAGCGGCCAGCCCTTCAACCTGTTGCCGCCACAGTGTGAGTGATTTGAAGTTACAAAGTAGCCTTGTGCCTCGCAGGAGCCATAGACAGAAACGGGAAAAGAAAAAGGAGAGGGCTGGGAGATATTTGAAAGGTGGGTCAGGGTGAGGAATACAGAAGTTGACCACAGCAAAATTGTGGCAAAAGTCCGAAGGTGCCCATAGTGCCACTTTCACCCTCCCCTGCCCCATTAAATATATGTACGCATGTGTGTATGTATGTATGTATGAATGTGTGAATGTATGTGTGTGTGTGTGTGTAAACCTGCCAGATGTCACAGTGTCTTAAATCTCATCATCAGTTTGTTGACTTATTTTGGATTCAAGTCTCACCCAATAGCTCTTTCAAACTACACCTAGTGCAAAGTCACTAACATCTTAAATTAGCTTTCCCAAACTAATTTCTTCACAAACCACTTTGGTATTTGAAATATATTGATGAAACCCATAAATGCTGTTCCAGAGGTGCTGGGGGCATGGAATTCCCTCCCTCTCTCCCTGTAAAGTAGATGGGCATAAGCTTAGAATTGAGAAAACTGAGTCTTTTTATTCTCCCAAACTATTGCAGATAATGCATATTTTTGATATATACATTATTTTGCATTTTAGAGGGGAAAATTTCATTAGTATTGAAGTTTTCTCACAGAAACCTTATTAGTGTCCCATGGAACAACTAGAATTCTGTGAAAAACAATTTGAGAAATGCTGCCATTAGTAAGAAAATTAGTTTAGCATCTCAGGCACTGGTGGAGCCTGGAGAGGGGAGAAGGGTGGGTGGGACAGAATCCAAGAATCCCTGGCACTTGCTCGTGAGGGTGTTAGAAAGGTGAGACAGAGAACACTGGAGACAAATGCCTCATTCACAGTTTTGCTTAGGGCTTATTCTCTATGTACTTAGGGTGAGGAGTTAGGTTGGAGTTCTTGATAATGGATAGAAGTAAAGCTAATCCTAAATAGAATTGTGAAATAAATTGTTTGTCTTTGGGATTGCCCAGGCTCCTGTCTGTCCCCTGGTGAATCCTCATCAGGCCATGCAGCACTCTCCCCTTTTGATCTTATGTGAGCACATGTCTCTAGGCAGAGGATACTAGATTCACAGACTCTAGGAGATAGAAGGAACCTTTCTCCACTGCACCCTGCTCCACTTTCATAATGATTGTATGTCTCCCTTGGGATGACTCAACTCTCTGGTCAACTCAATGATTGCTGGGTCCCTGCCTGAACCCAATATATCATCACAAGATCCAGCCATTATTCGCACTCTTCACTTCCAGTTAGCTCTCTGTGCTGCTCCACCTCCATACTGGCCGCCTGCCTCTTCCTCACCCACCTCCATTTGCATACTTTCCTCCCACTCTCCCTTTTCAGCTCCCCCGTATGTTTTGTCTTCCCCTATTAGGATGTAGGCTTTTTAAGAATAGGGACCCATCAAAAAGGACCTACGTGTAAAACAAATATTTATGGCAGCTCTGTTTGTAAAGCAAAGCATTGAAAATTGAGGGGATACCCATCAACTGAGGAATGGCTGAAAAAGTTGTAGCATATGAATGTTATGGAATATGTAAAGATACTATTAGGAGATACCCTGTTTTCCAGAGCTAAGGCCCAGCAAGCAAGCTGTGCCCTAAGCTTAGCATAACAACAATCCTTTGAGTTCACCTTCTGGACCTGATAGTCCCTGAGCTTGAGCAAGCATCAACAGGTCCAGACATGAAGCTTTGCTATGAACTGACTTTTTGTCACTAGACAACCTTGCCTCACTGTTGCTGTTGTGCCTCAACACTGTTGCTACATTAAATTGTGTGATTCTTTATCTAGCCACAAGTATATAAATCAAGGTTCAGCCCCACTGCCTTGGGTCCCCCCAACTAGGGGTGGGGCCCCAGCACATGTGTCCTTGCTCACAAGCCATTTCTCTCATTTTGAAATTAAATTTCTGTTTGATTCCTGACTCTTCTGTCTCTAGCATGTTCTGTTGGCTCCAACCATCCACAGGTTAGAGGCTAGTTCAGTTCGGTTGACATTAATTGGTCAGAATTAGGACTGAACCTGGAACCGGGTCATTGGACTCTCCCATACCAGCAGGAACAGACTAGGTGCCACAGAAGATTTATTTCTTCAAAGTCCGACACTCACCCCCCCATCTGGAGAGTCCTGTGCCCTTCTCCCTGCCCCAACAGAGGAAAACTCCAGGGCCCCTCTAGTGACCTGATTCATCTCAGATCGCTCTGGCAAGGATATCCTTTCTTAAACTGTAACTTCTTGTCTCTGTTTTTAAACTGCACTCCTTGGTAACTATGTACCTCTGCCTAACTGGTTAAAATTAGAATTTTAATTGCATGCTTTGTTAAAACTGTTTGCGAATGTTTGTATATCTGTCTTGTCATTTTGTCTGTGTTTGTCTTTGTAAAACATAAAATGTCTGTGTTGTGTTTGTGTTGTGAGCTAGATTCTGTTACCTTGAAAGATTTAAAATTCAGTCAGAAAGAAAAACTTCTAAGGGATGTAGCCAAAGAATTTAGAACACTGGGAAAGATAATGAACTTTTATACCTGAAGTAATTGTCCCAGTAAACAGGACTAACTCCCACTTTAGACTTTCTGCAGGAGATTAGGTTATAAGAAAAAAAATCTGCAGGACACTTTTTTTCTGTCATTTCAGCTTTGGTTATGCTGGAATTACAGAAATAAAGTCAGATAATCAAAATGTGTAGAACTACTAAAAAAAACACCTTCATAGATTAAGAAGTTTGAAGATTAATCATTTTAAGATTGCAGAGGAGAACTCCTGGGATTTGGGGTAATTCCAGGAATTCACTCCCTTCTGAAAATATCTTAGTAAATTTTGGGGTATAAAATCAGGATTAGATTTTGTAGAAGTCTTAAAAGTAAATGGCAAGGTTAATAGCTTCATTGTTCTTGGGTAATGAAGGATGGCAGGTAGTTTGGAAGTAATCCCAGAGTAAAGAAAGAAAAAAAATGGGTAAACAGTTTACACTTTATAACAGCCCCTTGTTAACCCTTCCCACTGTTGCTACACTACACTGTTTTATTCTTTATCTAACCACAAGTATATAAATCAAGATTCAGCCCCATTGCCTTGGGTCCCTGCAACTAGTGGTGGAGCCCCAGCACATGTGTCCTTGCTCACAAGTCATTTCCCTCACTTTGAAATTAAACTTCTGTTTGATTCCTGACTCTCCTGTCTCTAGCCTGCTCTGTTTGGCTCCAGCCACCTACTGGTTAGAGGCCAGTTCAATCTGGTTGACAAATTCTATTGTGCTATAAAAAATGATGACTAGGCGAATTTCAGAAAAACCTGGAAAGGCTTATATGAACTGATGCAAAATGAAGTGAGCAGAACCAAGAGAACATTGTACACAGTAGCAGCAACAGTATGATGATCAACTATAAATGATTTAGCTCTTCTCAGCAATATAATGATCCAAGACAATTTCAAAGGACATATGATAGAAAATGTTATCCATATCCAGAGAAAGAACTAATGGAGTCTGAATACAGATCAAAGCATACTATTTTCACTTTCTTTATTTTTTTCATAGTTCTTTTCTTTTGGCCTGTTTCTTCTTTCACAACATGATTAATCTGGAAATGTGTTTTACATGATTGCACATACATGACCTATATTAAATTGCTAATCTCAGAAACAGGGGAGGCAAGGGAGGGAGAGAGATAATTTGAAACTCACATTTTTTTAAATATGAATGTTAAGAATTGTCTTTACCTCTAATTGGGAAAAAATAAAATACTATTTTAAAATGAATAAACTACATGGTTAAAAAAAAGAATAGGGACCATCTTATTTCCTTCTTTTTGTATCCTCAGCTCTTTGCACAGTAAGTATCCCCAGCCTGGAATATTAGTAAGCACTTAATTTTTGCCCCATCCATCTATCTATCCCCTTTTTTCTATTTATCCCTCTACCTACATCTCTATCCATTGATCTCTCTACCCATCTCTCTATCTCTATCTATCCATCTATGCATCTAGCTCTATCTATCCATCAGTCTCTCTACTTATCTCTATCTATCCATCCATCCATCCGTCTGTCCATCTAGTTCTCCACCTATTGATTGTTCTCTTTCTCTCTATCCAGTCATCCATCCATATATTTATTGCCCTATCCATCCATCTATTTATCCATCCATTCATATACCTCTCTCTCTCTCTCTCTCTCTCTCTCTCTCTCTCTCTCCCCCTCCCCATCTCTTCCAAACTGAACAGAAACACCCTTTGCAATATTCCCAACAAGTGGTTATCTAGCTTTTCTTTGGAGACTAAGCAAGGAAGAACCCATAATTTCTTAATATTCCACCTTTGGACAGCTCTAATTGTTAGGAAGTATTTTTCCTCACATCAAATCTAAATCTACCTATTCACAACTTTCACCCATCACTCCTAGCTTTACCCTCTGAGGCCAAGCAGAACTAATCAAATCCCTTTTCCTAACCTGGGCACTCTGAAGCAGGTCCTTCTTAAAGTGGAATATTCTGACCCCACTTTAGCCAAGCCCCTTTGTTTTCCTATCCACCATGAAAAGCCCTTACTGTGAGTCCTAACCAACAAGACTGGTTTGTGTTTCAAAGAGACAACTAATCTCCCCATCCTCCAGAAGTCTATAAAGTCAAGTCCTTCTTGACCTTGCCACATAATTAAGGCAGAAAGAGAGATAGGTACATTTCCTTAAAGTGGGTCAGCTACATATTCATGATGCCAGGTCCCTAGAAAGAGAATCCACAGGTTCAGTCCTTCTCAATTCCTGGAAAAGCATCAATAATGTCACTATGCCCTTAGGCCTAAGTGCTTCTTAGGGAATTTAAAATTTGAAGACTGGGAGTACAATGAACTCAATACTCTTGCAATATTCCCTCACCAGTCACCACAAGTGGACTCCAGCCTTGGTACCAAGCTAGAGAAGCTTTTAAAGAAAAAAAAAAACAATCTGGAGAATTGGTCGTGAGGGTCACAGAGAATTAGTAAAGGCTGATAACATATTTAGGCAGATAGGGGCACAATAGATGCAGACAGGATCTGGAATCAGGAAGATCTGAGTTCAAATCTGGCCTCAAACACTTGCTAGCTGTGTAATCCTGGGCAAATCATAACTTCTGCTTTTCCCAGGGTTGTTGTGAAGATCAAATTAGATTATAATTATAAAGTGCCTGGCACACAGTAAGTGCTATAGAAATATTAGCTATATTTGCCACTGAAGTTACTGAATATAACTCATATTGGCTAACCACCAGAGGGAGCCTTATGAAATAGCTAAGAAACTAGAGAAGAACCAAAAGGCCCTCAATGGGTAATATCCACAGAAACTCATCTAATAATATGTTGACAATGAAGTGTCTAACAACAGATATGCTTACAGAAACAGAGGAGTTTGTGTATGTGATATAGGTCATTGCTACCAAAATCTATAGAAAGCTCAGATTTATTAACTGATAAAGACTTTGCAAGAAAATGATAGAAACTGTACAATATATCACTGGAGTTTGTAAAAATTTAGCATTTACTAAATCCCTAGAAAGATGATCAAATGCCCTGAATTGCACACAAGAGTAATTTACTAATTCTTCACAAACTAACAGATGAGAAATCATCATTCTAGAAACACAAATCTCAAAATATCTTTGAGAATTCAGAATTCAGCTAAGTGACCCAGAGTTCTGGACTTGGAGTTAGAATATGTGAGTTCAAATGCCATTTTAGACATTTACTAGCTGTGTGAGACTAAGCAAGTCACAACTTCTCAGTCTCAGTTTTCTCACCTGTAAACTGGGGATAATAATAGCACCTACTTCACAGAGTTAATGCAAGGATCAAACAAGATAGCATACATAAAGCACTTTGCAAGCTTTAAAGCATTACATAAATATAAGCTGTTGTAATTATTAACAAATAAACTACTGTAACTGGAGTATTATCACATATGAAATTGCTACCTATAATCTCCCAGACAAAGCACTGAGCCACAAAAGTGAAAGAACATTTTAATAGATGTTTTCATACTAGACATTCATACCATTTAAACTATATGGAATGAAAAACTCTCAACATATAGACCTAGGAGAAGAAATTAAAACCAATTGGCAATAGGAAGTAGTATATGTCATCCCTGTCAGTCTGTCAGATCAGTTAAGTATTTATTATTTACTCTGTGCCAGAGACTGTGCTAAGCAATGGGGATACAAAGAAAGGATTGTTCTGAGGATACTTTCAGCAAACCTGCAGAAGATAAGCCTGCATCCTAATATTTTCATTCAGTTATAAAACAATCTTTTATCTACCTATGGAGTAGTTTGCCTAACATTAAACATAAAAGAATAGCAAGATAGCAACTTGATCCAGGACTATTTCTGAGTTCCACCAAACATAAAACTGAGAAGAATTAAACAATAATAATAACAACCACAACAGATATTTACATAGAATATTAAAGTTTCTAGAGGGAGACAGCATTAAGGTAGGAGTGTGGGCCTGGTTTTCAATGAAAATAAAATGAAATGAAAATGACTTCACCTCCTTCTTTGACTTTCTGTTCTCATCAAGTTATTTGCATACCAAGGCAGAGAAGATCTTGGGAATTTCAAACTCTAAGTCAGATGATTGATTTTTTTCAGTTGTCTAGGACAAAGAACAATGAGCTCATCCCCAGAAATAGATGTTACAAGAAAATATTTAACCTTGGCCTGGCAATATCCCTAGCTTTTGTTAAAAGTCTACAGTAGTTCAAATCCTCTATGATGAAAGAGCTTTCATTTTGCCCTAATTAGGGAGAGGCTTTCTAGTCACTACACCCCCAGAAGACTATAGCTGAAGGGGCTATCAAATGCACCTGAAAAGTTGAAGCCCAGAAGCCAGTAGGAAGAAACAATGATGTCCAGCAGCAATCACAGGTTCTAGCAAAGTAACAAGCCCATTAAAGAACAAAGAAATCCGTATTAAGAAAGATGGAGAATACCAAAGATAGAATACCCAGAATGGAGCAACAGTGGCATTCTATAACAACCAATTACTAGCCCCAAAGGGAACATCACTCAGCATGGAACAGGCCCAGAAACAACAGGTTAATGAGATTGCCCTGTATCTTCAGAAAAGTGAGTTGTCCTTCCACCCATATGTCCCAATCACATGTATTCATTCTACATGTGCCTCTCCATATGTTTGCCCTAGCCACATGTATTCCCAATATATATATATATATATATATATATATATATATAGTCTCCATCATGCATGCATCGACTCTATATTTCTACCCTTCCTATAGATTGTATGTGTATTTGTGAGGGGAATATGACCCAGATTTATGAGGTGATTTTCCATTGTTATTTTTCTTACTATGCTATTTCATTAAATTCCTTTGCTTTGAACTAGTTGTAACCTTTCAATGCCTATTAAAAGTAAACACATTGGTAGGAGGTCATAAGCTACAGTTTTGAGTGAGTGCAAATCCACAAAGTAGTGCCAATTTGTATAGCTTTTCTTCTTTTTTAAGCAATAAGGAGTGCCTTAGTTGCTTCATTTATAAAGCACTTTATATAGATTTTCTCATTTGAGCCTTGCAACAACCTTGTGAGGTGAGTATTACAGTTATTTTTATCACCTTTTTAGAGATGACATTTTACTGAGATACAAAGACATTAACTTATTTGCCCATGGTCAAGTGTGTTAAAGTCAAAATTGGAACCTAAGTCTTCTGAACTCCAAGTCTATCACACTTGGTGTTGCTATCCTTGGGCCACAGTTTTCAAAGAATGTAAGTTGAAGTTCACTCAAAGAGCAATAGAGGGGGCAGCTAAGTAGCACAGTGGATAGAGCACCAGCCCTGGATTCAGGAGGACCTGAGTTCAAATCCGGCCTCAGACACATAACACTTACCAGCTGTGTGACTCTGGACAAGTCACTTAACCCCATTGCCTAGCCAAAAAAAAAAAAAAGAGCAATAGAGAGAGTGAGAGACATATGGTGGACATGAGTAGCTTTCAGCATATTACAAAAGAAAAATGGTAAGGAGAACAAGCATCAGGGACATTATCAGAAAAGTGTATACTCAGAAAAGGAAGTAAACTGATAATACTGGGACAGTGAGGAATAACCAATTGATAAATAGTCCACATGCTCCACTGGTACACACACAATGTAAAGAGACTAGACAAAGCCCCCAGAACATTGGGTGGATCCTCTTGTGGAGGATTTGTGAGAGGATGTGGATAAGAGTCACATCAGATAAAATGATAGGACAGTTTCTGACTTCTACAGTTGGATAGTGTACCTACAAATCAACTGCACCAAAATAAGAAGTTTCTGAAGCCGCTAAAGGTCATGGTGACTCATTCCTCTCCCCTGGTACCGATCAAAGATTTACCTTGCAAGCTCACCACAGAATATTCTTCAGACATAGCCAACCTGCAATCTTAGAACTAAAGCCCAATTGAGGACAGCGAAGAGACATACTAGTATTTTTCTCTTTGACTACATTAGGAACATAGTTAAAAGTGGTCATGTGAACCACAGTCTTTATATTACTAATTTTAATTAACAAGAATGCTAATGTCAAACGCAATTTCTGACATCAATATGATGATTCCGGCTGCTTGACAGATGTGCTATTTCAGCACTAAACAGTCTGACAACACTTGTCTCCTAAGTCAATTTAATTATATCACTCCCCCAGCATGCCATGCTAATCCAGTTTTAAATGACCCTTTAACCCTAGGCAGCATCACAGAACACACAGGCAGACAATGGCTCTGCAGTGATCACAAAAGGCTTTTGGAAATAATAAAGGCCACTCCCTATTAAGAATAGTACTGATAGATGATAAGATTGAACAATATATCCCAAGCCCTCCTAACTTCACATTATTCCTGGGTTATATTTCTGACAGTTCGGTCTTCTTGTGATTTCCCAAACTCATCTATTTCATCTCTCCCTCATGCCTGGAATGTACTCTTAGAATCCTTCCTTCCTTAGCTCATGTATAACCTCCTCAGGAAGCCATTCTTGATTCCCTTATAGTTAATACTCTCTCCTTTATCAAAGAATTGTGTATGTACTTATCTGTGGATATATTGTACACCTTTCCCAATAGAATATAAGCTTCTTGAAGGCAAGGATTACTTTTCATTTTATCTGTCTTCAGAGCCTACCTAGCACAGTGCCTGGCACATAGTTAAAACCTAATGAAAGTTTGTTATATTGGAGTGGATTTCTACCTACATTTGCCCACCTTCCATAAGATAGGGACTGAATGCCCACCTTCCTTTTGCCTGCTAGCCAAAACTAAAAATACTTAGCAGGTTCCAGAGGAGCTGAGAGTGGACACAAGGTTACCATCATCATTGGCAAAATGACTTTATTAAATACCTTATTTCATGTGGGATTATGTTAAGGTGCTATACTAAGAGACTTTCATAGCTCCAGGCTCTACCCACTAAGTGTTTACACCACTCTGTCAAATTAGAAGAACTGAGTATCAATAGCAAAGATTACCCTGGATTAGATTATGGAATTTCTTGTCCCAGAGATCTTCAATACACAGTATTACTTAGGCTAGAAGGATTGGGAATGGGAAAGCAGGAAGAGGGTCTCCTGGAGACAGGAGGATGAACAATATAACCTCAAGAGGTCCCTGGCAACTAAAAAACGCAAATCTTAATAAGGAGCTTGACTCACCCCTGTAGTATTGACTTGCACAGGTCCTTGAATCCCAGAGATCTCTCCACCTTGCATATCTGAGTGATGACACCACTATTCCGTCTTGAAGAGATATAGGGGAATCTGTTGGTCCAACCTGTGAAACTTGTGCAATCTCCCCTAGCCAACTGCTTTTCCTTCTTGGAACTCCTAGGCTTAAGAATTTACAAAGAGAATGTCCTTAACTAAGGCTGGTAGCTATGCTTAGCTAAATCTTCTCTAGCCAGTGAATCAGTGCAGGGGAGCAGAAAAGAGTAACTAATTATTTAGTCTAGAGAAGGAAAAGCTGAGGGTGACTTAATAACAGTCTTCAAGAATATGAAGGGTGATTATGAGGAGGCTGGTGACCAGCTGTTTTCTGTCTTCACTGAGGCTAGAAAAAAAGAGAATGGGAGTTCAGTTACAGAAAGAAAGGTCTAAGGAAACATGAAGAAGAATCTCTCCTACTGTTAAATGTCATAGGATCATAGGATTTTGAGATGAAAGGGGTCTCAAAGATCAGCTAGTCCAACTCCTACACTCTACTGATTAGGAAACTGAGGCCCTGAAGAATTTATACAACTAATAAAAGTGGCAGAGCTGAACTTCAACCCAGGTCAACCAACCTCAAATTCAGTGTTGTTTCCATTGTGCTACATTTAGATAGTGATGCACATTTCCAAGGGAGAAAAAATTGACCAAGGTGGAGTTCATTCCAATCCAGGGATCTCTAAGATGAGGAAAGACAATTATTGATAATTTGGGGTCTTTTAATCAATCTTCTCTGAAAGGAGGGAGGAGGTCTTAATACTCTAAAACAGTGGTCTCCAAAGTGACCTGGATCCAAGGGTTGCGTGATCAGCCAATCAGAGGTGGGAAGATGGTTTGCATCCCATACTCCCTGTGAAAACCAATCATGGGGCTTGTTGCTACCGTACCCTTCCAATGTTCTCCCTCTCTGCTCCCTCCCTATGTAAACTCCCAACCTCTCCCTTTCAGAGCAGAGCAAAATAGTTATAATCTAACCATTATCCAGGCACCCACAATAGCACCTGCCCTCATACTTTTGGGAAAATGGACATGCCCCCAGCGAAGCATACCTGCTCCCTGTCTCCAACACTGCTGGGGCTTTGGCAGGCTCTCCTTAGGGAGCAGATTCTTCCCTCTGGGGCAGTGACCAATGAGTAAGAGTGCTCTCTCCCTTTCATTTTTAGATAGGATAGAATAAGTCTCACAGGATGAACTGGCATAGATGAGTTATCATCCATATAAGTGACTTTTTTACTTTATCTTTACCTCCCTCACCAAAACCCAGCCCCTTTCTCTATGGTGACCCTATGCTCTCCCTAACCCACTCCTCATATGCAACCAGTTGCCAAATCCAGTTATTTCTATCTCGACAACATCTCTCACCTTTATCCTCCTCTCCACTTAGACTGCCACCATACTAATTCAGCCCCCTTTAGCCTCTCCTCTGAACTCTTACAATAAATTCCCAAATGGTCTCACTGCCTCAATTCTCGCCCTTCTCAAATCCATGCTCCACACAGTTGCCGAAGTGACTTTTCTGAAGCACAGGTCTGACCAAGTCACTCCCCTCCTCAACAAACTCCAGTAGCTCCTAGTGACTATAAGACCAAATATTATTTGTCTTTATTTTCTCCTTTTGAAATTCCTGCTTTTGGACTTCTGCTTCTGGGAGCCAAGATGGCAGAGTAAGAAGTAAGTTGCTCTCACCCTCCCTCATTGACCTCTGAAAGCCTAGAAAATATCAACCCAGGAAAAACCCTGAGCCAGCAAAAAGACAGAGCACAGCAGTCTTGTAACCCAGGAAGCTTGGGGGATTAAGGGGAAAGGCCTCTCTTGCTCTGGGTGAGGGGGAGCAGTACAGGACTGGAGGAGTCCCAGCAAGCCAGTGGCAAACCCTACCTCAGCATACCAGGGGGAGATCCTGAGACCCTGGTTGGTGGAGCAGGCAAGTGTCAACACCAGGACTCCCCCCTTTCCTGTCCCCTCCCAGCCTCAATACAGGCAGGGGAACTGGTAGACACTAGCTTGGAAAACCACCACAGGTGACAGTGTTCTCTAGCAGCGAAATCACCCAGCGTCTCAACACAACTCTGGGAAGCACAACTCCAGAAGGCAAAGCTCCACACTGACAGAAATCCACCAGCATCAAAACATTCCTGTGCAAGGCCCAGGTGAGCAGGAAAAGAAGCTTGGGTAAGTGTCCCTTTAGCTCCAACACGAGAACTCAACCTTTTTCTTTTTTCTTTTTCCTTTTTTAAGTCAGAAAATAGGCAAACACCATGAACAAAAAGCAGAAACGGAAAATGACCAAAGATTCCTATTTTGGGGAAAGGGAAGATTAAGGCACAAATTCCGAAAAGGACAACATCGTTAATATACCCGCATCTGAAATCTCAAAGGGAATCTGAACTGGTCTCAAGCCCAAAAAGCCTTCTTGGAAGAGCTCTAGAAGGATTTTGAAAGTCAAATAAGAGAGGTAGAAGAAAAATTGGGAAAAGAAATGAGAGGTATGCAAGAGAGAGTCAATAGCCTGGAAAAGGAAGGACAAAAAAATTAACTGTAGAAAACAAGTCCTTAAAAAGTAAAATTGGCTAAATGGAAAAGGAGGCACAAAAACTCACTGAAAAGAGGAACTCCTTAAAAAGTAAAATGGGGGGATCAAAAAAAATAAAAATAAAAAGTAAAATAGGCCAAATGGAAAAGGAGGTACAAAATCTAATAGAAGAAAACAACGTGTTAAAAATTAGAATGGGGCAAGTGGAAGCTAATGTCTCTATGAGAGAACAAGAATCACACAGAAAAAAAAAGAATGAAAAAATACAAGAAAATGTAAAATACCTCACTGGGAAAACAACTGACCTAGAAAACAGATCCATGAGAGACAATTTAAAAATTATTGGTCTAACTGAAAACCATGATGAAAAAAAGAGCCTGGACAACATCCGTCAGGAAATTATCAAAGAAAACTGCCCTGAGGTCCTAGGACCAGAGAGTAAATTCACTAACAATGAAGAAGAAATCACAACAATAATTAGGAGCTATTTTGCCCAACTGTATGCCAATAAATTTGACAATCTTAGTGAAATGGATGCATATTTACAAAAATATAAATTGCTCAGATTAAGGAAAGAGGAAATAAAATACTTAACCCCATTTCAAAAAAAGAAATTGAACAATCCATCAATGAACTCCCTAAGAAAAAATCTCCAGGGCCAGATGGATTTACAAGTGAATTTTATCAAACATTTAAAGAACAACTAATTCCAATACTATATAAACTATTTGGGGAAAATAGGTGAAGAAGGAGTCCTACCAAATTCTTTTTATGATACAAATATGGTGCTGATACCTAAACCAGGAAGAGCCAAAACAGAGAAAGAAAATTATAGACCAATTTCCCTAATGAATATAGATGCAAAAATTTTAAATAAAATATTAGCAACAACTTATCTCAAGGATAATACACTATGACCAGGTAGGTCATTTATACTAGGAATGCAGGGCTGATTCAATATTAGGAAAACTATCAGCACAGTTGACCATATCAACAACAAAACTAACAGAAATCATAGGATTATCTCAATAGTTGCAGAAAATCCATTTGACAAAATACAACACCCATTCCTATTAAAAACTCTTGAGAGCATAGGAATAAATGGGTTCTTCCTTAAAATGATAGATAGCATCTATCAAAACCCATCAGCAAGCATTATATTTAATGGGGATAAGCTAGAAGCATTTCCTATAAGATCAGGGGTGAAACAAGGATGTCCATTATCACCACCATTATTCAATATTGTGCTAGAAATGTTAGCTGTAGCAATTAGAGAAGAAAAATAAATTGAAGGAATTAGAAGAGGCAAAGAAGAAACAAAGCTATCACTCTATGCAGATGATATGATGGTATATTTAGAGAATCAAGTAAAAAAATTACTTGAAATAATACATAAATAAATTTAGCAAAGTTGCAGAATATAAAATAAACCCACACAAATCATTGGCATTTCTATATATTACTAACAAAGCCCAGGAGCAAGAGATAGAAGGAGAAATTCCATTTAAAATTACTGTAGACATTATAAAATATTTGGGAGTCTACCTGCCAAAACAAAACCAGGAACTATATGAACACAATTACAAAACACTTTTCACACAAATAAATTCAGTTCTAAATAATTGGAAAAATATCAATTGTTCATGAGTAGACCAAGCTAATATAATAAAAATGATATCTCTACCTATATTAATTTACTTATTCAGTGCCATACCAATCAAACTACAAAAAAATTATTTTATAGAGCTAGAAAAAACAATAACAAAATTCATCTGGAAGAACAAAAAGTCCAGAATATCAAAGGACCTAATGAAAAGAAATGCAAGGGAAGGTAGCCTAGCTGTACCTGATCTTAAATTATATTATAAAGCAGCAATCATCAAAACTACTTGGTACTGGCTAAGAAACAGAATGGTGGATCAGAGGAACAGGTTAGGTATGCAAGACACAACAGTCAATGACTATACTAATCTACTGTTTGATAAATCCAAAGACTCCAGTTTCTGGAATATGAAATCACTATTTGATAAATCCAAAGACTCCAGCTTCTCTGGAATATGAAATCACTATTTAGCAAAAACTGTCGGGAAAACTGGGAAAATGTATGGCAAAAACCAACATCTTACACCTTACACCAAGTCAAAATCCTTACAAAAAAGGATTTAGATATAAAGATTGATACTATAAGCAAACTAGAAGAGCAAGGAACAGTTTACCTTTCAGATCTATGGAGAAGGGAAGAATTTATGACCAAACAAGAAAACATTATGAAATGAAAAATGGATAATTTTGATTATATTGAATTGAAAAGTTTTGCACAGACAAAGCCAATGCATCCAAGATTAATAGGGAAGCAGAAAACTGGGAAATAATTTTTACAACCAGTGTCTCTGATATAGGCCTCATTTCTAAAATATATAGAGAACTGAGTCAAATTTATAAGAATACAAGTCATTCCCCAATTGATAAATTGTAAAAGGATATGAACAGGCAGTTCTCAGAGGAAGAAACTAAAGCTATCTATAGTCATATGAAAATATGTTCTAAATCACTATTGATTAGAGAAATGCAAATCAAAACAACTCTGAGGTACCACATCACACTTATCATAACAAAAGAGGACAATGATAAATGTTGGAGAAGATGTAGGAAAATTGGAACACTAATACATTGTTGGTGGAGTTGTGCAATGATCTAACTTTTTTGGAGAGCAATATGCCCAAAGGGCTATAAAATTGTGCATCCATTTGACCCACCAATACTTCCAGGTCTGTATTCCAAAGAGATCATAAAAATGGAAAGAGACCCACATGTACAAAAATATTTATAGCAGCTCTTATTGTAGTGGCAAAGAATTGGAAATTGAGGGGATGCCCATCAGTTGGGGAATGGCTGAACAAGTTGTGGTATATAAATGTAATGGAATACTATTGTGCTGTAAGAAATGATGAGCAGGCAGACTTCAAAAAAACTTGGAAAGACTTACATGAACTGATGTAGAGTGAAATGAACTGAACCAGGAGGACACTGTACACAGTAACAGTCACATTACGGGATGACTGACTTTGATAGACTTGGCTCTTCACAACAACATAAGAATCTAAGACAGCCCCAAAAGACTCATGATGGAAATCACTATCCACACCCAGAGAAAGAACTATGGAGTCTGAATACAGATGGAAGCATACTATTTGCTCTTCTTTTCCTTTGTTGTTTTGTATTATTGCTTCATTCTTGTGGTTCTTCCCATTAGTTCTAATTGCTCTTTACATCATGACTAATGGGAAAATATGCTTAACGTGAATGTATATGTAGAACTTATATCAGATTGTACACTGTTTTGGGTTGGGAGGAGAAGTGGGTGGGGGAGAAAATTTAAAACTCAAAATCTTTTGGAAGTGAATGTTGTAAACTAAAATAAATTAATTTTAAAATATTCTTACTTTTGTATATGTTTTATAATACACATAATGATTAGCACTTTAGTATACATGTACTCCAAAAATATACTCAAATGAATCTGTGATAATCATAAATGTGGATATTCCTTCTAATAATGCAGAACACAATTCATCCATGTCTGCCATCTTCTGAGACTATTGTCCATTTTCTCCCAAAAGTTCACCATAGGGAGCTCACCCACAGACATTTAAACAATTTATAAATAAGTAAATATATACAGCTTAGAAATGCATGCTCAAAACATTTGCACTGTTAAGGCTGTATGATCATACAAGTTTGGAGATCATTGCTGTAGAGAACACTTTATATTTCATGATTGTGCAGATGCTGTCTTCTTCCCCAAGTATTGTTCCTGAAGTATGGAAATAGGGGAAGCTTTAGAGTCATAGACTCAGGCAAAAGCCAAGTTCATCCCACCTGAGATCAGTTCTCATCGGGGGTTGTCACCATTAGCAGTCTGATAGGCTCAGGACAGTATTCCATCCGTAAAGTGAGGGGAAATCAGGGTTCCTTCCTTTAATTTTTTAAAAAACTTTTTTTAAATTCACAAATTAACACACTGTTGGAGCTCCCTTTCCCTATGTCCCCCAATCTCTTAGAAACACAAAGATACACCTCCCTGGATTGATTTAGAATGGGTGGACCCCAAGGGAGACAGCCAAATTCACACATGAGGGAAGAACAGAGGAAGATCCCAGGATAATACAGGCCTAGAATTCACTGATTTGCACAATTCTGCTTGAGCTTCCTTCCTATAAACCATATAGTCTCTCAGCAAAGCTGAAACGAGCAGCCAGAATTAGATTACAGGAATCAGAGGGGTCCCTAACACAATCAATTAGAATAGCTGCCTTTGATGTTACCTTCAGGTGATGACAACACATTGGAGCTATGTAGCTACTGCTACTCATCGGTCCTATCTGCCACCACCTGCCAGGACCCCATCCAAGAATCATGGTGGAAATAATCAAGAGCTATTCATGACTATGGCTCTTCTGGGAAACCCAGGGGGGAGGACTAGCCCTGAATGGTCCTAATCAACTAATCAATATTTGCTATTGCAATTATTACATTTCTAGACAGTAAAACTCCATGAAGGCAGGGAATATGCCATATCTGAATTTTCCATCTCCTCCCATGCCTAACACAGTATTCTGCACACAGTTAAGTACTTAATAAAGGTTTACTGAATGGAGAGCACTAATATCCTAACCCAAATATTTGATAGAACAAGAACAATGTGGATAATTCCTGCAAGAATAATGAAGCCTTTACTACGTATCCATATTATCTAAGTGGCATAAAAATCAAGAAATATTCTCATTCCCACAGTGCTTCACTATACATATAGTGAAGAACATTCTCAACAAAAAGGTCAGACAAAAGATGGCTACAGTCCATCTGTCTTGCCAGCAGTGTTTTATTATTATTTCATTATCATCAAAAAGCAGCACAGAATAACTACCTACTATGGAGCAGGGAAGGAGGTAAGGGAGGGTAGAGACCAGAACCAATGTAAGGAAAAACATTATCCCTACCCACGAATTTTTAGATTGTTTTATCATCAATTTCCCATTGTTATTCATAATTTATTAATATGTACTTATTAGGCAAGATGATATAAAAGTCTCAGCTCTAGGCATTTTTACTGGCTGATCCCCATGCCTGGAATGGTCTCCCTCCTCTTCACCACCTCCTAGCTTCCTTCAAGTCCCAGCTAAAATCCCACTTTCCACAGGAAGTCTTTGCCAATCTTCCTTAATTTTAGTGCCCTCTGCTCTCTTGCATTGTTTGTACATAGTTGTCTACATATTGTCTCCCCCGTTAAACTCTGTGCTACAGGAGGGCAGGGACTGTCTTTTGCATTTTTTATATACCCAGGACTTAAAATAGTGCCTGACACATAGTAGACACTTAATAAATGTTTATTGAGTGACTGACTAACTGACTAAAGAGAGGAAGATGGAATCCTGAACTTAAAGCCAGGAAGACCTAGGTTCAAATCCTGCCTGTAACAATACCTAAAATAACAGCTAGGATTTATATTGTGTTTTAAGATTTGCAAGGTACATTACATATATGACCTCATTTGATCCTCACAACTGTAAAGTAGATACTATTATTATCCCCATTTACAGTTGAGGAAATTAAAGCACACAGAGCTTAAGTGACTCGCCCAGCATCATATAGCTAGTGTCTGAGGCTGCATTTGAACCCAGGTGTTACTGATTCCAAATCCAGCACTCTATCTACTTTGCACTACTTAACAGTGTTGTGACCATATTACTTGCTTTCTCAGAGCCTCAGTTTCCTCATCCCTAAAATAGAGTTAAGAAACCTACTTCAGAAGATTGTGGAGAGGCTTAAATAAGCTAATGTGTTAAAATGCTTTGTAAACTTACAAATAAATGCTAGCTACCATGTCAGCTACACTATTATTATTAATATCAACACTACCTAGAAATATTACATTCCTGCTCCCATAGAATGTGCAGTAATATAATTTTAGAACTAGTGAAATATGGACATAAATGACATCATTCCCAAAATACACAACTGCGCCTATCCTCTCTATGTCTTGCCCTCCCCTCCTTAAAAAAAAAAATAGCATTGAAGGTGGTAAGAGAGAAATGAGAATGAACAGAAAGGGAGGGGGAAGCTACTGTTTGGATGTTTGGTAAAGTAAAAAAAATTACCTTTTGACTTGTGCTAAAGCGGTAGAGTCAGACAGACAATGAATTTTATGTTCTCTGACCTGCACATCGTGGTCACTGCAAGCACAGTAATTCTTTGTAAAATCAACGTATAGGCCACACTTCAAAGAATCTATTAAACATTACAGAAAAATAAGCCCATTTGGAAACTTTTATTGGCCATTACTTTGTTTCAAAATGTTTCAAACTCAACCATAATTTGAAATTAAGGGTCCAACTGATAGGGCACTAATGATGGACCCCTGAAATACCCTGGACTTTTCCACATAGCCCAGGTCCCTGTTCCCAGGTCCCTAACGTTCTCTTGTGGCACCCAGCCCTTCTGGCTCCTCTTCTGTTACCTCCCAGTTGCCTCAAGCTATTGGCCACACCATAAAAAGGTCAGTCTTATCTACCAAATTGCTTAGATTCCTTAAGAGTATGGCCCAGTTGTATTCTCATTACAAAGGCTCAGATTCTTAAAATCTGGTCAATAGTGCGGATTCTTAAAATCTTGCCCATCTCAATCAGTGTTTTAATAAACCTTGTCTCTTACTGAAAGAAGGCTTGAGTCTAATTCATTCGAGGCAGGACCTGCATCTTCTGCCCTTGAATTTCAAGGCTCCCAGCACCCCTAGACCTCAACACAACCTTCCTTTCCAGTCTTTTTCCACATTATTTGCCCTCACATACTCTATGTCCCAGCTAAACTGATCTGTTTATTCTGCCTTAAATTTGACATTTCACATTCTGCCTCCTAGCATTCACATAGGCCTACAGATTCCCATGACCTCCATGACCTTATCTCTCTCTGTCTTTTAGAATCCTTCTTTTCTTAAAAGGCTCAGCTCAGGTGTCACCTCCTCTATGAAGCCTTCCTTGATTCCTCCTCAAATTTTTCTAGAGTATTTGGTCTAAATCTCTTTTGTCCCTGTAATAGCTAAGCATTTATATATCACTTAGAGGTTTGCAAATATCACCACATTTTATCTTTAGAACACCCACACCCACACCCACTTCCGGAAGTAAATGCTATTATTAGTCCTATTTTGTAGATGAGGAAATTGAGGTATATTTAAGTGACTTACCCAGGATCACAGGCTAGTACTGAGGCTGGTTTGAAACTCAAGTCTCTCCCTTCTCATTTCTACTACTGTCTTCCCTGGCTTCCTTTAAGTCCCAACTAAAATCCTGTATTCTATAGGAAGTCTTTCCCAGCTCATCTTAATTCTAATGCCTTCTGTATCTTATTTCCTAATTATGCTGTATATAGCATGTTTGTATATATTTCTTTGCTTGCTGTCTCCCTTCTTAGACTGTGAGCTCCTTGAGGCAGCAACATCTTTTGCCTTTTTTGTATGCCAAGGGTTTAGCACAGTGCCTGGTACATAGTAGGCACTTCGTACTTTTTTTTTTGACTGACCGACTAACTCTGTGCATAGCTCTACCATACCACTTAGCTGCCTATTATCAGTGTAAGTACTTATATAAAGAACTAACTGCCACTCCAGAAGACCTGTGATGAAGTATGATATCCACCCTCTGACAGAGGGATGATGGAATATATCTAGAATGAGATACAAGTTTTTGGACACGGCCAATTTGGCCATTAGTTGTCCTGTGCTTGTTATTCAAAAATTGGTAAATACATACTTACTGCAAGCCTCTTAAGTGCAGGAACTATGTATCATTTTTTTAAAATGTACTCTATATACAATTACTTGTATACTTTGAATATTAAATAAAAGTCAGTTGAATCAAGGCTTAATTAAGTACCCTTGGCTGATGATCAAGATTTTGTTACAATCAGTCAAACTAGACTATAGAATAAAAGAAACAGAGACTGGCAAACAGGAATATGTAGTGGTCAAGTGAAAACAGAGATAGTCAATAATTATTTATGAAAGACCTACTAGATGCCAAGCCCCCTTGATACAAAGGTGAAAGAGTCACTCCTCTCAAGGAGCTCACAATCCAATGGGGGAGAAAAAATCTATGGACAAACAAGCTATTACATAGGATAAATGGCAGATAATCAGCAGATGGGGAGGCAATAGCATTAAAGGGGATAAAAGCAGAAACAAAGGATCATAGACTTTAAGCTGATTAAGGTTGTTTAACCTAGCCTTCTTATTTTATAGAAGAGGAAGTCAAGGTCTAGAAAGCTTAAACAACCTGCCCAAGGAAGCACAAATGTTAAGTAGCCTGCATCACCTTTGAACTCAGAGATGCCTCTAAAGTGTTCTCTTCACTACTTTGGTCAATGAAATACCCAAGAGACTAGTACAGTGCAGGATATGGAGATTAGATTAGATTGTTCCCTTTCAGCTCTTAAATTCTCATTTTACAGATATGGTAACTAGGGTCCACAGTGGTTAAGGGACTTATTCAAGTTCACCTAGGCAGTTAATGGCAGAGTCAGGGCTAGAAACTAGATCCTGTTACTCTCAATTCAATATTTTTTCTGGTGCACCATGCTGCTGTTTTCCTAATGGGGTTCCCTGATATTTCTCAGGTTCTCTTCAAGTCATCACTCCCTGATTTTGGTCAGTCTGTCCTGGGATTGAATGAGAGGAATTGTCACCATCATGTCATCCTCCACTCAGCCATACTGGTTTGGCAGTTTTGAGAAATTTACAGAGAACAAGGACCTCAGCAAACTGCTTTGCCTGCAAAGTGCCTAAACAAAAGGGAACTTTGTGATTCCTTCTTCTCTGTCCCTTGAAGACTTAACTCTGCTTATACTATTAGCTGAACCCCAGTGAGCTGGCCCTTCTGTTAGAGGAAGCCAGGGCTGAGCACACGTGTAAGTGGTATTTTTCCCCATTTAATCCATTTGTAGGCTTCAATTGTTTTCCCTAGCTAAGCATCTGTCAACCAAAAAGGGTTTTCTGATGGGCGAGGCTGCCATGGAAGCTATGACGTAAGGAGCCCACATGTTTTCTGAGAACTCTCTACTTTAGCTTTTCAGTAAATGAGCATGCAAGCTCTTTCTATGTTATTATGCACTAAATGAGGCCTTCATCTTTGAAAACACATCTTTCAAGTCATTAAACTAACATCTGAGTCATGGTATGCCTGTGTCTCTCAGATGAAGGTGTTTGTGTTTGAAAGACAATAAATGTAGTTGAGGATACTAGAATGTAAGAGCATTTTTTTTAAGTCATCAGGACTCCATTATGTAAATACCCTTGGGAACAATGTTTAAAACCTTAAAATTCAGTAAATAACTCTATTGAGGAATTGCTTAAGGGACTGATATGTCTTGTGACATTCCTTAAGTCAGGGGACCTTTGGGGTGGGGAATAATTTTATGACTTATCCAAAATCAGGTGACTTATAAGCAGCTGAATCTTAGCTTCACAAAATGGTGGATAAAGGCAAAATGGAGTCAATTATGTTCTTTTTAATGTAACAAGTGGGAGGAAAGGAGAGAAATTTGGAACTCAAATTTTTAAAAAATGAATGTTTAAAAAATTTACATGTAATTGGGAAATATTTAATAAAACAAATAAAAATATATTTTAAAGATTCTTATTAATTTATTTATTTTTAGTTTTCAACATTCACTTCCACAACATTTTGAGTTCCAAATTTTCTCCCCATCTCATCCCTCCCCCCACCCCAAAATGGCATGCATTCTGAATACCCCTTCCCCTAATCTGCCCTACTTTCTATGTCTCTCCCCTTCTCTTATCCCCTTCCCCTTCAATTTTCTTGTAGGGCAGGATAAATTTCTATACCCCATTTCCTGTATATCTTATTTCCCAGTTGCTTGTGAAAACTATTTTTTTTAACATTTGTTTTTAAAACTTTGGGTTCCAAATTTTCTCCCTTCCTCCCTCCCCGCCCACCCTCACTGAGAAGGTAAGCAACTCAATACGGGTTATACATGTGTAGTCATGCAAAACACTTCCATAATAGTCATATTGTGAAAAACTAACTATATTTCCCTTACTCCTATACCACCCCCCCATTTATTCTATCCTCTCTTTTGACCCTGTCCCTCCTCAAAAGTGTTTGCTTCTGACTATCCCCTCCCCCAATCTGCCCTCCCTCTATCTTCTATCATCCCCCTGCTCTCCTGTCCCCTTCCCCCCCCCCCATTTTCCTGCAGGGTAAAATAGATTTCCATACCCAATTGAGTGTGTATGTTATTCTCTCCTTAACCCAAATCTAATGAGAGTAAGATTCACTCATTCCCTCTCACCTTCCCTCACTTCCCCTCTACTGTAAAAGCCTTTTCTTGTCTGTTTTATGTGAGATAATTTACCCCATTCCACTTCTCCCTTTCTCCTTCTCCCAGTATAGTCCTCTCTTACCCATTCATTTTATTCTCTAGATATCACCCATTCATCTTCAACTCACCCTGTGCCCTCTATCTGTCTTTATACACAAACATAATTTTTTCGCTCCAACTATCCTAATACTGACAAAGGTCTCATGAATTACAAATATCATCTTTCCATGCAGGAATGTACATAGTTCAACCTTAATAAATCCCTTATGATTTCTCTTTCCTCTTTACCTCTTCATGTTTCTCGAGTCTTGTATTTGAAAGTCAAATTTTCTATTCAGCTCTAGTCTTTTCATCAAGAATGCTTGAAAGTCCTCTATTTCACTGAATGTCCATTTTTTCCCCTAAAGGATTATACTCAGTTTTGCTGGGTAGGTGATTCTTTGTTGTAATTCTATCTCCTTTGCCCTCTGGAATATTATATTCCAAGCCCTGCAGTCCCTTAATGTAGAAGCTGCCAAATCTTGTGTTATCCTGATTGTGTTTCCACAATACTTGAATTGTTTCTTTCTGGATGCTTACAATATTTTCTCCTTGACCTGGGAACTCTGGAATTTGGCTACAATATTCCTAGGAGTTTTCCTTTGGGTATCTCTTTCAGGAGGTGATCAGTTGATTCTTTCAATTTCTATTTCGTCCTCTGGTTCTAAAATATCAGGGCACTTTTCCCTGATAATTTCTTGAAAGATGATATCTAGATTCTTTTTTTGATCATGGCTTTCAGATAGTCCAATAATTTTTAAATTTTCTCTCCTAGATCTATTTTCCAGGTCAGTTGTTTTTCAAATGAGATATTTCACATTGTTTTCTATTTTTTCATTTATTGGTTTTGTTTTACCAGTGCCTTGATTTCTCATAAAGTCACTAGCTTCCAATTATTCTGTTCTAATTTTTAAGGAAGTATTTTCTTTAGTGAACTTTTGGACTTCCTTTTCCATTTGGCCAATTTTGCTTTTTAAGTCATTCTCCTCATTGGCATTTTGGACCTCTTTTGCCACTTGGGTTAGGCTATTTTTTAAGGTGTTATTTTCTTCAGTATTTTTGGGGGTCTCCTTTAGCAAGATGTTGATTTGTTCTTCCTGATTTTCTTGCATCTCTCTCATTTCTCTTCCCAATTTTTTCTCTACTTCTCTAACTTGCTTCTCAAAATCCTTTTTGAACTCTTCCATGGTCTGGGACCAATTCATATTTTTCTTGGAGGCTTTGGATGTAGGAGCTTTGGCTTCGTTGTCTTCTTCTGGTTGTATGTTTTGATCTTCTTTGTCACCAAAGAAAGATTCTATGGTCTGACTTTTTTTTGCACTGTTTGCTCATGATCCCAGCCAATTACCTGAGTTATAAACTCTTTGTTAAGGTAAGGGTCTACTTCAGCATGGAGAATGTACTGTCCCAAGCTTCAGGGGTTTTGTGTAGCTGTTTTCAGAGATACTTCTAAGGAACTGTAAATTTTAATTTCTTCCAAAGTGGATCAAGGTGCAATCAAGGGCAAGGTGTTTACTCCTTTCCTGGCCTGTGCTCTGGTCTGTGAGTGACCACAAGCACTTTTTTCTGCCTTGGAACTGTGAGGAGGATTTTCTCCCCTACCAAGCTCCACCAAGCCAGCACTCCTCCTTGTCCCAGGACCACCACCCAGAACTGTGACCCAGATCTAAGCATGGGCACAGCAAGAGAATCCTGCACCAGCAAAGAGGTCCCTGTAATCCCCCTCTGATCAGCCATTCGATTCCTCCTCAGTCTGTGGGTTGGAAGCTCCAGAAGCAGCCGCTGCCCCAGGGCTACACAGGGATGGGGGCTAGGACCAAGCTTCTCTCTCACATACTTTTCCTACCGACCTTCTATGTTGTCTTTGGTGTTCATGGGTTGAGAAGTCAGGAAACCGCCACAACTGCCCATGATTCAGTCCTCTGAGGACTGCTCCAGGTTCACTGAGGCCTGGTTTTTGCCTGTGTGACCCATGCTGAACTGTATTCCTCTCCCTACCCAGCACAATATACCTTTCTGATCAACCATCCAGATTGTCTTGGGCTGGGAATTTGTTTTACTCTCTCTTTTTGTGGGTTCTGCTGCTTTAGAATTTGATTAGAGCCATTTTTACAGATATTTGGAGGGGTTTGGGGGAGAGCTCAAGCAAGTCACTGCTTTTACTCTGCCATCTTGGCTCTACCCCCAAAAAAATATTTGTAAAAGAGTCAGTTATGAGTTATAAGCAGGACACAGCTTTGAGAAGTGTGCAATTTGGCAGCAGAGAATAGAGCCAACTATAGAAGAACAAAACTCTTTTTTTTCTTTTTTTTTTTTGGTGAGGCAATCAGGGTTAAGTGACTTGCCCAAGGTCACACAGATAGTATGTGTCAAGTGTTTGGTCTGAGGCCGGATTTGAATTCAGGTCCTCCTGACTGCAGGGCTGGTGCTTTATTCACTGCGCCACCTAGCTGCCCCTAGAACACAAGTCTTAAGAGAGAATCATTCTTTGCCTTGAGGTGATAGGGGAGAGGGGAAGGGTCTTTCTCTTCTACCTAAAATTTGCCAGGACGTCTTACAACAGTGTTACTCACCCAGTAGGAAATACCACACTCAACAGGAAATAGCTCATCAGTCTAGGCAGGAGATAGCCATGAGGAGCATAAGTGATTGAATAGAGAAAAGAGTCATCTCTGACACTGGGAGTTGAATTGTAGAGAACATTGGGCTCAAGCAAACCCAGATGAGTGACAAGAAGTATGAGAACACCAAGAAGTATGAGAAGGCAAAGGATAGCAGAGTCCCAAAATGCCCTCATGTGAGCTAGCCAGATATGTTACCTATATATTTGCCTTTCTACTAATGTACTCTATGTCAGTCAGCTAGTCAACAAGCTTTTAATATGCTTGGCTTACTATGTGCTAAACACTGTGCTAAGGGCAAGGAATATAAATACAAGTAAAAAGAATGCTCAAGGAATTTACATTCTAATAGGAAAAGACAATGCATAAAAGGAGCTCAAAAGGGGAAAAGAGGCGGAAAGGGAAAGGGTTCTAGTTGGGGACATGATGGAGAAGTTCAGATTGCAGTCTGATGAGAAAATGTATATGTATTTCCAGTCTTCTCACTAACGCTATGTGTAGCTGTGGGACAGTATATCCTAGGTTTATGGATTAGAATGATTGGTTGCTATTGATCTTACAATGCCATTTTAATAAATGCTTTTGTTTAAGCTAATTGTGTCTTTTTTGTTGTTATTGTTGTTCAGTCAAGTCCAGTTTTTTGTGACCCCATTTGGGCTTTTTTTTGATGAAGACACTGCAGTGGATTGTCATTTCTTTCTCCAGCTCACTTTACAGATAGGAAACTGACGGGTAAGTGACTTGCCCAGGGTCACATAGCTACTAAGTGTCTGAGGCCAGATCTCAAGTTATGAGGATGTCTTCCTGATTCCAAGCCCAGTGCTCTAATATCTAGCTGCCCTAATTGTATCTATTGATTTGTTATTAAAGACAAGGGTACTAATGGAAGCTCAGGAGCTACAGTTTTAAGAATGTTGACTCCAGGAGCCTGAAGTAGCTATCCCTTTAGGGGACCAAATCATTGAGTGCAATTTGTAAAGGGTAGTCCAGAGGGGACTCTACCAGAGTAATGAAAATAAATCCAAACTTATATCAAACAATACAAAAGAAAAAATAATAAAAAGCAATTTCCAAAAGGGATAGAGTGCTAATAGAGAGAGGTGAAGGGGAATAGGGGAGAGATCAGGAAAGGCCTTATACAGGAAGTAGTAGCAGAACTGTGCTTTGAAGGAAGTCAGGAATTCCCTAACTCAGATAAGGATCAAGTACAATCCAGAAAGGGGGGCAAAGACACAGATGGAATGTTGTGCAAGGGGGAATCACTAATAGGACAGTTTGACTAGAAGTTCAGTCATGTTTCTGACTTCACCCTCAGTCCCTTGGCTCTAAGAATCTAGTATTCTGGCTCTCTGCTCCAAAAAGGGTCAAAGACCCCTTTCCACCCAGATTTTGAAAGTCAGCACTTAGCAACCAATGCACTACAGAAGCCCAGAGGTCAGAATTGGGCCAACACTTTGAAAGTTTGCCAATCCTGCATCTATCATGAATAATAATTATAAATCTACAATCTGTTGATAAGTTCAGTTCTATCAGTGAAGTAAACAAATTTCACTGGACAATGTGACATCATTTTCAACATCCTGTACAAGGGCTTTCTAAATGTCTCCTGGGAGGAAAAGAGATTCATGCAAGAAGTTAATAATGCACAGGATATACCCTAGAAGAGAAAAGTATAGGGAAATGCTATCTGAATGTAGTGGGTGCGGGCACCCTTCACCCAGTTCACAGGGTGGATCAGCTAGTTAGATAAGAAAGATATAAGTTACATAACTACTCAGAAGGATAACTCACCCCTACAGATTTGTTTACCTTTAACAGTCAGAGAAAGGGAAAGGCAGAGGAGAGGAACAAGCATTTATTAAGTACCTACTACATGCCAAGCATTTACTACATAAATATTATCTCATTTGAACCTCACAACAACCCTGGGTGGCAGGTGCTATTATTATCCTTATAATCCAGTTGAAAAAACTGAGGCAAACCCAAGTTAAGTGATTTACCCAGGGCCACTAAGTGTCCAAGGCTGGATTTGAATATAGGTCTTCCTGACTCTAGGCCCAGAGCGCTATCCCCAACACAACCTAAGCAAAAGCACTTAATGAAATTCCCCCCATAAAAATGGGACACACCTTCCCACAAATACACTCCATTTGTAGGAAGAGTAGATATACAGAGGAGAGTCTCAAATATGGGGAATATCTATCTCCAGGGTACAAGTACATATGGGACAACTCATACCTCCCATGCTGCATGCAGGGCATGGATATAATCTGGTGATCATGCTACTTCTGTCAGGCCTGCTCCCACCTGGTCTCCAATGGACACATGGGCTCCTCCAAACACTACTCTGCTGTTCATTGCTATGTTGAACAAGTTGCCATTGGACACATCTCCACTTTATGCATAATGTGTGCCATCCTTGGCTTTGCCAAATACTGCTCTCCAGGACACAGTCTCCACCATGCACTGCCTGCCCATTCATGGTCCTACTTGGCAGTTCATGATCGCACAAATTTTCTCTGCTTTTAGACTCTGGCTTCAGCTGCTATGTTCTCTTAGTTCAAAGCCACAGGGACACATATATACATATATGTATATAAATACACATGTGTGTATGCATATATGTGTATATAAGTATATATGTGTGTATACATATAGATAAAACATTTACACACATATATATTTATATCTATGTTTATATGTTCATATATTTATATAAATAAATTGAGTCAATGGGCTGTTTTCCTAAAGAAGGTATCAATGTAGATAACCCATTCCCTCAGTTTGAAGACCAGAACTAGCCCTAGTCAAATGACTTTCTTGGCTTTTTCACTCACAGAATTGTCCATCTATTCCTTTCCACAGAGTCTTGACTAGGAAAAATGTTGTCTCCAGTAGGAGACAGCTTGTCTCACATAAAAAGTCTTTAAGATACAGATCAGTGTTTTCTCCCAGCTAGCTAATGTTTTCAGGTTAAATCTTTTTTTGGGGGGGACCCCACTTCCTGGTCGAGTGTTTCTGTCATGCTTCACCCTAGCTTATGATAGGCATTCTCTATGGCTCCTGATTTTAACCTCTGAAGTCTGGATGTTATATCTGGACATTATCCATCCAAGGTTTGTTTGGCTAATTAAAAAAAAAAAAACATACAGATCATCAGTTCAGGGGTTTCTGTTTCCCAACCCCAAAACACTGTCATTCTCCCATGTAGATGAGTAAAAAAACAGAGACAAAGCTCAACCCAAGGACAAAGTCATTGTCTCTTAAACATGCTTGGTCAGATTCCTGGTCTTTCCTATGTAGACACAGTCAGATGAAGAGAGCCTAAAGGAGCTCACCCTTAGACTACTTCTTGTCCATAACTCCTGAAATGCTTCAGCTCTTAGTATATAGCTAAGAGTGCTTAGTAAATGCATATTTAGTAAGGCTAGAATATAGCAGGTGCTTAGCAAATGCTTATTGACTGACTAGTTAAAACCATCACGATTCTTTTTAGGAGACTTGCCCAGAAGTCCAGTTGATAAAACACTCCTCTTCCTCATTTCTCCAGCTGATACTTATACTAACAGTCCCCACCCCCTTCCTCTTTTCTCTCACTTAAAACTCTGCCTCATTGCAGTCATGGTGAAGGAACGTCATGAAACACTTGCTTCCTTTCTCAAAGGACAACAGCACACTCCACTTGTAAAAAGGTGACAATTGACTGAAGTCTACAATTCACAAGATGAAACATTGCAAGAGAAGTGTTCATATTCAGAGGCTGGTGGGAGCCTCTGTTAGTTAGTGTCTTGGCAATACCAGTTCAGATGTTTTCTTTTCAGGATCAGTCAGGATATTTTATTTTCAATGGCACCAATTCATCTATAACCAGATGTCTAAGTAGTTGAGGCACAGTGTCGACTCTGGATAAGGTTGCCTGATATGAATAAAAATAGGAAGGAACTGTGAATTTTGAGATTACAAAACACTGGGACAAAGTTCCATTTGTTTTTCTCAAAGAAACCACCTGTGTTCAATATGCAGAAAAAGAGGAAAACTGGGGAGTGGAGCCAAGATGGCAGAGTAAAAGCAGTGACTTGCTTGAGCTCTCCCCCAAACCCCTCCAAATACCTGTAAAAATGGCTCTAAATAAATTCTAGAGCAGCAGAACCCACAAAAAGAGAGAGTGAAACAAATTTCCAGCCCAAGACAACCTGGATAGTTGATTGGAAAGGTCTATTGCACCAGGCTGGGAGAGGGGCACAGTTCAGTGTGGGCCACACAGGCAAAAACCAGGCCTCAGTGAACCTGGAGCAGTCTTCAGGGGATTGAATCAAGGGGAGCTGTGGTGGTGGTTTCCTGACTTCTCAACCCATGAACGCCAAAGACAATTTAGAAGGTCAGTAGGAAAAGTCTGTCTGACTACAGTGAGAGAGCTTGATCTGTCCCCAGTCTCAGTGCAACCCCAAGGCAGTGACTGCTTCAGAGCTCTCGGCATACAGAGGGAGGGGAAATCAAGTGGCTGATCATAGTGGAATTGCAGGGATCTCTTTGCTGGTGCTGAGGCAGCTTTGCCCTTGCTTGGATCTGGTTCACAGTTGTGGGAGGTGAACCTGGGACAAGGAGGAGCGGTGGCATGGTGGAGTTTGTGGTGGCAGTTCCAAGGCAGAAAAGAGTGCTTGTGGTAACTCATAGACCAGAGCACAGGCCAGGAAAGGAGTAAACACTTCTCCTTAGGTCATACCACCTTGGAAGAAATGAAAATTTACAGTTCCTTAGAAGTATCTCTGAAAACAGCTACACAAAACCCCTGAAGCTTGGGACAGTACATTCTCCATGCTGGAAGCAGACCCCTACCTTAACAAAGAGTTTAAAACTCAAGTAATTGGCTGGGATCATGAGCAAACAGTGCAAAAAAAAGTCAGACCATAGAATCTTTCTTTGGTGACAAAGAAGATCAAAACATACAACCAGAAGAAGACAACGAAGCCAAAGCTCCTACATCCAAAGCCTCCAAGAAAAATATGAATTGGTCCCAGACCATGGAAGAGCTCAAAAAGGATTTTGAGAAGCAAGTAAGAGAAGCAGAGGAAAAATTGGGAAGAGAAATGAGAGAGATGCAAGAAAATCAGGAAGAACAAGTCAACATCTTGCTAAAGGAGACCCCCAAAAATACTGAAGAAAATAACACCTTAAAAAATAGCCTAACCCAAGTGGCAAAAGAGGTCCAAAATGCCAATGAGGAGAATGACTTAAAAAGCATAATTGGCCAAATGGAAAAGAAAGTCCAAAAATTCACTGAAGAAAATAATTCCTTAAAAATTAGAATGGAGCAAATGGAAGCTGATGACTTCATGAGAAATCAAGAAATTGTAAAACAACCAAAAGAATGAAAAAATAGAAGACAATGTGAAATATCTCATTTGAAAAACAACTGACCTAGAAATAGATCCAGGAAAGATAATTTTAAAATTATTGAACTACGTGAAAGCCATGATCAAAAAAAGAGCTTAGACATCATCTTTCAAGAAATTATCAAGGAAAACTGCCCTGATATTTTAGAACCAGAGGACGAAATAGAAAT
This sequence comes from Vombatus ursinus, assembly GCF_900497805.2. Lineage (NCBI taxonomy): Eukaryota > Metazoa > Chordata > Mammalia > Diprotodontia > Vombatidae > Vombatus > Vombatus ursinus. Next base: position 63,516,602 of record NW_020954585.1, on the reverse strand, counting down.
TGAAAGAATCAACTGATCACCTCCTGAAAGAGATACCCAAAGGAAAACTCCTAGGAATATTGTAGCCAAATTCCAGAGTTCCCAGGTCAAGGAGAAAATATTGTAAGCAGCCAGAAAGAAACAATTCAAGTACTGTGAAAACACAATCAGGATAACACAAGATTTAGCAGCCTCTATATTAAGGGACTGTAGGGCTTGGAATATAATATTCCGGAGGTCAAAGGACATAGGATTACAGTCAAGAATCACCTACCCAGCAAAACTGAGTATAATTCTTCAGGGGAAAAAAATGGTCATTCCGTGAAATAGAGGACTTTCAAGCATTCTTGATGAAAAGACCAGAATTGAATAGAAAATTCCACTTTCAGATACAAGACTCAAAAGAAGCATAAAAAGGTAAAGAGGAAAGAGAAATCATAAGGGATTTATTAGGGTTGAACTGTTTACATTCCTGCATGGAAAGATGATATTTGTAACTCATGAGACCTTTGCCAATATTAGGGTAGTGGGAGGGAAAAAAGTATAGTATAGTATAGTATAGTAAAGTATAGTATAGATAGATAGATAGAGGGCACGGGGTGAGTTGAAGATGAATGGGTGATATCTAAAAAAAAATTAAGGGGTGAGAGATGATTATACTGGGAGAAGGAGAAAGGGAGAGGTAGAATGGGGTAAATTACCTCACATAAAACAGACAATAAAAGGCTTTTACAGTGGAGGGGAAGTGGTAGAAGGTGAGAGGGAATGAGTAAATCTTATTCTCATCAGATTTGGCTTAAGGAGGCAATAACATACACACTCAATTGGGTATGGAAATCTATCTTACCCTACAGAGAAACAGGGGGAAATGAGATAAGAGGGGGGGAATGATAGAAGGGAGGGCCAATTGGGGGAGGGGGTAATCAGAAGCAAACACTTTTGAGGAGGGATAGAGTTGAAAGAGAGAATAGAATAAATGGGGGGGTGGGATAGGATGGAGGGAAATACAGTTAGTTTTTCACAGCATGACTACTATGGAAGTGTTTTGCATGACTATATATGTAAAACTTGTAATGTGTTGCCTGCCTTCTCAATGAGGGTGGGTGGAGAGGGAGGAAGGGAGAAAATTTGGAACCCAAAGTTTTAAAAAGAAATGTTAAAAATTGTTTTCACATGCAACTGGGAAATAAGATATACAGGCAATAGGGTATAGAAATCTATCCTGCCCTACAGGAAAATAGAAGGAAAAGGGGATAAGATAAGGGGGGGAGCAATAGAAGGGAGGGCAGATTAGGGGAAGGGGTATTCAAAATGCATGACATCTTGGGGAGGGGGAGGGGCGAGATAGGGAGAAAATTTGGAACTCAAAATGTTGTGGAAGTGAATGTTGAAAACTAAAAATAATAAATTAATAAAATAAAAGAAAGTGGGAAAAGGGGAAAAAAGAGTAAAACTCACCCAAGAAAATATGTGAATTCACTGAAAATGGGGGGAAAAACCCACAAAAACAATTAATGATTCCTAGACATAAAAAAAACTTAGCTTTAAGTAGTGAGATTACACTACCATGACTTAGCATTGAGTTCAGCTCAGTTATTTCCTACTTATATGTGCTTTAAATATGCATTCTTTGGGCATGTTTCACACAGCCAGAAAGAACAATTAGAAAATCCATTAATGTGTCTGTTTTACACTTTCATTGCCAAGGTTTATCTTTTTCTAAGATATTCTTCCTTGATTAAAGAGATCAGGTGCTTGTAGAGGATTTAACTACACTGGATGAAAAGGAATATCTGGGTGGTGATCTGTATCACTGAAGAGAGTGTCCACATCAGTAAGAGAACAGATTTGTGGGGAAGAGAATGGTGCCCAGTAATTCTTAAGCACCTGTTATTTTCTTCCAGGATCTTCCCATCTAGTTGAGGAGACAAGACATCACCATGTGAAATAATAAGTAAGTTAACCACACTAGAGCCCACTGCTGCCCAGGTACCTGTTCCTGCTCAGTGATAAGGCTCAGTCCTGAAAGTTACATGTTTGCCCTATTGTTATGCATGCCACTCAATACCAAAGGCCATGCTGAGGTAAAAACAAGCTTTCTATGGCTTTCAGAAAGCTGGCTACCTCTATCTCCTTTTTTTGAGTGTCTAGTTTAATGTGTGATTCTTTAGATTAGACTTTTGGCTTAACCTCAGCTCACCAAAAAAAATACCCTCTTCCTTTCTCTCCTACTTTTCAAAGGAGTCAATCACATAAGCATAACAAAACTGTATATAATTCTATGTAGCAACAGAAAAAATTGGGGAGGCAGAACCTACAGGCCTGCAGAGAAGGCCTATAGGCAAGTCAAAACCAGGAGTTTAAGTTCCACAGTTAGGGTCTTCAGATTCAAACTTCCCTATTGTCTGCAGGCAAGTCCAAGAAAACCCCTAAAATTAAGGAGCACCATTCAGGTGATCAGATTTAAACCTTTCCACCATGTGTAGAAAAGCTTAAAGACATCAGAGGCATTGAGGTGAGAACATTTGAGCCAACAGTCACTGCTGGTTTTCCATTCAGGAGAATAGATAGCAGACTGTGAAATACTTGTCTTGCCTATTCACTGCCCAAGAGAATTCATGTTAAATCCCAAGTTTTCCTGTTTTTTCAAGTTTGGTAACATTTTCTGTTTAATTAGTACCAATGATGATTTAGATAAAGATTTGATTAATTATAAGTTCTCTGACTTGCATGCTTAATTATTTATGAACAGAGAAACATAAAAGAGGGAGGAATAGTGGTTAGCACATCACAAAGAAAGAAGGAGGCATAAAATGTATATCCTCTTTGTCTGCATTTTTGCCAGAATCTGGCTGGGGGCTCAGGAACTATATGAGAGAGAATCTTTTTGATTGTTATATTTTATAAACTCCTCAAATCAGGATAAAGAAAACATGAATCTTGGGTTTCCTTTTAGGCAAATTGCAAATTGAAAGTAGTTTGGTTATCTAGTAGGTCCCTGGCTGTCTGAGGTACTGTTCCCCATTGTTATCCTCTCTTCTTTTTTACAGACACCTTGTGGTAGGGGTAGAACTGAGGGGTGGTAGGTAGAGAGTAGATCCTACTTGATATGAGCACAAGGGGAAAAGAATAAGGCCCACATTACAGGTGTAGAAGCCAAGGGTGTCAGGGAGGAAACCCTCCTTTCCCATAGGAGACAAAAGAAAGGAAAAAAAAATTACACATTTACTGAGTGCCTACTATGTGGCAGGCACTCTGGTAAGCACTTTACAAATATTATCTCATTTGATTCTTACAACAACACTATGAAGTAGGTTGAGAAAACTGAAGCAGCTCAGTTTAGTGACTTGTCCAGGGTCACAGGGCTAGTATCTGAGGTTTGATTTGAACTCAGGTTCAGTATACTGATATACCAGGCTCAGTATACTATGCCACCTAGCAGATTCTAATCAGGCAAAGCAACAAGCATTTATTAAACATTTACTGTGTGCCAGGAACTATGCTACCTGCTAGGAATTCAAATACACAGATAAAGAAAAATAGTACTGACCCTCAAAGAGCTTTCACTCTAATGCTGGAAGACAACACACCAAAGGGAGTTTAAAAAGGGGGAGCGTAGAAAGATACCCACATGAAGGAATGGTGTCAAAATCTGAGAAGTCAGAAACTGAGCAAAAAAGAGAATAAGGACTGGCTAGCTTGGGCCCCTCCCCAAAATAAAAAGTGAGGCAGAATTCACCAATAGGAGAAGGGGGCCAGCAGGAATGTTCCAGGACGAAGAGGTCTCAGATGCTAAGGGAATTTCCAGACTGAAATAGTGGCTGAGGCATGGTGGTGAAGTCCAGATGGTGATAATGAATTCTGTTTTTAAAATATTCACTTTAAAATGTCTACTGGAAGGGGCAGCTAGGTGACACAGTGGATGCAGCTCTGGCCTGGGAGTCAGGAGGACCTGAGTTCAAATCCAGCCTCAGACATTTAACACTTAGTAGTTTTGTGACCCTGGGCAAGTCACTTCACCCCGATTGCCTTACCAAAAAAAAAAACCCAGAAAAACCAAACACACAAACAAACCAAAAAAATGTCTACTGGACATTTAGTTTGAGATGTCTGAAAAGAGATGAGAGATTGGAGGTCAGCAAGAGATTGGGACTGGAAAGGTACATTTGAGAATCATCAGCATAGGGATAGTAATTAAATCCATGGGAACTGATGAGATCATCAAGTGAAGTAGTATTGAGAGAGAAGAGAAAAGGGCCTGGGACAGAGCCCCTGAGCAACAGTTAGAGGTTGTGATCTGGAAGAGGATTCAGAAATGGTCAGGAAAGGAGACAGAGAATGAGTGGTCAGATAGGTAGGAGGAAAATCAGGAGAGAGTGGTGACCCAAAAACCTAGAGAGAAGAGAGAATCAAGGAGGAAAGAATGATCAACAGTGTCAAAGACTTCAGAGAGGTCAAGGAGAATGAGGACTGAGAACAAGCCATTGGATTTGGCAACTATGAGACTGTTGGTACTTTGGAGAGAACAGATTTGGTGGAATGATAACATCAACAGCCGGATTGTAAGGGGTTAAGAGGAAAGTGAGAAGAAAGAAAGTGCAAATACCTACAGTAGATGAACTTTTCAAGGACTTTACTACCAAGGGTAGAAGAGATAGAAAGATGAAGTGATGATTTTTTCAGGATCAAGGAGACATGAGCATGTTTGTAGGCAGTAGGAAATAAGCCAATAGAGAGTAGTAGAGAGGAAGAGATTGAAAATAAGCAGGGATGACAGAGGGGTCAATCTGTTGGAGGAGATGGAATGGAATAGGGTCACTTGAGCAAGTAGAGGGGTTAGCCTTGGTAAGGAGTAAGCCCACTTTATCATGTGATACAGGGGTAAAGGAGAAGAATGTGGCAGAAGCCACCTGAGTGGTAGGAGATGAGGAAGAAGGGAGAAGAGGGAAAAATATGAGGCAAGGTTCTCAGCTAAGAGAATGGGGGGATGGGGAGCCATGGAAGGTTTGAGGAGGGATGAAAAGGTTTGGAAGAGTCATAGTGGAGAGTGGGACAGTGGGTTGATAAATGATGTATAGTAGGGTTTTCTAGTAGCAACGAGGGTCCAATTGAGATTATGTTACATAAATTTGTAGTGGACCCAGTCAAAATGGTTGTGTGATTTTCTCCACCTTTCTTCAGCAACAGGCGTATAGGCACAAATACGAAGAATGGTGGGAGTAAACCAAAGCTAAGAATAGTATTTACGATGAAGGGAAAACAGGCCAATTTGGTTGGACCATGTGGAGTTTGTGAAGGGAAGTAATGTGCAATAATCAATCAATCAACAAACATTTATTAAGAGTTTCCTATGTGCCAACCACTGTGCTAACAGCTAGGGATACAAAAAGAGAAAAAATAGTCCCTGCCTTCAAGGAGCTTACAATCAAATGGGGGAGAAAACATCCAAACAAATATACACAAAGCAAGCTATATATAGGATAAATTGAAAATAATTAACAGAGGGAAGGTACTGGAATTAAGAGGGGTGGAGGAAGGCTTCCAGTAAAAGAAGGGATTTTAGGTGGGACTTAAAGGAAGCTAGAGAGGTTTACCCAGCTTCTCCAGCTGAGGTGGAGAAGAGGAAGAAGAGCCTGGAAAGATTTTGAAGGACTTTAAAGGACAAACAGGAGAGTTTGTATTGGTGACCCTGATTCTTTAATTTGATGACTAGGTTTTTCCTGCTGTAGATCCTTGGCCCACGTTAGCCCTAACATACACAGCATACACACAGATGCCTGACATCTGCCTGCACACACACAAGACATTTCCCTCAATGAAAATGCAACCTTGTAAATATTTGACAGACCCTTCCCAGTATGCCTTGTTGTGCTTTTTTCATTGTCCCTCTTGTGGTTAATTACAGGTGCTAAAGGGTAAACCGGAAATGGTAACAGATCATGACTACTGGTTGGCTTATAAAAATCTCTCATTGATATAGAACTGTCTAGAGTTTTTAAAATTTCATCCAGAATGACATATGCCTATATAATGACATCAAAATGTTTCCTCCTTTGTCTTGTTAGCATTCCTCATCAGAACGAAAAATTGCAGCACTATAATCCTCAACTGACAAGATTTATAGACCTCTTGCATACCTATGAATTTACATGATTCCCCCTCCCCCATATCTCTATGGTCCCCAAAGGAATAATAGGCCCGTCTTATTACATTGCCCCAGCCAGCAGCTTAGCTCTGAGTGCAGCCTCCTGTAATCTGTTTTTCTAATGGGCATTCTCTCCTAAGAATCTAATAAAGGCCTTCTGGAGCATACAGAGTGGGGAGAGGGGAGGAGTCTGACTGAGAATATGTTGCTCTTTCAAAAGCAGAGGTGGCTAGAGGATGATTAATCATTCATTCGTTTGTTCAACAAGCATTGATTGAACACAGTTTGTGCATAGAATTGAACTAGTCACTGGCTAGAAGTGAATGAGGTAGATATATAAAAGAAATAGAAGAAATTGTTTCTGCCTCAGAAAAACTTAGAATCATATCATGGGTGTCCTTTTATTAAAGAAAACCCAGTACATAAAAATCTGAACCGCAAAAGGGATAAATTAGGAGGAGATGATTTGCTATGTGAAAGGAAAATTCACTTTACAAAAAGATTTGGCACAGAATGCCTTTAACTAATGTGATCCACAAATGCATTTATAACAAAAATTGATTAACAAAAACTCTACTTACACATTTTTTTCAGTAAAATCGACAGGCATCATTATTATTATATTATATGCCTATGTTGTTCTTCAGTTGTTTTCAGTGATGACCAACTCTTCATGACCCCTCTTTTTGGGTTTTTCTTGGCAAAAATACTGCAGTAGTTTGTTATTTCCTTCTCCTGCTCATTTTACAGATGAGGAAACTGAGGCAAACAGTGTTACGTGACTTACCTGGGGTCACACAGCCAGTAAGTGTCTGAAGCCAGACTTGAATTCAAGAAGATGAGTCTTCCTGACTCCAGGGTTGGCATCCTATCTAAAGCACCACCTAGCTGTCCATTATATGCCTATAGTGGGCAAATTATCATCACCATTTGATAGTTGAAAAAACTGAGGCAAATAAGTTAAGTGACTTGTCTAAGATCACATAGCTAGGAAGTGTATGAGGTCATATTTGAACTCAGACCTTCCTGACTATTGGACCAACACTTATCCACTGTATCATCAAGGTTTTTTCTAAGTTCCCTCTGGGGATCAACAGAGCATGTTAGCTGATGTTATCTGCAGTTTTCAAAGTTGCCTCAAGGCCTCAAGTTCCTTCTTCCCTCAAATAATGGGGCACTCACCTGACTTTATGAGTCAGGGGAGGAATACAAGTGTAATTAGCTGATTTCACGGATAAGGATATTAAGCAGTCAGGTGCTCAGATAGCATCATATAGACTGGGTCAGTGCCAGTCTTTTAATTATGGTTCATGTTAAGCTCTTTCCACCTCACCATCTGCAGTGGTAACACGTTAAGCTTTATCAGTCATTCATGTCCTAATGTGAAAGAATATTATCAGGATTTTTCCAGGGCACAGCTTTTTATCAGGAAGGCATACGGGCAGCCAATTCTTAGGGAATACGGGATGATAGAAAGCAGGGACCTATAAAAAAGATATAAATAGGTAGTTTTGAAAAGAGTAAATAAATTTTACTAATCACTTGGAAAAATGCCCAATATTAGTAGTAATCTATGAAATTCAAATAAAAATAGGTTTTGAGTAAACACCTCATACCCATCAAATTAACCAAAACAATGAAATGCAATGCTGGTGGGATTGTAAAGAAACCTTGTATACACACAGGTTCATTCTGGTGGAATTACACACTTGCAAAAATCATTTAAGAGAGCAATCTGATTATTTACAGCAAAAATTCCCCAAAATAATCATGCCCTTTGACCCAAAAATTTCATTGCTATGAATATAATATAAAAGTTTTTATCAAAAACAAACAAAAAAAGAGCTATCTTTTCAAAGCTATTCATAGTAGCCACATATATGTAATGAGAGAACTGGGTGATGAGGGCTCAGGCCTTACAGCATGTACAGATTTGTCCTTCCTGGTGAGTCATACAAAGCATGTGCAGATATTCCAGATATTCCCTGCCTAGTTCCAATCCAACATGTGAAACTTTGGAAGGCTATATTTCTAACTGTACATGACTAAGGGGCTGCTACTGCTGATGCTGAAAGGTCTTCTAATTGGCTGCTGGTCACTGAGTCGGCAAGTGGGGCAAGGACTGCAGTGAGCCCTAGGGTGAGGGGAAGGGCAGCGCCCCATCTTCCACCCAGCTGCCATGTGTTTGTGAACATGTGGAACCTCTTTCCTTTTGTGTTTATTCTGTACTGACCTCAGGTGAATGAGTTTTTCCAAGAGGTGAGTATTGGTGACCCGATGAATTCAGGAAAGCCAGAGTCCTATCAGAAGAGCCCACCAATGTCCTGAGGCAGTAGCAATGGCTGATGAAGTGGTAGTGGCCAAAGAAAGAGTTTAAGAGAGTCACCCACAGATATTGGTGGCTTTAGGAGCTGTGACCACAAAAGACAGAGAAATATGCCAGATATGGACCCCAGAAAATCACCAGTCCTTGGGGCCCAGCAGAGAGTTACTCCTAACAGGAATTTCATTAGGCCTCCACAGAGAGAAGAAAAGGCTTCCAAGGCCAGGAGTTGGGCAGTGCCCTGTGGCCACATACATTCTCTATGTGACAGTAGACTCAAGTTTGAAAATCTGGTGTGTAGAGGGGGAAAGTGTGCCTTTTTTGTTTTTACTGACTTTGACACCCAATCATTTCCAAAGATGTTTTTATTAGCTGCCCAATTGTATTTCCTGTTGCTGTCTTAACATAGAGATCTCTAGCTGGAAGTTAGGTCTCCCCCACCCTAGGAACTGTATTTTTTTTTAAAACACAAAACTGCCCACCCCTCACCCCACTCAGTTGGTTCCTTCCTTTTAGTCACTTAAGGCTGCTTCCAAAGAGCCCCTCTACAAGCAGCTGGGATGAATTGCAGTGACCTGACACTCCCCGGGAAATTGGATGCTCCATGCTTGGAATATATGGTCCAGAGATCCCTAAGGTAGTGAATAGCAAAGAGCTTGAGGGTGGATGGAATCATTCAACTTGGCCTGGAGCCTAGAACCTTTGGCCTAGTCAAAGGAAATACTAATGTTTTGCCAGACCTAATTAAAAGAAAGAGGAGGAGTAAGAGGAGGAGGAGGAGGAGCTATAGGAAGAAGAAATTATTTGGTTTTGGGGTATGAGAAAACAGAACTGCCTAAGAAGGATTATTGCTGAGTCACTGCCCTGATATATTGCTCCTTTCCCCCTCCTTTCCTGGCAAATAATTCCAGTGTAACAGAGGCCTGGACAATAAAGGTCCAGTCCTAGGAGCCTTTGAAATAGATTCTGCCTGCTATCGATCAACGTAGGGAGTTTGGTGAGCTTGTTTCTGAAATACAGAGTGATGTGTAATGGAGGGCTCCTTGTCCTGGTTTAAAGCATGCAAGGGGGGCAGCTAGGTGGCACAGTGAATAGAGCACTGACCCCGAAGTCAGGAGGACTTGAGTTCAAATCTGGCCTCAGACCAAACACTTGACACTTTACTAGCTGTGTGACCATGGGCAAACCACTTAACCCCAATTGCCTTAAAAAAAAAAAAGCATGCAAGAGTGTTCTGTGATTTCCTTGCTCATTTACTTAAAGGTGAAGAAAAGGTTTTTGATTGGGTACTGAGCCAGAACTGAGTCTACATACAAAAGGTATTAATTGTCTAAATCAATCTCTCTTTTCTGGTGGCAATGGAGACATGCTATAAGAATGTTCTGGTGGAGAGAGAGATCGATTTTGTACAAATGCTCAGCCCAGTTCAGCGGCCAATCAAAATACATTTCTTCACCACTCAGAGAGGAAGAAATAGTCATAGAACTCTTTTGTATCCTCTAAACTGGGTAGCATGGCTAATCATTAGGCATCATCACACTTCCAGAAGCAGGTTCACCAAACCCTCCACATTGATTGGCAACCAGCAGAAGCTACTGACTATGCTCCCAATATAGAGTCTCCATTGGTCAGTCCTCTGCTACATTAGTCAAAGGCTAGCTTCCTATGACTTGAAATAACAGGCATGAAACTTTTTTAAGTGGCATTGCTATCACTACTGTTATTTAGATTAATTCAAATACATAGGCCCTTATGATCTCTTTTCCCTCCTCCATCAACTCTGATCTCAGATCCTTCACTAAGAGATAAAGGACTGGTGCCCTTCTCAAGGGGATTTGCATCCTAAGACTTAAGGTTGTTAAAACAAAAAACAAAACAAAACAAAAAAAAAACCTCTAACCTGAGAAATAAAGGGAAACAATTTGGGGAAACACGGAGCCATCTGATTTTAATATAGTCTGTGCTCCTGCTGGTCCTGTTGATCTCAGTCACTCTGTCAAATAAAGACCTACTATGTGCCTGGTACTATGCTAAGCACTGGGGCTACAAAGAAAGGTAAAAGATAGTCCCTGCCCTCTAGAAGCTTACAATCTAATGTAGGAGACAATATGCAAATAACTATGTAGGAGCAAACTATATACGGGATAAATTGGAAATAATCAATAAAGGTAAGGCACCAAAATTAAGAGGAATTGTGAAAGGCTCCTTGTAGAAGGTGGGCATTTAGTTGTGACTTGAAGAAGGGCAAGGAAGCTAGGAGACAAAGATGAAGAGGAAGATGGTACCATGCATGGGCAACATGAAAATGCCTGTAGTCGGGAGATAGTTCCTTGTTCAAGAAACAGAAAGGATGTCTGAGCCAATGGATCCCAGAGTACATGGAGGGGAGCAAGGTATAATGTGTAAGAAGGCTGGAAAGGGTCAGTAGGTTATAAAGAACTTTGAATACCAAACAGAGAATTTGATATTTGATCCTGGAAACGAAAAGGTTTATTGTGTAACATGGTCAGAACCTTGCTTTAAGAAAACCATTCTGACAGCTGAGTGGAGGATGGACTGCAGTCGGGAGACCTGGGGCAGGTAGACCCATCTGCAGGCTACTGCAATAGTCCAGGCATGAGATGAGGAGGGCTGCCACCAGCGTGGTATGATCACAGAGCTGGAGGAAAAGTGCCAGGAACCAGATGTAGAGCTAAAGCAGGCTGTGAATGCAGGCTCTTGGAGCAGCAGTAAGTTTCTGCTATTCCAAAGGCCTAAGTCCATCATGGTCATCCCAGAGCTATGGCAGTGTAGCATCACCTGGATGAGGGAAATGCTGCATAGACAAGAAAACATCACCCTGGATGCTGAAACAGCCAATCCCTATCTCATCATTTCTGAGAATTTGAAGAGTGTAACAAATGGAAAGACATTGCAGAATGTGTCCAACAGTCCTGAGAGATTTTCTTTCAATCCAAGAATGAGTGCAGACCTTCAGTTCAGACAAATAACACTGAAAGATGAATGTCAAAGGACTGAGTGGGTCACCATGGGTGTCTGTAAGGAATCCCTGAACAGGAGGAATAATGGCCATGACTCCCCTGAAGACATACTCCTGCTCAGCTGCTATTAAGGAGCAAAATGCTTCTAAGAAAGGAAGGAAGGAAGGAAATAGAGACCAAGATAGAGACAAAGACAAAGATAGAAACTGGCAGAGTGAATGATCTTGGCATGAAAAGATGCCCACCTAAATTGTGTGTCACAAGGGGCAGAAGCCACATAATAGTATAAAAGGATAGTATATATATATTTTGAATCAATCTGTTTTTTGATTCTTGTTTCCTTCCTATGATCCTGCAGTTTGAACTTCTGGAATACATTGGAGCAGCCTAGGGACCAAATGGAGAGGTGAGAACACCCAGGACCTTATATTCTAACCAGGAAGCAACAAGCACTTATACAATTATACACAAAACATGTACAAAATTAATTTAGTGTGGTTTGGGGAAGAAGGCCTCTAGTATCTGGAGTATCAGAAAAGGCTTCATGTAACTGAGGTTCTTAATCTTTCCTGTGTGATGGACTCCTTTGGCAATTTGGTGAAGTCTATTGAGCCCTTCTCACAATTATGTTTGTAACTGTATAAAATAAAATACATAGCATTACAAAGGAGCCAAAGGTTAATGAAATTAAAGGTATAGTTTTACTTTTTTAACTTTCTCATTATTCTTTGTTTTTTTTTAATAGTTTGTGTTTTCTTTTGCAACATGGTTATTATGGAAATATTTCACATGACTGCACATGTGTAATCTACATAAAACTGCTTACCTTCTCAAGGAGGGAGGAGAGGAGGGAGGAAGAGAATATGAATCAAAATTTTTACATATTTATTTATTTTTAACTTATGGAATAAAACAAGCATTTTCATAACATAGTACAATAAAAAAAGATGACTACATGAAACTGCAATTCTACTATCCACAACTTTCTATTCCTTTCCAATATATGATAAAATTATCGTGTATGTTTCTTTTTTTCTTCCTTTCCTGACCTCTGCCCTAGAGATTGCTACCATTAGACACAAATAGGTACATATATGTAAAATTATTCTATACATACTTCTATTTATCAGTTCTTTCTCTGGATGCAGATAACGTCTTTCCTCATATGTCCTTTATAGTTAATTTGGGTATTTATAACAGTCAAAATGATTGGTCACTCAAAGTTGTTCTTAAAATAATATTGCCATTACTGTACAAAATGTTCTCTTGGTTCTTCTCATTTTGCCCTTCATTATTTTATGCAAGTCTTTCCATGTTTTTCTCAACTCAATGAGCTCATCATTTCTTTTAGCACAGTAGTATTCCATCACAATTATATGCCACAATTTGTTCAGCCATTCCCCAACTGAAAAATGTTTCTTTACATATAATTGAGAAAAAATAAAAATAAATATTTTTAAAAGGCACAATTTTTTTCCTCCCCAAGTTTATGGACTCCTTGAAATCTATCCATGGTCCCTGTGGGGATCTATGGATCCCAGGTTAAAAGCCCCATGGAACAGGAGTGTCTTGAAGCCAGCACAAATGGCTTCAGAGAACTGATTGTTAAAATTTCATTGTGAGCATTTATACCCTGAAAATGAGCAGGGCTTGACTCACTGTTTTGTAAGAACGAGATGGAGAAAATGTTAGTAATGCAAATCAGGCTTAAAAGGAGAACCTGGGTTCAAATTCAGCCTCAGACACTTACTAGCTATATAATCCTGGGCAAGTCACTTCACCCTGTTTGCCTCAGTTCCTCATCTATAAAATGAGCTGGAGAAAGAAATGGAAAACCACTCCAGTATCTTGCCAAGAAAACCTCAAATGGAGTCACAAAGAGTTGGACATGACTGAAACGACTGAACAATAACAAGAAAAGTGTAAAGTTGAACTCATTTACTAAAGGATTGAGATTGCAAAGGAAGGAGACCACAGCCATAGCAAGAGTGATGGCCAACCAGTCAAAATTCAGGGAATGCCAGAAAGTTGACCATAAGTCTGACTTACTCTGATTCCCCAATGCTTCAGTCTTTTATATTGTACTTTGATGTGTCAGCATGATCCTAATCAAGGACCAGCAAACCTCCCATTGACTCAGCCATGCTCCTCTTACTCAGTGTCTGGCACAAGATCTTACATACAGTGGACATATAGTAATAAACGTATGTTGAATGAATTAGTGCTCTCATGTAGCACATCTATCAATGAATGGCACATTGACACCAAAATCAAGCTTGCAGTGAGAAGAAATGTGAACTTGAAGTTCAAACACACACCCTCGTCCCTTGAGCTTGTTATAAAAGGTTTCTTAAACCCTTCCCTACTAACCATTACTTTCAGCAGTGAGCAGGTTGGTTTGAGTACAATCATGTGACCAGTCTGTGCTTAGAGTTTGACTGTTTCATATTTTATTCAGTGTCAGGCAAATAACCATCATGAATCATAAGCAAAATATTTTTGCTGATCTTCTTAGGCTCCCAAGATAATCTAAAATAAGTTATTCTATAAATTTCAAAACTGATTATTTTTCTTTTCTTTTTTTCCCCTTAAATTCACATCCTGAAAAATGTTATTGGAGGATGAAAAATTGAAGTGTTTTTCAGATTTGTGCTTGCTTAACCAGAAATATATTCTTATAATCATTAATAGTACTGAGGTTTATTAATGATAACAATAGTGTTTCAAGAAGCCCAGGACACTAGACTGCAGTTGAGTGAATTCCAACCAAGGAGCTCAAGAGGAACAAAGATAAAAAAGAGAATAAGAAAAAACACTGGAAATCCTGTTGAGGCCTCTTGACCAAGAGGCAGGACTTGAAGTATGAAATGTGACATACCTGGCCATGTGGTTCTTTGTTTCACTATATTTATTTGGTACAAGGGAGGACTTTTTTGGTGAGTGGAGAGGGGAGGTAAGTTAGTGGGTAATGACAGAGATACAAAAGAAAAGAAAGAAAGGAACATTAGCAAAATGTTTAAAGCACAAAGTTCAGAAGGCGTCTCATATTTTTAAAAGTTAAATTTAATAGACTAGCATGACATAATGAAAAGAAAAATGAGCAGAACCAAGAGAATGCTGTATACAGTAACAACAAAATTGTTTTAAGAACAACTTTGATACTCAAATTAACCACACGAGTCCTATGAAGGAAGATTCTATCTGCTTCCAAAGATAGAACTGATAAATAGAAGTATCTGTAGTAAGGTTTTACATATATATATACATATATATGTGTACATATAATATATATGTATATATTTATGTCTAATGGTAGCCATGGGGGGGAGGAGTGGGGAAAAAAAAGAAAGTTACATGATAACTTTATTATATATTTCAAATGAAATTGTACATAATAGAGCTGCAGTATCATGTGCAATCCTCTTTTTTCTATTCTATTTTATTATGGAAATGCTGGTTTTATTTTTTAAGTTAGAATAAAAAAATGTACTGGAAAGAAAAAAAGTTAAATTTAATATACTCTTTTTTTTAAATGATGATGTAACCAATTCACATTTTTACATAAAAATCCTCCGGTTTAGTTTGTTGTAAATATAAATGTGTTTATTAATAAAGGTTAAGTTTACAGCTTGGAGACAACATTTCAAAGATAGAGAGGCCCATCAACATAATTCCTCACCCCATCGCTAAGTCCTTTATTTTTTTGAGTCTCTAGTTCTCTAAAACACAGTGATCAGATACATTTTTCCACATGGGAAGGTATTTCCTGTTTATTTTTCCAGTTCATGAGTGGCCATATATTTGAGATGGGAATTTGTGGTCAAACTGGAATGAGCTATTTTAGTAAACCAGATAGATCTGAAGCATGCACTGTGATTTGTATTTGCATTTAAATTAAATTGTATCACATTATCATTGTCTGGGATTTTCAGAAAACAGTTTTATCTCAGGCAATATCCATGTGAGTTTGTATGTAAGTCCAAATGTACATTTGTTCTCTACATATAATTATACACTGTATATTTTATATAACCACAATTATTTCTGATTTAACAGTTGAAATAAATATATAATCCCTTTATATTTTTCTAAGTATTTTCCTTACTAAAACCCACCTTAAGGCCCTCAGACCACAGATTTAAAGCTGGCAGAAACCTTAGAGGTCTCTCCATTTTACAGATGAGGAAACTACCACAGAAACAAATATAAATTTCTTTGTTCAGCAGTGAAAACCCTTCTCAACCTGGCCCCTTCCTACCTTTCTAGTCTTCTTACACTTTACTACCTTCCATGTACTCTATGATCCAGGTACTTTGGCCTTCTGTCTGATCTTCAAACAATACACTCCATCTTCTGACTTCAAGTATTTGCAATGACAATTCCCCATTCCTGGAATGCTTCCCCTCCTCACTACCCCATCCTGGCTTCCTTGGTTTCCTTCAAGGCTTAGCTCAAATCCCACTTTCTGTAGGAGGCCTTTCCTGGTATTACCTTCACCTCTACCCTCCCCATTACTAATGCCTTCTCTCTGAAATCACCTTCCTTCTACCTAGTATAAAGGGTGGCCCAAAAGCCTTAGAGCAGTTTTAAGCTTAAAGCTTAAAAGCTCTAAGGCTTTTGGGAAATTCTATAGTTATTGGGGGTTAGGGAGCAGATCCCCAGATGATCTGGAAAATCTGTGTAAAATTTTTTGGGCTTCCCTTCATACCAGAGAAGAAGTTTGAATTATTATGGTATTAAAAGATAAAATAAGTTGATACAATACATATGTTTTATGCATTTCTGAGTTTCTAAACTTTTTTTGTACAGTCTGCTGGCTTGCAGCTTCCACAAAACACCAAAAAAATTATCATTCAATTTCTTATGCCAACCTGTGATATATTGAAACCATGATGGGGAAAGTAGTGATGTGGAAGGGATAACTGTATATATCTCATAATGGGCAGCTAGGAGGCAATGGGCAGGTAGGTGGTACGGTGGATAGAGTGCCAAGCCTGAAGTCAGGAAGACTCATCTTCATGAGCTTAAATCCACCTTCAGATACTTACTAGCTGTGTGACTCTGGGCAAGTCACTTAACCCTTTTTGGTTCAGCTTCTTCACCTGTATCATGAGCTGGAGAAGGAAATGGCAAATGACTCCAGTATCTTTGCCAAGAGAACCCCAAATGAGGTCATGAAGTGTCAAACACAACTTAACAACAACAACAAACATATCTCGTATGTACATAGTTATTTGTATATGACCCTCTTCCCCCTTAGAATTTGAGATTGAGAGTTATATTTTTCCCTTTCTTTGTAACCCTAGCACTTGCGGGGCCATCTCCAGTTGTAGTGATTGATATCTTGCCACTGGACCCAGATGGCTCTGGAGGAGAAAGTGAGGCTGGTGACCTTGCACAGCTCTCCCTCACTTAAGTTCAATGGCATCACCTTCCTGATGTCTTGTTCCTCTTTGAGAACAAAGGATAAATAACAACAACTAGCATATATCACAGTGCCTGGCATGGAGTAAGTGCATAATAAATGCTTTTTGAAACCCTGAGGTTTCACTTCACATCCAGAAAATTTAAAAAGATGACAAAAGATGAGAATAGTCTATGTTGGAAGGGTTGGGGGAAGAAACACACACTGGTGCATTGTTGGTGGAGCTGCAGATTGCTATATCTATTTTGGAAAGCAATTTGGAATTATGCAAATAAAGTGACTAAAATGTTCTTACACTTTGACCCAGAGAATCCATTACTGAAAGGCCATGATATGAAGAAAGTCCCCGTATATGCTAAAATATTTATTGTAGCACTGTTTGTGATAGCAAAAAATTGGAAACAAAGAAGATGTTCATCAATTGGGAAATGACTAAACATGAATGTAATGGAATATTACTGTTCTGTAAGAAATAATGTGTGTGATGAAGACAGAGAAACTTGGAAAGATCTATATTGAACTGATGCAAAATGAAGTAAGCAGAACCAAGAAAACAATATACACAATGATTACAATCATATAAGTGGCAAGAACAATACCACCCCCCCACACACATACACACACAAATAAAAAGTGAATGTTGCAAAAGCATAAAGAACAAGCTTGGCTTGAAAGAAGAACTGCAAGAAGACATTCTCAATACACCCCTTCACAGAGGTGGGAGGTCTACAGGTTGCACATCAAACATATTTTCAGACTTTTTCAGTGTATTGAAGAGTTGGGCTCATTTTTATCCCTCTTCTTTTTCTTCTTTTATCTTTAAAAGGACTATTTGTTACAGGGGATATCTTTCTGGCAGGGGGGAGCAGAGGGATATTGGGAGAAACTATGGCATTGTAAAAAAAAATATATCAATAAAAATTTACTTAAAAAAATAAATGTTTAATGACTGATTGAGGCCCAGAGAAGTTAAATGATTTGCCTAAGGTTACAAAGGCAATAACTAGAAGAATTAGTATTTGAACCCACGACTCCTGACTCCAGATCCACAGGTGCACTGGGAATGTTTTAAACTCCATTTTGCTGATCTAAGATCCTAGGATTCAGAGCTGCAAAGATTCTTGGAGATCATCTAGTCTAACCCTTTTCTTTTCCAGTTGAGGAAGCTGAAACTCAGAGAGGTTTACTGATCTGCCCAATATCACACAGCAAATAAATGTCAGAACAAGAACTCAAACCCAGGCCTTTTGACTCTATGCCTAAACCTCCTTTTCAAATAAACACAAGATCCTGGGCTACCAGCCATACTGAGTTTAGATTACTCAAAATTCCTCTGACCTCTATAATCCCAAATTGGTCCCACCCTTTCCTGCCTTTTGTTACATGTGTTTACATCACCTCATGTACATGAAATGCACATTTTTCTCCCTCGTACACCTTCTCTACAGCTCTACCCATGGAGAATGTATCTGACCTTAAAGCTCTATTTCCATCTTCCTTAGGAGGCTTGTCCATGATTCTTTCCAGCTGAAAGTGATCTTTCCTTCTTCTCCTCTCCTTTCACTGTATTTTACACCTCTCCAATTTACTTGATACATTTCACTTTATATTACAGCATTCCTATACATTTTTTAAAAAATCAACTCCTACTAGGCTATAAGGTTCTTAAGGGCAGAAACCATGTTTTATTCATCTTTCTATCCCCAAGTGCCCATCACAGGGTCTTCCACATAGTAGGCATTTCAAAAATGCTTATTGAAGGGAGGTAAGAGAAATGATTATTAAATAATCAATTATTGGGAAGATGCAGGTATTTTTCCCTTCCTAGATCCTCATTCTCTATTAGGCCAAATCAGAATCTGAAGGACACTGTTGACAGATGAGATTGCCCAAATCCCTGGAGTACATGCCTTTTGATTTTGGGTGGGAGCTGTTGTCCCACCCAACTAGAAAACCTTACAAAGAGTTTGTTGTTGTTGTTGTCTTTCATTTTGAAAGAGGACCATAACATCAGGGAGGTAATGCCATGACATGCAAGTGAACTGGATTTAAGTGAGGGAGGGCTGTGCAAAGTCACCAGCCTCACTTTCACCTCTGGAGCCATCTGGGTCCAGTGGCAAGATATAGATTAGGAAGACTGGAGATGGCCCTGCACAAAGAATTTAATCTAAGGTGAATTCCAACCCATTGGGTTCCATTCTGGCAAGTTTGGGCAGGGGGGTAGATCCTTGTCTAGATCACCTGAGGCTAGGGGTGGTCTGAAAAAGAGTGATCAGTCTGTCCCTTAGCCCCTCCTTAGAACAGGTCCACCTCTCATAATATTCATCCTTGTCATTAATTGTTAACCAATCAGAGTTGATTGCCACCCTCAGGAACACCTATTCTCCAAGGTCATATAAGCTTTGAGTGAGTTCCATGAGGGGTCTTTGGCATTTGAGAGTGCCACTGACCTCTTTTATTAATTATTTACTAGTATGATTAATAAAATGAGTAATTACTCAGAAACTATGTCTCTCAAACTTTTTATACGTTACAGAGGCTTATTGTCTTATTCATCTTTCTATCCCCACACAGTAGGCATTTCATAAATGTTTGTTGAAGGGAGGCTGATGGTGGCAATGAAAAGATGCCAAACAGTCACAGGACCTGAGTTTGAATCCAACTTATATGTGACCTTAATCACATATCTCTCTGGGTCTTGGTGACCTCACCTGTAAAAGGAAGTTGGACTAGTCTGGAGGTGTGAAATTTGTATCCCAAAAAATTTCCAAGTACATCAGAACCAGATTAAAATGCAATTGGGATTTTTTTTTTAAGGCAATTGGGCAAGTGACTTGTCCAGGATCACACAGCTAATAAGTGTCAAGTGTTTGGTCTGAGGCCAGATTTGACCTCAGGTACTCCTGACTTCAAGGCCAATGCTCTATCCACTGCACCACCTAGATGCCCCCAGGAAATGCTTTTTAAAAAAACAAAAATACAATACAACATAGATAATGTTAATTTGTGGTTTTCTAAGTCAATATGGGGCCTGCAGGGATACATTTCCTATTTGAGTCTGACACCACTGAACTAGATACTATAAAGAACACAGTAGCCTCCCTGAGCCATTTAATGAAGAAGCCTTGGGAAATTAAAAAACCCCTGAAAGGGAAACTGAGTCACTCTCTCATAGTAAGACCATCAGTTATCACCCAAAGCCCCTTTTCCCACCTTTGGGGACTTTATTAAATATTATTAGCCTTAATTCCCCAGGAGTTTAACCTCACCCCACTAACATGAATTAACACCAGTTTCTAGGTCCTGGTTCCCTGCTCCCTTCCCCCAATGCCTTGGTCCTACTGATGGGTTATGTGCCCATTGTTCAGTTTTAGAAGCCGAGACCTTTGCCCCTTTTCACCAAAAGGAATTTGACTTCTATTTGTTTACAGACCCCAGAAGACCCTTAAACTTTTAGATTCCTTATAGACTCCCCTTACCTCTACTTTGAAAGCCTTAGCCTTGCCTTTTGATCTTATTCAGATGCACCTTTGCCCTTTTTTGCCAAAAGGAATTTGGCTGCCATTTGTTTACAGGTCCCAGAAAACCCTTAAACTTTTTTTACTCTGGTCTAACTCCCCTTATCTCCCTTTTGAAAGCCCTAGCCCCACCTTCAGATGCCTTTCAAACTTCTACCCTCCAGTTCCCTTGTTATCTATTCCCATTGTCTATTCAATCTCTCAGACCTTCCAATCGGAATTCTCATCTAGACCCTTTTCCCAACCACCCCCCCCTCCTCTGGCCACCCAAAGTTACTCTTCTGTATGTAAGATCCACCCTGGCCCCCATTTAAACGCTGAGAATTTCTCATGCCCAAAAGGCTGAAACTCTCATGCCCACTCGTCCCTACGGGCATTACTAATGTTCAGGTTCCTTGGGAGTCTGGCCTGTATGTTTTATCTCTAATAAACTTTTTCTCTGGCTGGAAGATTTGAGTTGAATTCTTTCTGGCAGGGCCTGGCGCCATGATCTTGGGGTCCATTCGAGCACCCCAAAACCTCTAGACCTCTTTACTACCGGACCCAGGTAAGAATCCTATAGAAACCTATCAGATGTTAATGTTTTGGGAGAGGGTACCCATTGCTCCATTTCCTGTGGGGCCCCAACAAGGTGCCCATTTCCACGTGGAGATCCAGAAGATCTAACTAGTTTCTTCCATCTTCCCCAACGGTTCTTCATTATCGTAGAATATAGGTTTTTGGTCTTTTGGGAGCTCTATGCTTCCTTGTTACAAAACTTTGATATTCTGGACCTTCCTAAGTCTATATTAAGGCAAGGACCTCAGAAGTCCCTTGCAGCTCCAAATCTATGAACCTATAATTGAAGAAAGGGGAAACTGAGGACAAATCTCCTTTATGAGCTTCAGTTGTCTTCATCTGCCAAAAAGAGGGGATGAGAGGAGTCTGAAGTCCCCACCAGTTCCAAATCTATTATCCTATGATCCCATACCCATCTTCAATCTCAAGAAATGAAAAATCAAGATACTTATGTTGCCAGAAGCAGAAGAAGGAGGTTGTCATCCTCCCTGAGTTCTTACTGAGAAAGGAAGGAGAGACATGGGACTGCTAGATGATATCCCATAAAGCTACCTGCCAGGAAATACCAGCTGATAACTAACATTTAATCTCTATGTGCCAGGTACTGTGAGAAGCGCTTTTCAATTATCTTATTTGATTTTCACTACAACCCTGGGAGATAGGTTTTAGTATTATCCCCACTTTACAGTTGAGGAAATGGGAGTAGACAGCACTTAAGGGACTAGCCCAGGGCCACACAGCTAATAAGTGTCTGAGGCCAAATTTGATCTCAGGTCTTCCTGACTCTAGGCTCTATCCAGGTGACAGACTATCACAGACCTAGGGCTTGAAGTGACCTCAGAGTGTATCTAATGCAATATCTCCTTCTACAGATTAGGAAACTGAGGTCTCAGGAGGTTATGAAACAATACTGTGTAGTGGATAGTACACTGGACCCAGAGTCAATGAAGACCTTGCCTCAGACACCTACCTCAGACATTCACTAGCTATGTGTCCTTGAAAAAATCACTTAAGTTCTCTGTGCCTCAGTTTCCTCAGCTATAAAATGAGGGGATCTATGCTCAGTGGACTTTAAAGTCCCTTCTGGCTCTAAAACTATGATCCTGGTTACCCAAGGTCATATATCTAATAAGAATCAGAAGTAGAATTTGAACCTGAGACCTCTGACTCTCAAGACAATGCTCTTTTCATTATAAGTACTAACCTGCCTCCAGCTTATGGCAAAGGAACCTGACTGCACAGCAGGTCATAGTGACATCATTTTATTCTCTCTTCTCCCTGACTCCACATCAACCTGCCAGGGTTCTCTGAAGGGGAGCCCACTGCTTATCTGAGCATTTTTAAGTTGGCTCAGTCACAAGTCATTGTTGTGAAGGGAAGCAATTCAGGGCACAAAACCTACTGAAATTCTGGCCTTTCACTTCTAGAGGGCAGTAGAAGTGATCATGAGAGCAAACAGCCCAACTGAGGCATTTCACCCTACTCAGAGTTTCATAAGATTCACCTCTCAGGAGAAGGTGCTGCCAGGCAGTCTTTCCCATCCTCCTCAAAGACTCCTCAAGCTATTAAGGCTCACAGTTCTCCCACAGCAGGCAGGCCCAGGCATGACAACTAAGCTATTTCTTGTGCCGTAGGAGGGGGTGAGACTAAGAGTGTCTTTGCTTTTTGGGCCTGGCAATGAAAAATGTGATTAGCCTGTTTCAAGTAATCAGAAGCAGCCCCATCCTTTTAATAAGCAATTAACTGAAAATCCCTTACAAAGGAGCAAACATTTGGAGAGACAGCCTCAGAGCATGTTAAGACTTTCTAAGAAGGCTTTAAATTCAAGGGTAAGGCATAAATATACTCACCAGAAATCAGAAAAAAATCTTGTTCTTCTTGTTGTTTTTCAGTTTCTTTTAAGACACTGGTTTCTAAATGCAGTGATAGTTTGGCCTCACTGCCCCAGAGCCTGGCCAGCTACTTCTCCCCCTTAGACTAAGGGCACTCCTAAGGCGTGAAGGAAGTCTTTCTCTAATGTTATCAGCTCTACTAGCCCCAATTCTGATGTATTCCTTCCACTGTTATTTGTCAATGATTATTACCTAGTTCCATTTAACCAATTAACATCAATTAGCTTTTACTTTTACTTAAAAAACATAGCAAGAACAGAAGTACAAACACCTGGTACACGCTCTCTTATATCACTCCAGTCCCTAGGCAGAGTGGGCTCAGACTTAAGAGCTTCCACATAGCATTCACCCCACCAAGTTCCTTTCCATTCCTGGCATGGATGATAGGTGGATAATTCTGCATCTCTGCTACTGCAGGATTAGGTTGGTCAATTGGGACTTCAGGCCTCACTGTTCAGCTCCTGGAAAATCCCGGCATGGACTTTAGCTCCCAGACTCTGATGGCTTGCTCTCCTGACCTTTCTTCTTTAAAAAAAAAAAAAACCAAACTAACAAGCATTTATTTTCTCTCCCTCCCACTTCTTCCTTTCAGAAAGAAAAAAGAAATAGAAAACCCTTGTAATATATATGCATATTCAAGCAAAATCAATGACCACATTGGCCACATCCAAAAATATGTATTTCTTCCGTATATTTAGCCCATCACCTCTTTGTCATCTCCTGATCTTTCAGAGCTCACAGAGACCACCTTGGAACACTGTCCTTTTGGGAGACTCTTCCTCCAATCTCTCTCTCCTTCTCTCTCCAATTACTTAAAAGATGGCAAGGGAGACATGAAACAACATTCTGAAAATCTAGTATCATCTGATTTTGTGCTGATATTTTCAAAATAGCAGGAAAAACTACAACCTTAGACTCCTGCCTAGAACCTTCTTCTTGTGTTAAATCTATGAAGAGGAAAGAAAATATAATCACTATTCCTATGCCTGTTAATCAACATAACATCTAATAAAACCACTCCTTACTTTACTTGCCTGGTGCTAATCAATAGTTCACCTTACCAATAACTTTGGTGGGAAGGAAGTGAAAAAATCTCCCTTTACAGTAAATTCTGGTTGGGGGGAGGGGAGCATTTTATGTGCCATTGCCTTATTTCTGGGATCTTATTAGCATAAAGTTCCCGTACGTAGTCCTGAGGGTGTAAAAAGCAAATCATCCCATCTTTATTATAGTTTCATTTCATAGCTCCAGATAGATTCTATCAGGTTTGCTCTCAGTCCTTTCCATCAAAAATCCAGGAGGGTCCTCCAAAGTCTTAGGAGCTTCACTTTCTCACCCTTCTTTGTGTTTATGAGATCAGTCCACTTGTCATTTGCTTCTCCACCATGTGTCTGATTGTACCGAGGAAAATATACCAGAATGGAGTTCCTCCACCTTGTTCCCCTAACCACAGCCTGTCCTGATTCATTGGAAAAGTATAACCCTCCACAACTTCCTCTTTACCCACCTTCCCACTAAGTGCTCTCACTTCTTTTGCCTACAAGCAATGCAAACATTTCTACAATTAGTGCAGTTCATGTACACTTTTCTCACTGTGTCAATGTTGACTGAGACTGAACACAGCTGGAAGAGTACTTATTAGTCATCTTGGCTAACCCCTTTTTTTTTCTTTTTTGAAGATTAGGAAACTGAATCCCAGAAGGGCTGAGAAATTTGTCAAAAGTAACAATGGCAGCAATTGTGGCAATTTAAACATGGATACTGACTCCAAAGCCAGTGATCTCTCTACTTCAAATAAAAGCAAATAAAGTAAATAAGGTACCAATTGAAGCTAAGATTGACTAAATATTTTCTACAGTTCAATCCAGTGCAACAAGTATTTATTGAGCATAGCCTTCTAGAAGACAGAGCCCTGTCCCCCAGAGAAAGAGAAGAATCTGGCTCCTAGTCTTAGCTTGGATTTGCTGTTGAGCTTTGGCAAAGTAATTATTTAACCTTTCTATTCCTTCCCATCTCCAATCAACTGGCCATTGAAAATGTCCAGGAGCACACAACCATACAGAATTTTTTAAAACAAACTGTTGCCATTACAGATGATGCCATGAATACCAATTCATTTTAAGTGCTGTTGTGAGAACGACATTTGTGAAAGCTATGATTGGGAGCAGCTGTATAAGAGTGGTGTTCTTTGGCTCCTGGAAAACACCCCATATGTGGGGGAAGCAAGCAGGGGTGCATGTGCTCTGAGTCACTAAGGAAACTGGTGCAATAAGTTTGTGGAGAAAAAAGTGTATAAGAACATGTATGTACACGCACATACATAAACATATGTGGCATCTACAGTGTAGGTGGCAGTAAAAAAAATAGCAATAATCTGTTTTAAGAGGCAACTTTGAGAAGGGAAAAAATTCTAAAAACCATGAAAAGAAAAATCATGTGTGCCTCAGGCATTTTAATCCCTGCAAAATTTGGAGAAAATAACTGCTTCCTCCTTTTCCTTCCCACCCCAGCCCCCACTTCTTCCTAACTCCTAATTGCAGAAGGCAGTATGAAGTCAGTCATTTGGTAAATGGGTTTTTTGCAAAAATGAAAGGATATCCCCTTGGTCATCCTCTCTTAAAAAAACATTTTTTTAATAAAAAAACGCAAGTGAAAGAAATCCTGATCAATCCACTGGGTCTATCAGCTGGAGCCAGGAGTCAAGCCTTGTGCCTCTTCCAGACAATTTGCAAACATCTCCACTGATGGTCCATTTTGGACCCCAGCTGTTGGACTGACAGAGTCACTTCCTGTACAAGTAATCTCCAATGGGGAAGTGGGGTGGGGGTGGGGGTAGGGAGGACAGGCAAGGAAATGAATCACCCTTTTATTCTGGGGGTGGGGCAAAGAACAGGCAAAGTCCAAGCAATGGATGCCTCAATTCTGCTGATCATCTTGTTGTGGCCTCCATTTTCATACAGAATTCCAAGGGACTCCTTGACAAGGGCACCTCCTCCCCTAATAGACACACACTTGAAAGACCCTCCCTGCCGTGGTTTTGGAAAGGGGCTATGGAAACTTAAAAGCAGACGTTTTCCTCCAAGCCAGCAGCAATTCACTGTTTTGTTTGAATAACTGGAGTTCTTCAGGCAAAGCCTGTGCTCTTCTGCCAGTAGCTGGCTCTCACTGCTATGGATTTTGCAAGAGTAAACCCCAGTACATTTTAAGTACTTTATCTGATGATTTGGAAAGAGGCAGCTCATACCAATCAGTTTCTGAATCCTAGGCATTTATCCAAAAAAAATTTTTTAAACTATTGGAAAAATGACAAATCCTTTCCCTTAGCACCTTTTCCTAGCTGCACACGAAAATGAATGATGGAGGAGTTAAGATTCTCCATCTCTAAAACTCATAATTAAAGTCACTGTGCATGCATCACATTTGAAAGGCATCTTTTCATTTTCATTTTTAGTTAAATACCAATAATAACCAACCAGACACAATCATCCTTTTATATGGCTCAGCTTAACAATTAGGAGAAAATGTATTTTATGGGAGGTTTGTTTACAAATTTGTTTGGGTTTGTCTGCTGTGTCATAACAAAATTTATCTATTAAAAAAAGAAACAAAAAGCACATCTTCTAGCTGGTAAGGCGATCAAACAGCTGGTCAGAAGATTATAGGGATCTTTTTGCTACCATTGAGGCAGGACTCTGTTGCTTTGCCCATACTTGGATCCTGGTTGTGGTCCTGGATGGAAGTCCCAGGGTGGAGAAGAGCACTAGCATAGCAGAGCTTGTGGCCACAGTGGAGGGGGAACCCTCTTCAGAGTTCCCAGGTCAGAAAACAGAGCTTGTGGTGGCTCACAGACCAAAGCACCACCCAGGAGAGTAATAAACACCTCTCCTTAGATCATACTGATGGAATCCTAAAGCACCTTGGAAGAACTGAAAACTTACAGGTCCCTAGAAGTATCTCTGAAAACAGCTGCATAAAACCCCTGAAACTTGGGACAGTGCATTCTCCACAGTGGAAGCAGAGCCCAACTTTAACAAAGAGCTAAAAGTCAACTGACAGGCTGGGAAAATGAGCAAGCAATGGGGGAAAAAAAACCCTCTGACTATTGAAAGTTACTGTGGTGACAAGGAGGATCAAAACACACACTCAGAAGAAGACCACAAAGTCAAAGCTTCTACATCCAAAGCCTCCAAGAAAAATATGAATTGGTCTCGGGCCACAGAAGAGCTAAAAAAGGATTTTGAAAATCAAGTAAGAAAGGTAGGGGAAAATTGGGAAGAGAAATGAGAGTGATGCAAGAAAATCATGAAAGTGAAAACTTCCAGGAGTATTATAGCCAAATTCCAGAGTTCCCAGGTCAAAGAGAAAATATTGCAAGCAGCCAGAAAGAAACAATTCAAGTACCATGGAGCCACAGTCAGGATAACACAAGATTTAGCAGCTTCTACATTAAAGGTTCAGAGGGCTTGGAATATGATATTCTGGAGGGCAAAGGAGCTAGGATTACAAGCAAGAATCACCTACCCAGCAAAACTGAGTATAATCCTTTAAGGGAAAAAATGGACATTTAATGAGAGAGAGGATTTCAGGCATTCTTGATGAGAAGACCAGAGCTGAATAGAGAATTTGACTTTCAAATACAAGAATCAAGAGAAACATAAAAAGGGAAACCATAAAGGACTTAATAATTTTAAACTGTTTACATTCCTACATGGGAAGATATTATTTTTAACTCATAAAACCTTTCTCATTATTAGGGTAGTTAGAAAGAGGATATATAGACAGAGAGCACAGGTGTGAGTTAAATATGAAGGGATGATATATAAAGGGGTGAGAGAGGAATGTACTGGGAGAAAGAAAAAGGGAGAGAGGAGCAGTTAGGTGGCACAGTGGATAGAGCACCAGCCCTGGATTCAGGAGGACCTTAGTTCAAATCTGGCCTCAGACACATAACACTAACTAGCTGTGTGACCCTGGGCAAGTCACTTAACCCCACTGCCTAACCAAAAAAAAAAAGAGAGAGAGAGAGAAAGGGAGAGGTAGAATGGGGTAAATTATCTCACATAAAAGAGGCAAGAAAAAGCTCTTACAATGGAGGCGAAGATGAGGGAAGTGAGAGGGAGTGAGTGAACCTTACTCTCATCAGAACTGGCTCGAAGAGGGAATAACATACAAGCTCAATTGAGTACAGAAATCTATCATACCCTACAGGAAAGTAGGAGGGGAAGGGGATAAGAGAAG
The DNA here is from genome assembly GCF_900497805.2 of Vombatus ursinus. Taxonomy (NCBI): domain Eukaryota; kingdom Metazoa; phylum Chordata; class Mammalia; order Diprotodontia; family Vombatidae; genus Vombatus; species Vombatus ursinus. The sequence goes on along the minus strand of NW_020954585.1, from coordinate 63,488,543 downwards.
TGGACTGATAGAAGTGAGGGCAGATTAGGAGAGGGGGTGGTCAGAAGCAAACACTTTTGAGGAGGGACAGGGTGAAAGGAGAGAGAGAAAATAGAATAAATCATGGCAGGGCATAGTATGGAGGAAAATACACTTAGCAATAGTAACTGTAGAAAAAAATTGAAGCAAATTTCTCCGATAAAGTCCTCATTTCTCAAATGAGTCAAGAGAGAACTGAGTCAAATTTATAAAAATAAGAGCCATTCCCCAACTGATAAATGATCAAAAGATATGAACAGTTTTCAGATGAAGTAATCAAAGCTATCTATAGCCATGTGAAAAAAAAATGCTCTAACTCACTATTGATTGGAGTCAACAGTTTGGTAAAAGAGACACAAAAAAATACTGAAGAAAATAACACCTTAAAAAACTAAAAAGACTAGCCCAAATGGTAAAAGAGGTCCAAAAAGCCAATAGGAGAAGAATGCCTTAAAAAGCAGAATTTGCCAAATGGAAAAGGAGGTCCAAAAGCTCACTGAAGAAAATAAATCCTTAAAAATTAGAATGGAGCAAATGGAAGCTAATGGCTTTATGAGAAAGCCCAAAAGGTTATAAAACCATGCATACCCTGTGACCTAGCAATAACCACTACTAGGTCTACATTCAAAAAGAGATTAAAAAACAAAAAGGAAAATGACCTATCTGAACAAAAATATCCATAGTGGCTGTTTCCTGGTGGCAAAGAATTGGAAATTGAGGGGATGCCCTCAAGTGGCTGAACAAATCATGGTACATGATTATGATGGAATACTATTTGCTATAGAACAGGATACTCTTAGAAAAACCTGGAAAAAATTACATGAGCTGATGCAAAGTGAAATGTACTGTGTACAAAGTAACCTAAATATTATAAGATGATCAGCTCTGACTGACCTAGCTATTCTCAGCAATACAATGATCCAAGAAAACGCTGAAGGGCTTATAATGAAAAATGCTATCCATTCCCAGAGAAAGAATTGATGGTGTCTGAATACAGATCGAAGTATACTTTTCTTTAAACTTTCTTTATTTTTCTTGTGGTTTGTTTTTGTTTTCCCTTTGGTCTATGTTTTCTTTCACAACATGACTAATATGGAAATGTTTTGCAGGACTACACATGTATAACCCTATATCAAATTGCTTGCCTTCTCAGTTGGGGGTGGGGAAAGAGGAAGGGAGAGAATTTGGAACTCAAAGTTTTAAAAATGAACTAAAAATTGTTTTTACATGTAACTGGGGAAAAATAAAATATGAATTTTTTTTTTAAAAAGTGGCAGCATGCAGACTCTCTCTGGATCCAGAGGGATGAGCTGGGTAGGGCACAAACTGGAAGAAACATATGGAAGCAGGTGCATGTGGATTGAAGAGGAAACAATGTGTACATATGCAAGGATGCAGAAGCCTTCTGAACATGTAGAGAGGTGAGAAAACCAGGGGAGGAGGTGGGGAGGTACTTTTAGAGGGATATGTAGGTTGGGATTTGGGAAGGTAGGGGGAGAGGTTGGGGAGGGGCTTTTGGAGGAGTGTGTAGATTGGGATTGGGAAGGTGGAGGGAAGGGTGGACTCTTGGAGGGGTGGGTGGGATGGGGAGTGGAAGAATAGGGGGAGAAGATAAGGTAACAAGGATAGGGTAAAAAGAGAAGCTGAGAAAGAAAATAGCGAATAAAAATAAGATGGAGGGAAATTCACAAATAGTAATTAAAACTGAATGTGAATGGGATGTTCATAACAGCTCTCTTTGTGGTGACAAAGAACTGGAAATTTCAGGGACCCCCATCAACTGGGGCTGGACAGGTTGTGGTGTATGGTTGTGATGGAATACTATTGTTCTATAAGAAATAGAAAGACTTACACGAAATGGTGAAGAGTGAAGTGAACAGAACCAAGAGAACATTGTATACAGTAACAGCAATACTGTTTTTAAAATGACTTTGAAAAGTTATTCCCCAACTGATAAATTAGTCAAAGAATATGAACAGGCAATTTTCAAATGAATAAATTAAAGCTATCTAGTCATATGAAAAAATGCTCTAAATCACTATTGAAATGCAAATCAAAACGACTCTGAGGTACCACATCACACCTATCAGATTGGCTAACATGAAAAAACAGGACAATGATAAATGCTGGAGAAGACATGGGAAAATTGGAACACTGATGCATTGTTGGTGGAGTTGTGAAATGATCCAACCATTCTGGAGAGCAATTTGGAAATATGTCCAAAGGGGTATAAAACTGTGCATAACCTTTGACCCAGCAATGCCACTTCTAGGTCTATATCCCAGAGATCATACAAATGGAGAAGGGGACTCACATGTACAAAAATAGTTACAGCAGCTTTTTTGTGGTGGCCAAGAATTGGAAATTGAGGGGATGCCCATCAGTTGGGGAATGGCTGAACAAATTGTGATATATGAATGTAGTGGAATACTATTGTTCCATAAGAAATGATGAGCAGGCAGACTTCAGAAAAAGTCTGCTGCTTTCTGTACCGATACCTTCTGTACCCAATAATACCCGTGTTCCTTCCAGGGTTTGAAAAAATGACTCAAAAGTATTGCCAGTATACTCTGGGTGTGGAATTAGGCTTGTCTTGTTTGCCTCTCCCACTTAAGCTGGTGATTTTGTATACTCACTATTCAGAGCACTGGCTCTGTGTCAAGAAGCTTGACCACAGGCAGGTCATATAATATCTCAGCACCTTTTTGTTGTTATTGTTTGTTCTTTATTCTCCAAGAGGACCAATGATACCACGTGATATCTTGACTTTCCAATGAATTAGATTGGAAAGACTTGAATGAACTGATGCTGAGTGAAGTGAACAGAATCAGGAAAACATTGTACACAGTAACAGCCATAATGTGGGATAACTAACTTTGATAGACTTATCTCTTGTCAGCAATGCAAGGATCTAAGACAACTCCTAAAGACTCATGATGGAAAATACTAACCACATCCAGAAAAAGAACTATGGAGTCTGAATGCAGATGGAAGCATATTATTTGCTCTCTCTTTTTTTTTTTTGTTTCTTCTTTCTCATGGTTTCTCCCATTGGTTCTAATTCTTCTTTACAACATGACTAATGTGAAAATAAGTTTACTATGAATGTATATGTAAAGCCTATATCAAATTGCACACCATTTTGGGTGGGGAGGGGAGAGATGGGGAGAAAATTTGGAACTCAAAATCTTATGGAAGTAAATGCTGAAAACTAAAAATAAATAAATAAATTTTTAAAAAATGACTTTGAGTAACTAAGTCATTTTGACTATTATAAATACCCAAATTAAAAATAAATGAAGAGAGACACGATAGGCATCCAGAGAAAGAACTGATAAATAGAAGTATGTATAGAATAATTTTACATATATATAACTATGTCTAGTGGTAGTCATCTCTAGGGTGGGGTGGGGGAGGGGGAGGGAAGAAAAAAGGAAAAAATAAATTTGCATTATAACCTTATTACATATTTAAAAGAATAGCAAGTTGCAGGGGGCAGCTAGGTGGTACAGTGAATAGAGCACCAGCCCTGGATTCAGGAGGACCTGAGTTCAAATCTGGCCTCATATATATAACACTAGCTGTGTGACCCTGGGCAAGTCACTTAACCTCATTGCCTAGCCAAAAATAAATAAATAAAAAAGTCCTTTTAAAAAAAGGTGGGGGGGGCAGCTAGGTGGCACAGTGGATACAGCACTGGCCCTGGATTCAGGAGGACCTGAGCTCAAATCGGGCCTCAGACACATAACACTTACTAGCTGTGTGACCCTGGGCAAGTCACTTAACCCCATTGCCTACCCAAAAAAAATCAAAAAAAAAAAAGAATAGCAAGTTACACATAATAGATTTGCCGTTTCATGTGCAATCATCTTTTTTTTATTATACTTTGTTATGGAAATGCTTTATTCCATAAATTAAAAATTAAATAAATTTTAAAAGAAACATTAAATATTTACACAAGTTAATTCTTTTTAAAAAAGCAGATTCTGAAGGCTCAAAGTCAGGAAGATTTGAATATGTGTATTATCTATTAGGATGTGAGGGGCTTTTTTGATGGTTGCTACATGGGTAAGCTTCACCATGACATAATGGTCTATTTTTGGTTATGTTCCTTCTGCTTGAGCTAGGAAAAAGGGGAACCCATGTTGCATTAAATCATCTCCCTGGTTCATAACGATATTTTACATCTTCCTTTTGGAGATCTGTGGCCTTGGGCTTAATTTTATTCCAAAATTTCTCTTCAATCATCAGCCCCCGTAAGGCAAATCATGTAAGCTTGCCACTGTTATTTGGAGAACATACAAAAGACAGCAGGAACACAAGTTTATTCTACTTGGTTAACTTGGACTTCTGGGAAGGAATGGGATGATGTAGAAGGCATGGATGTGGTGTGGCCACAATTACATATCTCTCCTTTCTCTCCCCTCACTATAGTTCAGGGCCTCAAAGTCTTTCCTAGGCTATAATAGCTCCAAACTGGCTTCCCTGCCTCAAGTCTCTCCTCATCCAAACCAACCTCCACACATCTGACAAAGTCACTCGAAAAACTAGAGTTACTCTCTTATTTTCTCCAAGATCATCAGCATAACAGTAATGGATGGTATTTACATAACTCTTTAAGGTTTGCAAAGCACTTAACCATTTGTTACCTCATTTGTTCGGCATTTAAAGTTTTTCACAATGGGACCTTTTCCAGTCTTCTCACTTTATTTCCCTCCACATTCCTACAATCCACCAAGTCACCCCAGTCAGTGGAACCTTTCCTCTGAGATTACCTTCCTTCTAATCTATACCTATTTATTTTATCTCCCCCATTAGTATGTAAGCTTCTTGAGGACAGGCAGTTTGTGGTTTTTTTACCCTTCTTTGTGTCCTTAGCACCTAAGGGCTTACTAAATGCTTATTTCATTGATATTGGAGGTTGAACTGAGTGATTTCTAAGGTCTAAATTCATGAACCTACAAAGAAAGTTAGAAATAGACGGAAATAAAGATTATCTAGAAAAATCCTCTTGTGTTGTTGTTGTTCAGTTGTTTTTCAGTCCTGCATGACTCTTTATGGCTGCATTTGGGGTTTTCTTGGCAAAGATACTAGTTTGCCATTCTCTTCTCCAGTTCATTTTACAGATGAGGAAACTGAGGCAAACAGATGAAGTGACTTGCCCAGGGCCACACAGCTAGTGTCTGAAGCCAAATTTGAATTCAGGTCTTCCTGACTTCAAGCCCGGTACTCTATCCACTGTGCCACCTAGCTTTTAATGCCTCACTTAAATCTAATTCATTGGAAAGTCAAGACATCACATGATGTCATTGGTCCTCTTGGAGAATAAAGAACAAATAATAACAACAAAAAGGTGCTGAGATACTATATGATTTGCCTGTGGTCGCAGAGCCAGTGCTCTGAACAATGAGGGTACAAATTCACTAGCTTCAGCTGGTGAGGCAAACAAGACAAGCTTAATTCCACACCCACAGTATACTGGCAATACTTCTGAGTCATTTTTTCAAACCCCGGAAGGAATACGGGTATTATTGGGTACAGAAGGTATCGGTACAGAAAGCAACAAGAAACAGAGATCAGCCAGTCAAGTGGCATTTATTAAGTTCCTACTATGTGCCCAGCCCTGTGCTAAGAGCTGGAGATACAAAGAAAGGAAAAAAAAAACAACAAACCAGTACCTGTGAAACAGCACAGTGGATAGGAGCTCATAGTCCAATGAGCAGAAGAAGGTGGGGCAGGATAGCAGGCAAAGGAAAAAGTTAAGAGGTGAATGGTGAAGGTAGCTGGCACTAAAGGAAGCATTGATTTGGCCCAAGAAATGGGGTGTGAAAACCATGTGAGGAAGTATATTCAGTCTCTAAAAGGGGCTGGCTGGGCATAACTTGCTTCTGTTCCAAACATTCCAAGTTTTGGTCTGGCTTTATTTCTGACAGTGGACTTGGTGCCAGCTGTACTGAGAATACAGAGTAGCTATGTGTGCAGTGGATAGAGTGCCCGGAGCCAGGAAAACTCATCTTCCTGAGTTCAAATCTGGCCTCAGATACTTACTAGCTCTGTGACCCTGGGCAAGTCATTTCACCCTTCATCTGTTAAATGAGCTGGAGAAGAAAATGGCAAACTACTCCAGTATCTTTGCCAAGAAAACCCCAAATGGGATCATGAAGAGTTGGACACAACTGAACAATAACAAAACAAAAAATGTACTGGGAGTATAGTTTTTTATCTCTCTTCCTTGAAGAACATGGTACACATCTGGAATCCAGACAACTAAAGGGAAGAGCAAAAGAGCCCCCCTACAATTGCAATGTGGTTGGACAATGGTATCTAGGATTCAGAAGGCCTATCTTTTCTAGAAATCTACTTTTCAAATGCCCAAATTCTTCCAGCATCTTACTAAAGGACAGATGACAAAATCCCTGTCTCACAAATGAGAAAACTATGGGAACAGAGAAGCTGAAGTTAATTCAGGTTCATCCAACAAAAAAAAATTCAATTCTCTTCCTAACAAACTTGTCAGTGGACTTTGGATTGGAGCAATGATTTCATAGGTATAGAGACATCCTTAAAAGTAAACTGCCTTTACCAATTCAGATCAACACTTGCTCTTCTAATCTCATAGAGTTGTCTGGGGTGCTGAGGTTAAGTGACTTGAACACAGCCAATATGTGGCAGAAAAGGTGGGACTCTGAGGCCAACTTTCTCCACTACACCACCTGCCTCCCTCAAATGGACATAAGAAACTCAAATACCCATCACTATTAACATTTCTGGAATCCTTGGGCATAAGGATCCAGGTTTTCCTTGGAGCAAATCTAATAAGTATGACTAATGTTTAATGGGCAGAAGACTGCTGGTTTCACCTTGGCTATGTTACAAGCTTTAAGCTCTCCCTAGGACATTCAGGCTTTGATCACTCTATCGGCTCCAGGCCCAAATTTCTCTGTAGGCCAATATTCTTTCTACTAAGTAAACATTTACCATTTAGAGAAAGCCAGAGAGCATCCTTGAACTGAAGGATCTTGGGATGTAGGGTAGAGGGGAAACACAGACTAGGACCAGGGACCTGAGGGATGGCCACAATATATCTACATAAGGAAAAGGTCCATGAAAATTAGGAAATCCCTGTCTTGCCTGACTTCTGGCAAGCACTTGGGGTCAAGGTACCCAGGGCTGCAACAACCCTCACACCAAGATGTTGTCTTGGCATCTTCCCCATCCCTTTATATAACATTATATGTAAATTGTAATCACTGTATTTGCTTCATGGGAAACGACTTCCTTTTCCTATGAGAAAAAATTAGATACAAGTTTGTATAAAGTATCACAAGATAGAACAAGTTCTGTATGTATATCCACAAGAATCTTTCCATATTATAAATTCAACCTACAGCCAGAGGTTTCAAAAAGTTTGTTTATTCATAGTGTGAAACACAGGAAAACAATTTAAAGTCACCCTCTTCCCAATAAAAGTGCAAATGTCTTTGGACCTTAAAAGAGAAAGTAAATGGCATATTTTAACACTTTGGAATAGGCTGAAATTTTAAGCATTTTCTTTTTTTTTTTTTTTTTTTTTTGTTTGCAATAGCAGCAGAACAACATTCAGGTAAGTCTTTGGCCTTTTTTTTTTTTTAAAAAGAGACATTTTACTATGAGTTTTTACTGCCAAAGCAAAAAATATTAAACAGATTTGCTTTGTAACACTATGCACTTTTGAAAAATAAAAACAAAATAGACGGAATATATTAAGATGACTGAAATTAAGGTACATTAACTTCATGAGGACAGCAACTACGTTATATATTTTCTATCCCAAAGTGCCTTGCATCTAGCAGGCACTTAATAAATGGTGTTGAAAATCAAAACATGTTAAGTTTGCTTAAGAATATGTATCATTTTCAGATACTTATAAAGGGAAAGAAATGTGTATATGACTTAGTTGGTATTATCTTGATATATCTATAATCTTATTCTTCTCCAGTCCCCCCACCCCTACACCCGTGGCTAACAGGGTCATTATAACCTCCCCTTATAAGTGCTTTATACCTTTCTAAAACATAGGTATAAAAATATGTGGGTATGAAATTATAAACAGTAGTGTCTAAGTCACAAATATGCTTTTTAAAATAACAATAATGATGATGATAATACTGAGGATTTTTTCCACTTTCAATGTACATTGCAAATCAACATTAGCTATGCTAATCCTCATAAACCTCTCATGAGGTAGGGGTGCAACTATCCTCAGTTTATAGATAGGGAAGCTAAGGCAGACAGGCCCAAAGTCACAGAGGCACTTGCTCTTGAGATAAGAAGAGGAAAAAGAGCTTTGGGACCACATCTTATTAAGAGGCAAATTTCAACCTGATTGCAAAAGTGGCATTTTGAGAAGGCAGACTACCCCCTTCAGACTGCTAGGGGTGCCAGTGGATAAAATCTTGTTTCGGTGGAGTGGAGTCTAATAGCCAGAAAGAGTTAATATACTCATGAAGGGGATGGGGGAGAGATTGAAATTAAGCTGTGGGAAAGTGAGACATGTGGCCCATAGTCCTGGCTGTTTTTTCTGAGGTTCACTGCCATCAGATAAATCATTGCAAAGACACCAACTAGGACATTTTAAAAATACATATGGTGTGGGTTACCTGGAAAGTCTCCAAAACTAAGTGAGGCACCTGAGAGAATACCTAGATCACACCCAGACATCAAATCATTCCCTTTGTGGGATCTGGCTTCCTGTTTCCCAGGTGGCGTTCAGCCACCACCAGAAAGCGTGTGCGATCTGGATGGCCAAGTCCGATATGATAGAAGAGCTTGAGCCCACAGTCCCAAGGAAGGAAGTGCTATGAATTGACCCACACTTCCTTTGGTAAAGAATTTTGATTGGTATCCTAACAACTCAACTTTCAACAGTCATATTAGATAAATTATGTGAAAGTCCTATCTGTAGCTGTATTAATCTACTGGTTTAGCTTTACAATAAAGCTTAAATAAGATAATATAATACTTGGAATATTGCACTGTCAATATACAGGTAACATAACTACAATCTATAACCAAAAATACCAAGTCTCATATATTCAAGGAGTCGATCATTTAACATAATACATAGTTAAAATGAATTTCTCCTATCCAATTCTCTCTCACCCTGTCTTCTCCTATCTTCACATCAAGTTTTCACTCTTCTGACTCTCCTTACTTTGCCATCTTTTGATTCACTTTCCTAGTCCTTCCAATATTCTTTGCTCCCCTTCCTCATTTTCCCTTTCTTAGGCTCAAGTTTCATTTTACAAAAACACTCGTAGGACCCAATTCTACCCTCCCCAGAAGAATCCAGTACAGTTCCCATATGGGTCAGTGGAAGTTACCTTTCGGTGCCTCAGGCTAGAATGATTCATCTTCCCCCAATTTTCTTCTGGCACCAGCAACTCATGTAACTACTATGGCACCAGCAGAAAAATTAAAAAAACTCATTAGAGGTTTCCATGTATTTTATCTCCAGTAACAAACACACACCAAAAATATGTGTAAATTTTTTAAAAAAGAGAGAGAACTACCCTCTGGAGTGATCCACCATGTAGCTCTTTTAAGGGAATGGTGCCATAATAAAAAATAAACTTAAGTGCCCTAGGCAACCATCATCCCTTGCTTATATGCCATATTATTTTATGTGTACATAGTACATGTTTTGGGCTACTAAGCATTGACCAAAATTGATCTAAATCTCTAAGCTTTGGTTACCATGTACAAAGAACAATTGCTCAGCATGGCATATAAATAAGATATTTATGTTTAGAAAACACAAATACAATGCCCCATTAATTAAAAAAATAATAAAAATAATAACAAAACCTTGAGAATAGCCATGGCTTTAGATAGGATACCTGAAAATAACGCTGCTGCAGCAGCACATTACCAGATTTATGTTTTTTTTAAATAACATTTAAAAAAAAAAGAACCCATCACCACAGTTAGAAATTTTGATAAATTAACCTTCCAAAGTTTTATAGTTGCCCAAATTCTCCTATTTCCCTACCTGAAAGATACAAAACAAAATTGTACTAAATTAAGATGAAAATATTTTGAGGTCAGCTATTTTAAATTTAAAAGTTTCTGAACTGGCTGATGAGAATACTCTTTAGGTTGATTATATGAAATGTTGTTTTTTTTTTAAATACAGATAAAGGATATAATAACCTTAATATTTATTAAAAGAAGTTTATCTTAATGGTAAAGTTTAGATTCAAGACAGATTACTTTGGCAAATTCAGTACCTAATGATTAACACTGATATAAAAAAAAAAAGCTGGAATGGTTTTTGGTATAGAAACTAAAACTTTTCTATACTTTTATACAAACTGAGCTGTCTACCAAAAAATTAATTCCTCCAAGACACATTTCTAACTTGTTTTTCTAATGGTCCAGCCTATGCTTCAAAGGAAGCGAGTGTTCAGTGCAGCCCAGTCTGAGAAGTCCTCATGTGAGGTTATTACTTATAAATTATTAATCCAGAAACTTGAGAGAGGAGCCTCCTAAAGCAGCAAAGTTTGAGGAACTTCCTTAAGATTGTCCAAGCACTCAACAATGGTCCTATTCTTGACAGTTAGAACTTTGTTAATTCTTGGGATACTCATCCATTTATTTTAAAAACACATACATACATACATACAAATACACACACACACACACACACACAGAGCCAAAAACAAGCTAGGCCAAATCCAAAACCCTAGTTTGGAGCTGTAAAACTGTCATTTCAATCCCTGGGACAATTGATGATTTAAGCCTAATGCAAGTGGTAAAAATGTGACTGCACCTCAGTCAAAGCTAGAAATTTAGAGGCTTGTAAGGAAAGATTTCAGAAAAGATCAACAAAAGAAAAAGAACTCCAATGCTATGTAGGATCTACTTAGGAATGATTTATGCCTTGGTGGTAAGGGGAGGGTGAACAGCTGACAAAGGTTATTATTTCCCTCCTCACCTTTGTTTTCTGCATTTTCCCTTTACAGCCTCAGGAATAACCATCCTCAATAATCTATGCCCAAGATGTTGTACTGTATGGAAATGCAGCCCTTTTATGGAAACTTGGCAGTCTCTGAGAATACATGGTATTAAAATAATCCTTGTAGAATTGGCACAGCTTCCTTCAGGGCCCCTTCAGGCCCTAAGTTCAGAAGCAGCTTGGGTGGTGGCTGTGCAATGAAACACAGGTCATTCCAAAGTGGTAAGGGGGAGAAGGAAAAGATTAGCTTTGTATCAAGTAGCAAAGATTTGGTTTAATATGCCAAAGGAAAGGCCTAAGACATCTCTCTCTAATCTAGGCATTGATAAGTTTTATGATCTCATCAATGTTGCTGAAAAACATTTGTTGTTAACCATGGTCCATTGTGCTAACATTTTTCATTCCCTGGCTTCTTAAGAATATTAAGTAGGATACCAACTAATTTATATTGTTGTATAATTGGTCTGCAAAATGCCACACTTGGTAATAAAAATTACTATTAAAATTAAGGCGTTTATCAAAATAAAGTGCTATTTTCTCCTTAAAAGGTTTTTTCTCTAACAAATTCTCTATCACCCTTTGGCAAGTTGTGAAACAGAATGCTTTGAAATCTTGTCAAACATGTTCTTAATTGCACTGCTCACAGAGCACACTAATACTAATTTGTAGAATCCATAACTAAGTTACACAGTACATCATCCCCTCTTCTTCCAGCTATGGTTTATGATCCAGATTCATTTATGTAAGGCAAGTGAACTGGTGCTATGGGGCCTTGGATAAAAGATGGACTCCGCCTTCCCCAACTCCCCTTTTGACCAGACTCTCCCATTGCCTGGGTTCTAATAGGCTATTAAAAAGGAATCAACATTTGAACTCCCGGTTCCTAAGGTAGTGGCAGGAATGTATCTATCTCTGGTATGTATAGTGTAAAGAAGGCCAAGGCCAAATTCTGTGGGAGCTCCAAAAATATGAACCTACTCTGCAGCCCTGGGGTCTTAATGATTCATTCTTTCATTCATTCTAGCGACCCAAAGGTTGTGACGCACCCCCATTCCACCCCACAAAACAAGAGCATCTTATATTCATTCTCCTCCCCCACCCCCTCTCCCCATAAGACTGAGAGAAGGGCCTTACTAAGCTAGCAACTATCCTGCAGGTTCCCTTCTCGGGATATGTGGTCAGGCGAAGGCATTTTCCCAGTTTTAGGGATCGTGCTCCGGGAAAACTTGGACCCGCTGGTTCCGGGGCTGGGTGCTCCTGGCCAGATATCGGGGTCCTCCGTAGGGTCGGAGAAGCTGGGGCAGCCGGCGCCACGTGGACACCAGTCGCGCCGCCACGAACTCCCGGGCGCGCCCATCGAATGAGGCCAGGAGATCTACTGGGGCGGATTCGCGCAGCACTTTGGGCAGCTGGCCGATCTCAGCTGTGAGTCCGACGGCTCCGTCAGGGCCCAGAAAACAATGGAAAAGCGGACGGTGGCGGAGCAAGCAGTCCCTCAAGTAGAGCACCAGCTCCTCTAGCCTCTCTCTCAAGTGGACCTCTTCCCAACAATGCAAAGGATCCCCTCGAAGCAGCAGAGTCAGAAGCGAGGTCTTTAGCGTATAAGATGAGAGGATGCGCCCCCACTGGGATGAGGCCACAGGGTCCAGTCCTCGCGCGCCCAGATCCCTCAGTGCCTTTAGCAACTGTAGGCATTTAAGGTGACAGGCCCCGGGTGGGGCTCGTTCTTGCAGCCAGCCCAGCAGCCGCTGCTCCTGGCGAGCTGTGTTCAGTCCCCACAGCGCCTCGACCCTCAGCCCTCCAGGGAGCTCCGACGGGAGCCCAGGGGGAGGCAGTGGCAGTGGTGGTGCCACTAGGAAGACTCCATCTCCCAAGTGTACAGCAGGGATAAGGCGCACAGCCATGGAGAGCCGGCAGCAGCCATAGTCGGTGCGGCAAGGCAGAATGTGCAGGGTGGGAGGCTGGTCGAGGCCCCCAGGAGATAGGCTGACCCGGCAGCGCTCCTCCAAGCTGTACCGCACTGTGGCAAGGCATCGCTGCAAATGCGCCTGGAACCAACGCGACACTAGCGCTGCAGAGAGGTGGCGCCGGCCACGAAGGTCCACGCAGAAGCCGTCGGAGAAGGGTTTGGAGTCCCGGTGCCACTGGCTTCCTGCCCCACCAGAGGGTGAAGACGGTGGGGCCTTGAGGGCGCATACGAAGCAGCCACGAAGCGCCAGGGGCAACTCAGGCTCCGAGCCCAGGCCTCGAGGTTCCAGCGCCACAAGAGGTGGGAGGCGTAAGGGAACCAGAACATCGAAGCCATCCGGCCGACGGATCTTGTGCTGCTCGTAGGCGCTGCCCACCTGGACGAAGTCCCCCCGAAAAGCCAGAGCTAAGGCTCCTCCGGGAGAAGGACCTGGAGATCCCCTGGCCCGGCCGGCACGGACCAGTTCGCCTACGATGCGACTCACGTGCGCTTTGCTGTGGCCCAGCACATGAGGGGACAGGCGAACTTCGTGCTCATAGTAACTCTCCAGTAAAACACTGAGGCCCGGCTCATTGAGAAGTCTCGAAGACGACGGGGTGAGCCCCTGGTGGGGAACGCGAGGCAGGAAGCGTTGCCGGGCTGCGTGGCGAAAACGCAGAAGGAGGTAGCCCAAGAGCAGCAAGAGAATCGCTTTGAGCAGCGGGAAGCCAGCGTCCTCGCTGTCCTGGGGAGCGGCGGAGCCGCCCCTTCCGCTCAAGACGTGGTAGAGGCAGACCAGGGCAGTGCAGAAGCCGGTCACCAGCGGCCAAAAGACGCGCAGGTTGAGGGTGTAGTGCACCGACATGCTGGGCGCCCGGGGCAACGTCCGGTGATGGTCAGCCCATGGTCTGGACCTCCGCGACCGCGACGGTGGCTCCCCCTTCTCCGCCCCCGCATACACGCAGCAGCTCGAGCCCTGCCCTGACTTCCTGGGGCCAGCTTAGCCCTTAGCTGGTTTCTGGAAGTCAAGCCTCCCCTTCTCGATCAGTCCCGGCTCCCGCACCTCCTCTGGCTCCCGGGCTCTCTTCTGTCCCTTCTCCCAGCTCAAGTTCTCTTTCCAGCTTCGGTTTCGGCTCTGCCCCGCCCCGTCCTCCAGCGTACGCCTCTGGTCCGGGCCTTTCTGCAGCTCCTGTCCCGTCTCGGGCTCCGGGCTTCTTCCCAACTCAGCTCCTCTCCCGACCCTGCTTCCAGGAGTAGTCCCTCGTGCCAGCAGCTGTCCCGGACCCTCGCTTGTTTGCTGTAGTCCTAACCTCTCCAGTTCCGCGCTTCTTTCCGTTCACTGCCCTGCCGAGTTCGAAGCCTTCGCCCTCCTCTTACCGCCCCTGCCAAGGCTCAGGTCGGCCAGCTGTCGGGTCAGTAGGTCGACGGTCCAGCCTCTGGCACCGCTAGAGGTGGGCTCCAGAGGTTCAGGCCCTGGCTTTCCCCGATCCCGTTACTTCGACCGCGAAGTTTCCTCTTCCGAGGAGAGAAAGGGCCGAGCCAGAGAGTGAAGAGGAAATGCCGATGTCTAGGAGCCGAGCTGGGAGCGGGCGGGGTCGGCCCCCTCCCCTGGGGCCGCCTCCTTAAAGCAACACGAGGCCGAAGCGGACCGGGAAGTTAGGCAAAACTGGGCCAGAAACTTGGTTCTTTGCAACCAGGTGCTGAAAATAACAGAAATGCAAGACTTGGAAACATGAAAGAGAACTTGCCGAGGCAGGCACACACTATGCAAGCTTTGGCCCCGGGCAGTTACTGCACTAGGGGAACTGCTGATAAATAAACAGCCAAAATGAAAAGTGGAGAGTATAGGGAAATTAAAAACCCACCTAAGCTATAATCCCCAAATGTTCTAGGCTCTTGCTAACAGGCTGGGGTGGTGAGGTGCAGTTGTCAAATACATATGACCTACCTTCCTATCTTCCTTCCTAACTTCTTTTTTACCCTTCTACTTTCTATGTATGTTTGTGTGTATGTATATGTAATGGATAATATATAATATAAAATGGATGGGGGGGAAGGTTTCTCCTCTAGGAATAGACCTACTAGATATACTGGTTTGCAGGAAATACCTCCTGTTATAGACCCCCTTATTTTCTTTTCTATCTTTTTTAAACCAAGAAAACCCATTTGTCCAAATCATAGCAGAACAGAAATCAGAGACATTATCCATAAGAGAATACATACCAGACAATACAGAGTGCAGTTCTCCCGTTGGGAGAGAGACAATTCAGTTCAACCAAGAAAGAGTGTCCTGGATCTCACTGAAGGGGGAAACTCCCTGAAGTCTCTAGAATAACAAGCTGGGGATGGGGTGTGATGGACACTCTCAGCTCCTGTCATGTGTTCCCAGAATCTTTTCTTTCAAGAAACCTGAAGTAGACCCCTTTATTCTAGTTTCATTCTATCTCTAGATTTGCCTCAAGGCAATAGGAAACAGCTCCAGATTGCCAGAGCTCACTCCTTCCCCCATGGCCTGGGGAGTGAAGACACAGTTCTATTCTGGTACTGCCGCTAACTGGCTGTATGACTCTGGGCAAGTCAGCTACTTTAAGCCTCAGTTTACTCATCTCTAAAATGAGCATGTTGGATGACTTTAGGGTCCCTCAAGTACTAACATTCTATTGTAATGGCCCCCCAGATTTTATATCGAGAATTAGAATTTTGAATTTAAAGAGAAATTACAAATTAGCATTCAATTTTTATAATTATGCAGCTGCAAATAAATCTAGTATTTTTATTCAGGAACCATCCTGTGAATCAGCAAATCCCATGAATGTGTTCTAGTTCCCGGATGAGAGTTGGCCCCTAATGCTGTCCATTGCTACCTCTCCTTGCTCCTCTCTGATGGTATGTTGGAGTAAGGGAGATGTGAAGTTGTTACAGAATCCCCCTCAACCTGTCCCTGTAGGGAAACATTGTACAAGTGATTCATTATAGCTGACCCCCATAGATTCAGCAAACCTTTCAGGGAAACCACAGAGGATATAAGAAAAAGTGGGAAAAAACCATCTATAGCAAGCAACACTACTACTAATAGCTAGCATTTATATAACTCTAAAAATCCTCAAAACAAGCCTTTGAGGGTGGTGAAATTATTATCCCTGTTTACAGATGAGGATACTGAGTCTTGAGAGAGATTAAATGACTAGCCCAGATAGAAATGTCTGAGTAAGAATACAAACTGAGCTCTTCCTGATTCCAAGTACAGTTTTCTGTTCACTTCACCAAATGAACACCTCTTTGGGGGATGAAAAAGAAGTCTACAGTGCTATCCCTGCCTAGAGAAACTTGCAGTGTTGTGGAGATATCCCTAGTACTTCTCCTTCAAGAATGTACAATTTCAACAACGTGAGTCCTCCCACTATAACTTAGTAGATGGTCTCTTAGGATTGTGGCCAAAAAAACTTCATCACCCCACAGACAGCCTGGTAGTGAGGTAGACTGGTACTACAGCCACTTCCTGGCTCCCATTTAAATCAATTGCAGCTTGGTAGGACTTTCCAAAAGCCAAAGACTCTACAACATGATGAGGCATCCATATAGGACTTTGTTGGGAAGAAGCACCCAAAAGCCCACATATTGCAGTATTAAAATACTGAAATTAATACAATAAAGTGCCAAGATATATAGAGTGGATGTTATGGACAGTACTTGAAAGGGTAAATATCTAGCTGAGGTAACTAGGGGGCTCAATGGATCTATCTATCTATCTATCTATCTATCTATCTATCTATCTATCTATCTAGGGCTAGATAGGCCTAGAGTAAGAAAGGTCTGAGTTCAAATCCAGACTCAGATTCTTACTAGCTCTGTGACTTGGGCAAGTCACGTAACCTCCATTTGCCTCAGTTTCTTCATCTGTGAAATGGAGATAATAATATTACCTACTTCCTAAGGTGGTTGTGAGGATCAAATAACATAATGTTTGTAAAGCCCTCTGGTACATAGTAGGCACTTAACAAATGCCCCTGTCTTCTCCTTTCCTCTCCTCTTCTCCCCTCACCTCTCTTCTCCTTCCTTCCTACCATACATCCTTTCTATCTTCCATCCTTCCTTCTTACCTTCTCCCTTCCTTCCTTCTTTCCATATTGATTAAGTTTGGGAGCAATATTTCATAGAGGAGGTAAGATTTAATAATAATAATAGCATTTATATAGCAAATATGAATATACAAATATACAAATATTGACTAATTTCATCCTCATAGCAACACCTTGGAGGTAGTTGCTATTATTATCCCCATTTTACAGATGGGGAAACTGAAATTGATAGAGGTTAAATGACCTGCCCAGGGTTACACAGCTAGTAAATATCTGAGACTGAATTTGAACTCATGCTGTCCTGATTCTGTGTCCATTGCTCTATGCACTTTGTCCCAGTGCCTTAAGGTGACCCCTGAGAGGTAGGATATAAATAAGCAGAGGGGAAGGCATTCTTGGGGGAGAGCCAACATTACCTTAGCATAGGTAAGGAACAGTGCGCAGGTCAGAGCTCTGATACAGTGAAGTATGTGTGTCCTGGAACTATGAATAAGTAGATATGTTAAGATGGGACTGGAATAGGACTTTGAATGCCAGTATTCTGGTTGTTGATCTGAGGAGTGCTATTCAAAACACAAATGTTTCAACTCTAGGGAATGAGCACTTTGTTCACTCTCCTTAACCTAAGGTGGTAGGCTCTGTTTTCCACTTGTAAAAATAAACTATTAGAGCTAGAGGCAGCTAGGTGTAGGATTAGATGTTTTCAGCATAAACTCTCCAATATTAGACTCTCCAGCATGTATGCAAATTCCCAGAATTGTCCTAGTCTGGGAGAATGAGGGAGACACAGTATGTCCTGAACCATATGGCACAATAATAGCAGCTCACATTTGTAAAAGCAAGGTTTGCAAAGCAATTTTACATACATTATCTCAGTTGATTGTTACAACAACCTACCTCAATATATGGTTACCCCCATTTTATAGATGAGAAAACAGGCTTGGAAAGATTAAGTAAAATGCCTAGGGTCACATAGCTTGTAAATATCAAGGATTCAAAATCAGGTCTTCCTGAATCTAAATCCAGAGAAATTCCCCAGTTTGGTCCCAGCCTCTTGGGTTTTGATTACTTTTGTTTGTTTGTTTTTGGTACCTTTTGTTGTTGTTTTAAAGGAATTTTTAAAAACCAAACTTTTCACATGTATGGTACGTAGTTCTACTTTAATAACCTCCCATAAAGACCTGTTGGTCTAGCCTTGTACCACTTCAGAGAAAAGCAAACCCATACCGGATTACAGACTGTCACTGGAAAATACTTCCCCCTGGTTTGTACTCTGTCTCGAGGCCTTTATTCATTTAAGAGTCACACAATGCAGGAAATGGAGAACTTTAGTCTCATAGAGGTGAAGCAATAGAAAGGGGCTAATGAGTATGTAATGCAATTGTGTGCCCATAAAATGATCCAATATTCAGCTGAAGCCCTTGAAAATTATAATATAAACCTAACACAGAGATTAATAAACGGATTTTTTTCGTCTACATTAGGTTCCACTGAATGCTCAGATCACAGATCCTTATGAACGTCATCATCACTAGGAAGATTGCTGAGATATTTTCCATACTTGCTAGTGAATAATTTATTTTGGTTATACAGTTCATGGGGCCAAACTTGGGAGTTTTAGAAACCCAGACTTGAACAGTGTATTATACAGCCATCCCATATTAACAGACAACACTAGAGATGTAATTTTTTTTCTCTTCAGTTTTATCTTCAGAATATTTGCTTTGCCCAGCTGGGCTCTTGTGGGTCCCTTAGTCAGTTGTACTTAAAATAAAGAGCAGTACCTTACCTTGATCCCTGTGATTATGTGTCTACAGACACAGTCATGATGGGATTATGACCAGCCAAAAACAGTTCTGCCCAGGACCAGTTTCAGGTTATAATCACACTCTGACTTTTTCACTTGGGGGCGTGTAGGGAGTGGGGTTTAGGGGATGGGTTCTCTTTGTGCAAAGAAAGAAATCACTGCTATCTCCATGAGACTCAAGAAGATCACTAGACAATGGGTGTTTTGATCCCCAAAAGGAGGAGCACTTTGACTAAGTTACTGTGATTTCCTTCTAGCCAAAGAGACTCAGATTTACTCGTTTTCCTGAAGGGGAAAAAAAAAGAGACTTGCCAGGTAAATTGGCATGCTCAGCATTGAGAATGCAGCAACCACAAGAAGAGAATGGAGAACTCAGTACGTTGCTTTGAGCTGTCAAACTTTTCCCCCTTTCTTAATGTTGTGTTCACTGGCTCAGGGTAGGGATGCTTAGGATGAGACAAGCTTAGCAATTTCCTCACCTATTTGTGATGATCTCATCTTGCTCAAAACTTCTACTGCTTTTTCTTTGTACCTCTCTTATTGCAGTTATCAGATTCTGCTTTGTTCGATATAGTTCTTTGATCCTAGAGACCAAACCTATCTCAGAATCATGCAATTTCAGAGTTAGAGGGATATCAGAGGCCATCTAATCCAATGTGTACCTTAAAAAAAAAATCCCTATAATGTAATTAACATGTATCATCCAGTGTTTGCTTGAAGACCTCCACTATCCATTCCATTTTTGGAGACTTCTAATTGTTATCAAGTTTTTCTTTGTTGTTGTTGTTGTTCAGTCTTTTTCAGTTGTATCTGACTATTCGTGGCACCATTCTGGGTTTTCTTGGCAAAGACACCAGAGTAAACTGTCATCTCCTTCTCCAGTTCATTTTAGAGATGAGGTAATTGAGGTGAGGAGAGTTAAGTGACTTGCTTAGTGTCACACAGCCAATAAGTGTCTGAGGTCAGATTTGAACTCTAGAAGATGAATCTTCCTGACTTCAGGCCCAGCACTCTATCCACTGTGCCACCTAGTGGCCCAGTTTTTATTTACATAAATTGAATGCTTTTTAACTTTCACCTATAGCTCCTAGTTCTGCCCCTCGAGGCAAAGTAGACTAAATCTAACCTCATGGTTCATAAACAGTCTCATGATCTCTTTCCACTCTTAAAAATTACAGAGGACCCCAAACAGCTTTTGTTTATGTTGATTATATCTATTGATATTTACCAAATTAGAAATTAAAACTGATCATTTAAAAAATATATATGTATTTGTTAATCCATTTAAACATAATAACAAACCCATTACACATTAACATAAATATGTTTATGAAAAATAACTTTTCTAAAAAATTCAGACAAGTGGCAGTTTTTCATATTTTTGCAAGTCTCTTTAATGTCTGTCTTAATAGACATGGATTCTCACACCTGCTTCTCCATTTAATATGTTGTGATATGTTGTTTTGGCTAACATATATGAAGAAAAATATGATCTTATATAGCTATGTAGTTGGAAAAGGGAGAAGTATTTTAATAGGCAAATTATATCTTGGTAGTATTATTTTCTTCAGTATTTTTTTGGGTCTCCTTTAGCAAGCTGATGACTTGTTTTTCATGATTTTCTTGCATCGCTCTCAGTTTTTCCTTTATTTCTCTTACTTGCTTCTCAAAATCCCTTTTGAGCTCTTCTAAGGCCTGGGACTGATTCATATATTTCTTGGAGGGTTTGGATGTAGGAGCTTTGGCTTTATTGTCTTCTTCTGGTTTTATGTTTTGATCTTCTTTGTCACCAAAGTAAGATAATATAGTCTGACTCTTTTTGCTCTGCTTACTCATGATCGTGGCCAAGTACTTGAGTTTTAAACTCCTCGTTAAGGTAAAAGCCTGCTTCCAATGTGAAGAGTGTACTGTCCAAGCTTCAGGGGTTTGTACAGCTGTTTTCAGAGGTACTTCTAGGGACTTGTAAATTTTCAGTTCTTCCAAGGTGGTATGATAAGGGGGGTGGTGTTTTCTCTCCACTACCACAACAAGCTCCACCACAACAAGCTCCACTGCACCAGTGTTCCTCCTTGCCCCCAGACCACCCCTCAGAACTGCCACCCAGATCCAAGCACCGGTAAAGCAAGAGATTCCTGCCTCAACACTGGCAAAGAGATCCCTGCAATGCCCCTCTGATCAGCAACTCGATTCCCCCTCAATCTGTGGGCCAGAAGCTCAGGAAAAAGCCTCGGCCCAGGCCGCACTCAAGACTTGCAGCTGAGACTTAGCTCCTTCCTCACCACAGTCACAGACTTTTCCCACTGACCTTCTAAGTTGTCTTTGGCGTTCAGGGGTTGAGAAGTCTGGAAACTGCCATGGCTGCCAGCAATTCAGTCCTCTGAGGCCTGCTCCAGGATCGCTGTGGCCTGCACGCTCACACTGCACTGTGCTCCTCTCCCCACCTGGCATGATATACCTTTCCAATCAACCATCCAGGCTGTCTTTGGCTGGAAATTTGTTTCACTCTGTCTTTTTGTGGGTTCTGCTGCTTTAGAATTTGTTTAGAGCCATTTTTTATAGGTATTTGGAGGGCTTTGGGAGAGAGCTCAAGACAGTCACTGCTTTCCCTCTGCCATCTTGGCTCCGCCCTTATCTTGGTATTATTATGAAAATACTTCATGAAGTCCCTGAAAGGTTCTTGAGGACCTCCGGAGGCCCAAGGTCCACTTTTTGAGAATGACTAGTCTAACCAATTTTTTGTAGGCTAATCTAGTGCTTGGTGTTCATTAACAGAAGGAGATTTACTAATTTATATCATGGAAAGGATACTCAGCAAGAATGTTGCATTCATTCATTTGAGATCAACTTCCCTGACCAGCTAGCCATGCTGGTCTGCCAGTCAGAAGACTGAGAGAGGAGCTTCTGACTCCTTGTGTGGCTTGCTTTTGGTACTTAGGCTGTAAGAAAGCTACATCAAAGAGTTAAACTTATCCCCCTGAGCCAATTAGGTTCTGAAGATGGCTTCAGACTTTTAAGTAAAAAAACTAGACTAGCCCACATGGCAAGTATTATTCTTACCACACCTCTCTTTCATGTGATAAGCCTCCAGATACTTGAAGGCAGCCATCAGGCATTCCCTAAGTCTTCTCTTCTCAAAACTGAACCTCCCAGTTCTTTCAAATCATCCTTATCTGGTATGATCTCAAGGCTCTTTACCATCCAAGATACTCTCTTCTTGAGTCTCTCCAGTTTACCACATGTGGTGGTTTACCAGAACTGAATACAATACTCCAAAGGTGGTATATAAAGCCCAAGATTGCCTAAGAGTCAGTAAGTGTATTAGATAGAGAGCTAGATTTGATGATTAGACACCAGTTCAAATCCTACTTCTTAGCTATACTGGCTGTGTAACCATAGGCAAGACACAGCCTCTCAATGTCCACAAATAACTGAACTAAGTTACAAATGAGATACTGACAGTAGTATTACACACTGGTGAAATCATAGTGATGGGGTATCATTCAGTTTCAGGAGTCGAGACCTTTGCCCCTTTTCACCAAAAGGAATTTGGCTCCCATTTGTTTGCAGACCCCGGAAAACCCTTAAACTTTTAGATTCCTTATAGACTCCCCTTATCTCCCTTTGAAAGCCTTAGTCCTGCCTTTTGATCTTATTCAGATGCAACTTTGCCCCTAGCCGTAAAAAGAATCTGGCTCCTGTTTGTCTACAGGTCCCAGAAAACCCTTAAAACTTTTGGGTTCCTTATCTACTCCCCTCATCTCTCTTTGAAAGCCCTAACCCCACCTTCTGATCCTTTCAAACTTCTACCTTCCAGTTCCCTTCATTATCTATTCCCATTGTTTATTCAATCTCTCAGACCTTCCAATCGCAATTCTCACCTAGACCCTTTTCCCAACCATCCCCCCCTTCCTCTGGCCACCCAAAGTTACTTTAGTGTATATAAGATCCACCCTGGCCCACATTCAAAGGCTGAGATTTTCTCATGCCCAAAAGGCTGAGACTGTCTCATGCTCACTCATCCCTGCAGGCATTACTAATCTTCAGGTTCCTTAAGAGTCTGGCCTATATGTTTTAATCTCTAATAAACTTTTTCTCTGGCTGGAAGAAGATTTGAATTGCATTCATTCAGATCTTGGGGTTTCCCAGCACCCCAAAACCTCTAGACCTCTTCAATAGGTTAGGACCAAAAATTTTAAATGGTATCATGTTCTTGGCTACCATGTCATACTGTTCACCCATGTTGATTGTAGATCTTCAGAGCTTTTTTAGGTGCTTTTTATATTTATTGTTGCTGTTCAGTCACATCCAACTCTTTGTAACCCCATTTGAGGTTTGCTTGGCAAAGATGCTGGAGTGGTTTGCCATTTCCTTCTCCAGCTCATTTTATAGATGAGGACACTGAGGCAAATATCGGCAAGTGACTTGCCCAGGGTCACACAGCTAGTAAGTGTCTGAGGCCAGATTTGAGGCACTCTATACACTGCATCACTCAGTGATAAGGCTGGAAGTCAGATTAAAAAGGGTTGAAAAGTGAGTGAGAGCAGAGGAAGTAGAGAAACTTACAATAACTTCATTCTTTTGAATGTTTTAATTTTTTCACTCTTTTTTCATTTTAAAATATTCTGGTTGGGAGTATTGCCATTTTGACCTGTCAGAAATTTAGAAACAATGTTTTAAAGCTTTAAATCATAAAATCTCTAATTATTTCTATTCCTTTTTACAGCTAACTCTGATTTAGCACCCTCATTCAACTATTCTGCACTATAATTATACTGGGAGGGTTATAGCAAATGTGGTACTTTTCTGTACTGACTTCCTAAATTGTCAGATTCATACTTGGAAACATGCCATGTTATACAGGGGATAGCCATCTCACTTGTCTGTTAATGGACAAGTCCTTTCAGACTGACTAATTCCAAGTCTGCTTCATCCTCATTGCATTAACTGGGGACATCCTTCACCTATTTTTCCCTTTGTTAAAGGAGTATTGTAGAGAAACAGGAGAAAACTTACTTATCTTTTTATAGACCTCTCCAAAGGTCATTGATTCCTCAATAGGTGGGAGTGGCATTGTGAGGAAAAAATGGATCACCAGTTTTACCCTCTGATCCATAACTAAGGATCTTTCTTTAGCAAAGCTATCTGTGGTGGTATAAGTGATACACCTGAGGTGCATCTTTAATGTATTTTTTTCTGAATCTGAATGAAGGAATGTTCCAGTGCCCCTAGATTTTTAAAGGAACCTAATAATCCCCATGCTATAATTTTAATTTAGCAATCACGGTCATGATGACCAACAAGTACAGTATATAATTTGACACATGTTTAGTCTACGTGAGTGAAAACAAGATGCAAACTGACTGGTCTAGTGTTCCCATATGGTGATATAGGAAGGCACCACCATTATTGTCTGTAACAGCATTATGCTTGACTCTTCATTCTCCCTCACCTTATCAATCAGTTGCCAAACCTGCTCTTTTTCCCTGTAAAACATCTTTTGCATCTGACCCTTCTCTCTACTTATACACAGGCCCTTATCACCTTTCTCCTAGATTACTGCAACAGCCTTTTCTTTTTTTTTTTTTCAGCCAAAGACAAGGTTTATTAGAACATCCGTCATATTGGGCAGACTCTTAAGGAGTTTGAACATTAGTAAGCTATTGGCTAGATTTTAAGAATCTGAGCATCTTAAAGGAGACAAGATGGATCTTATATACAGAAAGACTATGGGAGGGATCTAGGAGTGGCCAAGTAGTCTACAAGGTAATAAAACTCCAACCACTGGCCAAGAGAGAATGGAGCCTAGATAAGATTAAGGGTGGGAAATGGCTTGGAGCCATAGGGAGGTAAGACAATGGACCTAGACTAGGTTAAGGGTAATAGAGAATTGGTGGGTGTTGACAATAACAAAAAGCCAATTGATGGGATTATAGCCTCAGGCAAATGCCAGAGATTTGCCCTTGTGGGAAAGTCCAGGGTTTTTCCTTTTTGGGGGTCTAGTTCCCATCCTCAACATTCCCCCCTCAAACAAATGGGACCCAAATTCTTTTGGGGTAAGGGGCAATGGTTTTGGCTCCCAAAACTGCTTCCTGCTGGCAAGGGGTGAAGAGCTGTCCCTGCTTCAAGAGGGTCCCAAAGAGGTCGACTGGAACTGAGCACAGGCTGCATCCAGGGAACGATGAGGGGACATTGGCTGGTACCTGCTGGTTGCTATCAACTGTAGGTGAATGGCCTGTAGTGTGGAAGACACAAATCTGACAGAAAAGACTGCAGGGCCCAAATGACAGAATAAAACATCCTTAACTCTGTTTGGATTCAGATAACTCAGTTTTCCAACCATGCTGTATCAAATCCACCTCATAGCCAGACTCAGGAATAGCCAGATGGGTGACATTCCTATTCAAAGGAACATAATGGGGAAACTGAGCCAGGAGGATACTATCTTAGACTGAGGCTAAAATTGTCCTTTCAGATTTTCTGGATGCTAATTTCCCACCATTCTCTGAGTAGCTTGTGGCATTTCTCTCAGATGGTGGATTATTGATTATTGATGGGTTATTATGATCCATCAGACAACTCAAAATAAAATCCTATGAGCTTTTACCTCACACAGCAAGTTTCACTAATCACAGCCTAGGAAAAACTTTTCCAGGATTTACATCTCAAACTTAAATTTGTCCTGGTGTAAAAAGCCAATCATTAGAGATTTCTATACACTTGCAAATTCTCAGCAAGCCATAACTCAAACAAGTTTTTTGGCTGGTTTGCACATTAAAACAATAACCAACAATAGCCAAATTATTTTATTGGTGACCAAATTATGAAAAGTGTAACAGGCTTTTCATTAGTCTCCTGGATTTGAGTCCCTTTATTCACTTCATTCCATCCACCACACAGTTGCCAAAGAGATATTCCTTAAACTCAGATCTAACCATGTCACTGCGTACTCAAAAACTCCGTTGAGTCCCTATTGCTTCTAGAATAAAATATAAACTCCTCTGTTTAGCTTTTAAAGCTTATCATGATCTGGCCCCAACCTCTTTGAAGGCTTACTGTAAGTCACTCCCCACCCCACAGGATGACATCCAGCCAAAGTGGCCTTCTCTCTGTCCCTCACTCACAGAACTCCATCTCCCATCACCTATCTCCATGCCTCTGTCCTAGCCACCCCCTTTATCTGGAATGTTTTCTCTCCTTATCTCTGCCTCATAGAATCCCTTTCTTCTTTCCAGTTGCATCTCAAGCACCATTTGCTACCTGAAGCCTTGATCCCCTTAGTTGTTTGTGCCCTTACCCACCATTTTGTATTTGTCCTCTTCATATTTATTCTGTATATATTGTACTAATATCTCCCATTTAAATTGGGTTTTTTTTGTATTTGTATGCCTGATGGCTAGTACAGTAACTGGTACATAGTAGGCATTTAATCAATGCTTGTTAATTGATTGATTGGGGGCAGCTGGGTGGCACAGTGGATAGAGTGCCAGCTGTGGAGTCAAGAAGAACTGAGTTCAAATCTGGCCTCAGACACTTACTAGCTATGTGAACCTGGGCAAGTCACTTAACCCTGTTTGCCTCAGTTCCTCATCTGTAAAATGAGCTTGAGAAAGAAATGGCAAACTACTCCAGTTTCTTTGCCAAAAAAATCCCAAATGGGGTCATGAAGAATCAAATACAACTGAAATGACTGAACAACAACAATAATTGATTCATTGATTAACAGGAAAGCCAGACTCTTGTAAGGATTATTTTGATGAAGCAATTCTTTGTTGTTGACATGTACTTCTCCAATAAATTCCCTGTCCAATGTTGCCATGTTGCATGTGGACAACCCAGGACCTTTAAAGACCAGGCCAATGGAGGATAAGTTGTAGAAAGTTCTATGGAGTGGGAAAGGACTTAAGCATGAGACCCAGGAAAATACTATATTCCTGTCATCCAATGATCAGCTTGGTTAAGTTCAAAGGAGATAATCACCTACAGTTTGGTCACTGGCTGATGATTTTTTTTTTGCCATAGCACTTCACAGAGACTTCATACTATGAAAAGAAGAATGGTGATTTGAAGCTGTGAAAGGAGAATGCACACACTGACAAAAACAAAACTTCCCAAAGTATTGAGATGTGTCCATGAATATACATATCTTCAAAGTAGATATGCTCCAAAACACCTTCTTTGTCTCTCTTAGGGTCCTTACTATATCCTACTTGTACCATAGTCATTTGTCTACTTAAATGCACTTTGACTGGATTACAAATTCTTTGATATCCCCGCAGATATCTTTGATATCTTTGTAACCCATGCAGAACCTAGCACAGTGCCTGGCACATAATAGACATTCAAAAAAATACATGCTGAATTAGATGCAATTAGACAATTAAATATATAT
Organism: Vombatus ursinus; assembly: GCF_900497805.2. Classification (NCBI taxonomy): domain Eukaryota; kingdom Metazoa; phylum Chordata; class Mammalia; order Diprotodontia; family Vombatidae; genus Vombatus; species Vombatus ursinus. Next base: position 63,461,306 of record NW_020954585.1, on the reverse strand, counting down.
GTTTACTATATATATATATAGAGAGAAACTATATAAAAAATTGGGGAGACGTACATTAATCAGTTTTGGGTCTAGTTTTTCTTCTGGCACTCAATACTTTGTTGTTCAGGTGTTTCAGTCATGTCTAACTATTCATAATTCTAGGTTTTCTTGGCAAAGATCCTAGAGTAGTTTGCCATTTCCTTCTTCAGCTCATTTTATAGATGAGGAAACTGAGGCAAACAGGGTTAAGTGACTTGCCCAGGGTCACACAGCTAGTAAGTGTCTGAGGATGGATTTGAACTTGGGAAGATGAATCTTCCTGACTCCAGACCTGGTACTCTATCCACTGTACCACCTTGCTGTCCACTTCAATACTTAGTTAAGACCTATTCTTAACATGCCAGAAGAGTAATTTTAAATCTGAAAGAAGGCTGTTAGTTAATTACCTACAAGAACATTTCAAGTGGAAGCTAAGGAAAGGACCTGAGACAGCTAAGATGATAGTAGACAGACAGAATATATCATTAATTGCTCAGAAAGCAATCAGCTGCCTCTCCAATAATCCCAATATAATGGTGGCTTGGCCAGTGGAGCTCCATCCTCAGACAGTTCAGACTGCTTTGCCTGCTGCAGATCCTCATGAAAGAGGCGGGGAAGCTTTCTTCCAGAAAGAAATGATGACGTATAATGGAAAGCCCTTGGTCCTTGATTTGAAGCATGTGCAGACATCCCCTAACTGGCTTTGCTCTGTTAATCTAATGGTGAAGAGATAGACGATTGATTGCCTATGTAATTAGAACTTGAGTATATTCGAAAGGCACCTACCTGCCAAAATGAGTCTCTTTGTTCTCTTTGTCTTTCTTTCTTCCTTCTGCATACCTGTATTTGAGTGTAGAGGCAAGAAATGCTGTAAACTTTGGAATGGAGAGAGAAAGAGAGAGGGAGAGAGAGAGAGAGATTTTGGGCCTTTATTTCTCCACCTGGGTTATTATCATTTGGCCCCATAAGTACAGGACCCTGCAGTTGCTTCTGTCTTTGTAGTATTTATTCTATCTGTCCTTTAGATAAAGAGGATTCAACCTTGTGAGTTTCAAAAGGTAAGGAGATTGAACTGCCAGAAATCTAGGAACTGGAGACCATGCCAGGATTTCCTAGAAACCAGGCAGTGAGAAGTAAAGTCTTGACCCAGCCCAGGAGCAGCGAGCAGCCTCCTCCATCAGCTAGGGTGCATTTGGAAGTTAACTTGATAGAGCAGACGCTATATAGAAACTGCACTAAATTTGAGTGTGTTCTTCTCAGGGATTAAGGTGGTGTTGGGGAGGGTATGCCCCTAGATATTGGGGTTTGTAACTCTTTTTCTGAATCTATCTCAGTATATGTCCCTTTGTTAAAGCTAATTGCTGTTAATTGGTTAAATGAAACTGGGGTACATTAGGGAGAACACATCAGAATGGATCTAAGCTTTCAGCATTAGGTTGAAAGACACTCCACCCCTTGGAGTGTACCCTTAGAATCCTGAAGAGAAGAACTAGCCTTGATCTGGGACACCTGACTCATCTGAGAGAGTGGAAATTAGGAGAGGATCCTCAGAGATTATAAGAGCTTTATTGGGTTAGCATAATAATAGGAGATAGAGTGCCAGCCTGGTAGTCAGGAATGCCTAAGTTCAAGTCTGCCTGCTTCTGACAAATGCTAGCTTTGGGAATCTATATCATCACCATCATCATCATCATCATCATCACCTAATATTTATATAGTTCTTACTATGTACTAGGCACTGTGCTAAGCGCTTTACAAATACAAAAATTTACAAATACAAATATAAAAAAATCTCATTTAATCCTCACAACAGCCCTGTATTGCTATTACTATCCCCATTTTACAAATAAGGAAACTGAAGCAAACAAAGGTTAAGTGACTTGTCCTGAGATACCCAGCTAGTAAGTGTCCTGAGGCTGAATTTGAACCTGGTTTTCCTGACTCTAGGTCCAGCACTCTCTCCACTGTGTCACTTAGCTGCCCCCAAGAATAAGTTACAGAAGAGTTGCTATCTATCTTGGTGTAAGTTTCCACATTGTTGAAATCATAGGGTCATACGAAAAACCATATGATTTCATCAGTGTGGAAATTCCTTCACAAATTAAGACATAAAATTCGTTTCTCTATATATGTAGATATTTACATGTTATTTTGAGACATATGTATTATATAGATATCTATGGATATCTAAATATCTATAGATATGATCTTGAGACAAATATGCATACCACCACAATCTGAATCATTGAAAATCATTGATGGTCTTTAGGAGTTGCTGAAGCCAAGAAATTCATGGCTCTGAAGCAGAGATCTCCAAGCCTCTCTGAATTTATCTAGGCTGGTCATAGAAGAAATGGCCATATGGTCCATCACCAGTCTCAGACTTTTACTGTCTGCTTGAAGCCCTCAGAATCCTTAAAAATTTATCACCTTTCTTGAGTAGATGCTAATTTCATGATACCAATAGGTATCAGATAAGAAATAGGTTCTAATAATCTCTCCTTCATGTTCTGATAATAATGAGTTCATTCATATATATAACAGCAATTTAAACTTTCAAAAAAGTTTTGTCACAGGAGCATAGAGGCATAAGTTGTCCCATCTTAAAGCCGAGGAAATTCCTCATTTTACAGATGAGGAATCTGAGGAAGATATCATTTTACAGATGAGCATCCCGAGGTACTGAGAGGATCACTGACCTATCCTACATCACAAAATTATTCAGTGGCAGAGCCAGGATTCAAAGCCAGGTCTTAAGACTCCAAATCCAATGAAGTTTTTTTTTTCCTTGACGCTGCAGTCTGCTATAGTTGGGGTTTCATATCTCTCTATCTGTTTCTCTTCCTTCATAGGATCATAGATCCAAACTTCTCATATGAAAAGCAATACCCACTTCTTACACTTCTCAACCATTTAATTCCCTGTAACCTGGCTTTTATCCCCACCAATCTGTTGAAGCTAAATTACTGAAGGTCACCAATTAGTTCATAATTACCAAATCCATTTCCTTTTTTTTTTTTTTTTAGTACTCAGTGAGGAACTATGTAATCTACTAGAGAGAGTAAGAGATGAAGTACCATGAGATCTAAATTCTAATCCTGACTACTGTCCCCTTAACTGTGTGACCTTGGTCATTTGACATTTTTGAGCTTAAGTTTTCTGTAAAATAATAGGGTAAAATTAGGTAATTTCTGGGGTTGCTTTCTACTTTAAAACTCTCTGTCTCTCTGTCTCTCTCTCTCTCCCCACCCCTTCTCTCCCTCCTGCCCTCCTTTTCTTTTTCCTTCTCCCCCATCCCCCTCTCCCTCTGCTTCACAAAATTTTCTGTAGCATTAATATTTATAATATGTAATACAATAATAATAATATTATTATATAGCATTTAATGCTGTTGTCTCAGCTCCCTTGTCCTTTGATACTGTCATTTTTTTTGCTCTCTTTTTTTCTTGCCTTTTAACCACATAGTGCACTGTTTACTGGATATTTTCATCTGAATGTCCTGACTTCAATTCAAATTCAACCTGTGTAAAACAACTCATCTCTCTTCCTCATAAATCTAGCTTCTCCTGACTTGCCTATTTTTATCTTATTTCCTGCCATTCCCAATCACCCAAGTTCAAAACCTGAATCATCTTTGACTCATCCATCTCCTTTGTTTTCTGACCTTCATAATGTCTTCCTTCATGCCGCTTCTTCCATCCATCTCATCCTCTTTTTTCCCTTTGTCACCACACCCCTTCAGGTCCTAATTATCTTAGAGCTAAACTACTTAAGCAGTCTCCATACTGAACACCTTATCTTATGGTTCATCCTGTACATCATATCCCAAACCCTAAAATAATAATGTTATTATATCCTGCTCCTGCTCCTGCTCCTGCTCCTGCTCCTGCTCAAAAAACACTGCAGTGGCTTCCCACTATCTATAGGAAAAGTCTAGATTTTAGCCTGACTTTCAAGGTCCGTGCAATCTGGTCCTACCTATCATTTTTACTGTTATTTCCCAGTTCTTCCCAATGGGAAGACATTGTCCTAGGTGAGCTTGTCTCTTTATTATCCCAAAGAGCATAACTTGCTCATATTTTCCTCCAACATTATACATTACTCCCCTTACCTGGAATCTCCTTTTTCTTCATTCTTTTTTTTTTTTAATTTTTAGTTCCAAATTTCCTCCCTCCTTCCACTCCCTTCCCCACCCATTGAGAAGAAATATGATACCCATTATACATATAAAATCATGCAAAACATTTTCACATTAACCATGTTGTAGGGGGAGCAAGAAAAATAAAGTGAAAAAAATATGTATTCTGCACTCAGTTCATCAGTTCTACCTCTAGAGGTGGGACAGCATTTTTTATCATGGGTCCTTTGGAAATGTCTCAGATCATGGTCTTGATCAGAGCAGCCAAGTCTTTTCATAGTTAATCATCATTACAATATTGCTGTTACTATATATAATTTTCTCCTACTTCTGCTCATTTCACTTTGCATCAGCTCATATAAATCTCACCAGGTTTTCCTGAAGCCACTCCTTCAATCATTTTTTTTTTTGCAGAATAATTTTTAAAACTACAATTTAATTTGCTTCAATAAACAGAAATGTAGTGAAGCTCCTTAAAGTCCTCAAAGAAAGGCAAATGAGGTTTATGACTCTTTTGTTTTTAATTCCACAATTTCAAGATTTGCCCTTTAATCATTTCTTACAGCACAATAGTATTCCCTCACAATTATATACCATAACTCATTCAGCCATTCTCCAGTTGATGGACATCCTCTTGGTTTCAAATTCTTGGTCACAACAAAAAAAGCTGCTATAAATATTTTTTTTGTACATATGGGTCCTTTTCCTTTTTTAAAATTTCTTTAGAATACAGACCTTGTCAGAGTATTTCTGGGTATGTACAGTTTTAAAGCCCTTTAGGCATAGTTCCTGATTGTTCTCCAGAATGGTTAGACCAGTTCACAATTTTACCAGTGCGGTAGTTTCCCTATTTTTCCATATCCCCTCCAATATTTGTCATTTTTCTATTTCTGTCGTGTTAGCCAATCTGATAGGTGTGACAGCTTTTAATTTGCATTTTTCTAGTCAATAGTGATTTAGAGCACTTTTTAATGTCACTGTTGATAGCTTTGATTTATTCTTCTGAAAACTGCCTGTTCATACCTTTTGACTATTTATCAATTGGGGAATGACTCTTATTTTTTATTAATTCTCTATATACTTAAGAAATGAGACCTTTAGGCCAGGTCATGAAGGTCATTAAAGACAAATTCATATATTTATGCTAGAGGCAAGAGGCACCCACTAGAGCTTAATGAGCAGAGGAGTGACATGGTCAGTTCTACATTTAAGGAAATTACCTTGGCAGCTATATAGGATTTCAATTACAGTGAGAAGACACTTGAGACAGAGAAACCATTTAGGGGACTATCACAATTGTTTATATGACAGGTAATGAGGACCTGAACTAAGGTAATAGTTGCATAAGTAGAGAGAAGTTAGGTGCAGGGCATATAGTGGAAGTAGAAATGGCAAAATTTGGCAACTGAATATGTGAATATGAGAATGAGAAGTCAAAGATAAAACAAAATTATAGACCTGTGAGACTGAAAAAATTATAGAGCTTTTGTCAGTTATAAGAAATTTTGGAAGAAGGATGGGTTTTTGAGAAAGATAAATTTTTATTTGGACACGATGATTTTAATTTATTTTTGAAACATCAGTCTAAAATATTGAATAGCCACTTGGTGATATGTGATTGGAGCTTAGGAGAAAGACTTGGGATGGTTTTGTAGATATCTGAGTCATTTGTATAAAAATAATAATTAAATCCATGGTAGCTGCTCAGGTCACCCAGAGAGTATAGAGAGGGAGAAGAGGCCCCAGGAAAAAGCTTTTGGGGTATACTCACAGCAAAAGGATGTAATATGGATTATGTGTCAGCAAAAGAGTATCAGGAAGGGTCAAACAAGTAGAAAGAGAAACAGGCTAATAGTAGCATCTTAAAAAACCAAAGAAGCAAAAGTCTCCATGAGAAGGTTTTCCATATTGTCAAGTAAAGTAGCCAAGTAAAGAAGAGTGAAGACTAGGTGGGGTGGGAGGAGAGAAACATATTTCATAATTGTAATCACTAAAAATTTTGGAGAGAACAGTTGCAGTTGAGCAATGAGGCAGGAATTCAGTTCACAATGTACTGATGAGCAATAATATAGGAACTGGAGGCCAATGCTTTATATTCTAGGTTTTTGAATGAAAATGGAGTCAACATATGAAATAATAACTTGAGGGGATGGCAGGGTATATCGAACTATTTCTTTTTTTCCCCTAGAGTGGAAAAAATCTTTGAGAAACACTTAATCAGAAAAGAATCACTGCCCATGACACTCTCGTTTTATGACTTTTGTTGTTGCTGTTATTGCTTTTGCCTCCTATACAATCTCCTGTGAAAATTCTTCCTCTACTCCAAAGCCTTATGCCTTCATGAATCTTTCACTGGCCTACTTAACCAGAAGTCATGTTTCTCTTTCTCTCCTTTCTGAACCTCCATAGAATATAGCACATACCAATCTTATGGCACTTAAAAATATCCCGTCTTGCCTCCTAGTTATTTCAGTACCAATCTAATTCCTTTAAAAAATAAAGTCCTTTGACTGAGTTTTATATACCTTTATGTTCCTACCCACAGTTCCTTGTAAAGGGCTTTGTACTTAACAAGTCCTCTGTAAATATTTTAAATAAATGAATGTTTTCTAACTTTTAATAAACACAAACACTTGACTTATTAAAAAAAAAAAAAGAAATGAGACCTTTATCAGAGAAAATAAAATTTTCCCCCAGTTTCCTGCCTTCCTTCTAATTTTGGCTGCATTGGTTTTGTTTTGCAAAACCTTTTTAATGTAATCAAAATATCCATTTTATCTCCCATGATCCTTTTCATCGCTTATTTTGTCATGGACTCTTCCCTTATCAACATAGCTCTGACAGGTAATTTTTTCTTTGCTCCCCTAATTTGTTTATTTCACCCTTTATATGTCTATATCATGCACCAATTTTGAGCTTCTTTTGGTATATGGTGTGAAATGTTTGTTTATGCCTTGTTTCTGTAGACTTTTTTCCAGTTTTCCCAGCAGTTTTTGTTGAATAGCAAGTTCTTGCCTCAATAGCTTAGCTCTTTGGGTTTATCAAACACTAGGTTACTGTGGTTATTTACTTCTATGTATTGTATGCCTAATCTATGCCATTGGTAAACTACTCTATTTCTTATCCAAAACCAAATCACTTTGATGATTACTGCTTTGTGGCATAGTTTCAGATCTGGTACAGGTAGGCCTCCTTTTTTCACTTTTTTCCATTGATTCCCTTGATATTCTTGATCTTTTGTTATTCCAGAGGAAATTTGTTATTTTTTTCTAGCTCTATAAAATAATTTTGGGTAGTCTAATTGCTATGGCACTGAGTAAGTAGAGTAATTCAGGTAGAAATGTCATTTTTATTATGTTGACTCAGCCTACCCATGAGCAATTAATATTACTTCAATTGTTTCAGTCTGTCTTTATTTGTGAGAAAAGTACCTCATTACTTATTCAAATCCTAATCATCCTTCAAGACTCAAGTCCCACCTTCCCTATGAAGCCTTTTCCATCCCATTCTAGATCTCATCTGAACTTCTGTAACATTATCTGTATTGCAAATTCAGTCATAGGCATCATGTTATTCATTTTTCCTTTGCATATTGTATTAGGATAGTTGTTAGACCAGCCCCAAGTCATGGAAGTTTGGAATAACTCACTCTATTCAAGATATTCCTTTTATGATTCCTATAAACATGCATGTATAAATACTACATTCTGATCTAAAATTTAATGAAGCCTTTCTGTGAAAGACAAAAATAGTCCATAGTGGAGAAGCTGCAATGAGAAAGGCACACTAATATACTGCTGGTGGACTTGTGAACTTGGTGTCTGACTGCTCTAGAAAACCAATTGTGGCCAGGGGGTGGGGGGGAATGGGGGAGGACAACAATGTCCACACCCTTTGACCTAGGGCTCCCATTGCTAGGTATATACCACAAGGAAGTTAGAGACATAAAAGTCCATGTATAAAGTCAAAAATATTTAGAGTTGTATTACAAAGAATGGGAAATAAAAGAGATACCAATCAATTGGGGAATGGCCAAACAAAATTGTGGTACATAAATGTAATGGAATTTATGTTATACTAAAAAATAGCTAGGTGGGACAGCAGATAGAGCACTGGGCTGGGAGTCAGGAAGATTCCTCTTCCTGAGTTCAAATCTGGCTTCATACACTTACTAGCTAGCTGTGTGACCCTGGGAAAGTCACTTAACCTTGTTTGCCTTAGTTCCTCATCTGGAAAATGAGCTAGTGAAGGAAATGGCAAACCACTCCAATGTCTTTGCCAAGAAAACCCCAAATGGGGTCACGAAGAGTTGGACACAACTGAAAATGACTCAACAACAAAAAACAATGAATATAATATATTCAGAGAAACATGGAAAAACTTGCATGAAGATGCAAGATAGATGGTCCTGGGACAAGTTATCTTCTTTTATAATCAATGTTCTGTAGACTATTTCAGAAACAAATATAAAAATTGTTTTTTTGTAACTGAACACAAGTTTTGGGACAAAAGATCATTTTCCATAGGCTCAATGAAAGCATCTTTGGGACAATTTCAATAGCAGACAGGAAAGCTGAGATGACCTATGAAACGTCTGGTTTCCACATGATTTTGATTTATTCTACTAGGTTACTGTGGAGGGTATCCCAAAAATCTCAGTTCAATTTTAAACCTCAATAGTTTAAAAATGCCTAAGACTTTTGAAACAACCAATATCTTATAAGCTTTTCCTTTTATGTAGGTTGGAGATCAGGAGTAGTTGGTAAAGGCAGTATCTATTAAAAACAGTGTTCATATTTTTTAAAAGACTTACATGAACTGATACAAATTGAAGTAATCAGGACCAGGAAAACAATATATACAATGACTACAAGTATGTAAGTGAAAAGAAAAAATAAGGCAGAGCTATGTAATTATAATGACAAAAGTTGGCCCAGAAGAATTGAAAAAACGCAACTCTCTCCCCCTGTTTGTAAAGATGGGGAATTACAGTGTGAAATATTGCATATGCTGTCAGCCACAGTGGATGTGTTGCTTGGCTTTGCAGAATTACTTTTTTTCTTTCTTTTATTATGAGAATAACTTGCTAAGGAGGAGAGGGAGGAGAAAAATATTCAGAAAGAGAAAGACATAAAAACAAAAGATATCAACACAATGAGATTTTTTTCTTTTTATAAAAACAAAGCTTTAACTAGGTACGATACAAACCACAAAGACAAAACTCCTATTTGGGAGATTCTCCCACTCTGCCAAGTAAAAGAAATACATGTAGGTGAAATAATATATGTAAAAATAATAATATCAATATTGCAAAGATATTCAATTTTGAAAGACTTACTGACTCTGATCAACATAAAGACCAGCCACAAGTTGAAAAGACTCATGATGAAACAGCTATCCATCTTCAGATAGAGAGTTGACAGACTTGAGTACAATTGAAGCATATTTTATTTTCAGTCTTTTCTTTTTTGGACATGGCAAATATGGTAATTTATTTTGCATGACTATACATATTTGTAAAGAATTTTGTCTTTCTTGCCTTCTTAATGAGTGAAGGAAGGGGAGGAGAGAGAAAGAAAATTCTGAACTAAAAATAAAATTGAATTTTAAAAAATACAAAAAATATATGAAAAGCTGTTTCACAAAATTTCTGACATATTCCTAAAAAGACCCCTTTCTATGAATGATATAATTTTTTTTGCCAAGGCCATAAAGGGCTAGGCTATATGCCAACGGCCCATCTCACAAGTAAGACCTACATAAATGCAAGAAAATTGTGAAGTGAAGATTCAGAAATGGGGAATGAGAGGTTGCTAAGCTCCTCTTCCCACTAGTTAAAATAGAAAGTCCAACACAGACCTCAGAAGCAAGTATAAAATAAAAGATATGGGCAAATAGATGTACATTATTTCTGATCAAGGATATAATGCCATCTGGGATGCCCAGGAAGCATACCCTCAGGAACCTAAACTGGAACAAATCAAAGAGCTAAAGACAGTCATGTCTCACTCTTACTGATACCAGCTGGCTATGGAACATCTGTCTTTGCTTGTGCCACGTTCCAAGTAGAACCAAGGGCATTTAAGTGTGTATGCAGTTTTATTTTCGTACTAATGGAAGCATGCAATGTTTTAATATTGAGTAGCTCTTAAAGATGGAAAGAAATGATCCCTTGACTCATCCTGGCAGAGTTTTATATAGCCCATGCCCATTGGCCAGGCTATCAAGAATCAGGCAAACAAACATTTTTAAGGACTTGCTATGTACCATATACTGCTCATCTGGGGGAGGAGATTACAATGACAAAAATGAAAATAGGAGCTTACATTCTATTCAGGTGTAAGAACAAATAAATGTATGTATACACAGAATTTAAAAAAAAATACAAGGCAGTTTAGGTAGGAAGGCACTAGCAGTTGGAGAGATCAAGAAAGGCTTTGTGTAAAAAAGTTTGTGAAAACATGTAAAAAAGTTGGTGCTTGAGATGAGTTTTGAAGGAAATAAAGGATGCTAAATGATAGAGGTGAGAGGAAAGTTCATTCTAGGTATGGGGAACAGCTAGGGAACAAGCATGAAGATGGAAGATAGAATGTCATGTGTGAAGAACAGCGAGAAAGCCAGTTTGCCAAATGGCAGTGAGAACGCAAGAAAGTAATGTGTATACAATGAGGCTGGAAAGGTAGGCTGGGCAATGGAATAAGACACTATTCAGCAAAGATGGCTGAGGAAATTGGAAAACAATTTGATAGAAATTAGGTTTAGACAAACATCTTACAATACATGCTACAATAAGCATCATATGATGCTTAGCTCTAAAGGATCAGATCATATGGAAGAAGACTGTTTGACCATAGAAGAGATAGAAACACAGGAAATAAAATGGAAAAATTGGATTACATAACTTTGAAAAGTCTTTGCACAAACAACAAAGGAAAAAGGTTAACTGGGAAAAAATTTTTCCTGAAAATTTCTCTAATAAAGGTCTGATATCCAAGATATACAGGGATTGCTACAAATATAAAAACAAGAGCCATTCTCCAATGGAGAAATGGTCAAAGGATATGAACAAATATTTCTTTTTTTCTTATTTTTTTTATTAATTTACTTATTTTTAGTTTTCAACAATCACTTCCATAAGCTTTTGAGTTTTAAATTTTCTCCCCTTCCCTCCCTGCCTCTCTCCCCAAGACAGTGTGCGATCTGGTATAGGTTCTATATATACATTCCTATTAAACATTTTCACATTAGTCATGCTGTAAAGAAGAATTAGAACCAACAGGAGGATCCACAAGAAAGAAGAAACAAAAGAACAAAAAAGAGCAAATAGTATGCTTCAATCTGCATTCAAACTCATAGTTCTTTCTCTGGATGTGGATAGCATTTTCTATCAGGAGACTTTTGGAGATGTCTTAGATCCTTGCATTGCTGAGAAGAGCTAAGTCTATCAAAGCTAGTCATTGCACAACAGGCCTGTTACTGTGTACAACATTCTCCTGATTCTGCTCACCTCACTCAGCATCAGTCCATACACGTCTTTCCAGGTTTTTCTGAAGTCCACTTGTTCATCATTTCTTATAGAACAATAGTATCCCATTACATTTATCTACCACAACTTGTTCAATCATTCCCCAATTGATGGGCATCGCCTCAATTTCCAATTCTTTGCCACCATAGAAAGAGTTGCTATAAATATTTTTATACATGTGGGTCCTTTTCCCATTTTTATGATGTCTTCAGGATAGAAGTGCTATTGCTGGGTCAAAGGGTATGCTCATTTTTATAGCCTTTAAATTGCTCTTCAAGTTGCTCTCCAGAATGATTGAATCAGTTCACAACTCCACCAACAATGCGTTAATGTTCCAATTTTCCCACATCTTCTCCAACATTTATCATTTTCCTGTTTTGTCATGTTAGCCAAACTGACAGCTATGACGTGGTACCTCGGAGTTGTTTTGATTTGCATTTCTCTAATTAACAGTGATTTAGAGCATTTTTTCATATGACTATAGATAGCTTTAATTTCTTCATCTGAAAACTGCCTGTTCATATCCTTTGACTATCAATTGGGGGATGACTTGTATTCTTATAAATTTGACTTAGTTCTCTATATATTTTAGAAATGAGGCCCTTATCAGAGACATTGGTTGTAAATATTGTTTCCCAGTTTTCTGCTTCCCTTCTAATCTTGGTTGCATTGACTTTGTTTGTGCAAAAACTTTTCAATTTAATGTAATCAAAATTATCCATTTTGCATTTTATAATGTTTTCTATCTCTTGTTTAGTCATAAATTCTTCTCTTTTCCATAAATCTGACAGGTAAGCTATTCCTTGCTCTCCCAGTTTGCTTATAATATCAGTCTTTATATCTAAATCATGTACCCATTTTGACTTTATTTTGGTATACAGTGTAGGATTTTGGTCTATGCCTAGTTTCTGCCATACTCTTTTCCAGTTTTCCCAGCAGTTTTTGTCAAATAGTGATGAACAAATAATTCTTAAAAAGAAAAAAAAAAGAAAGACAAGCTATCAATGACCATATTTTAAAAAACCCTCCAAATAATAAGAAAATAAATTCAAATCAAAACAGTTCTGAGGTTCTACCTCACACCCACCAGATTGACAAGAATGACAAAATTGGAAAATGCCACTTGGCACAGGGCTATGCACTAATAATGTACTATTCTAGAAAGCAATTCAGAATTATATCCCCAAAGTTACTAAGTTGGCTATAGCCTTTGACTTAGCCATATCACTGGTAGGCTAATACCCCAAAGAAATCAAAGATTGTGGGAAAGAAGTAAAGTTACAAAAAAAAATTTTTGTTACAGTTACAACTTTCTAATTATACAACTGGAAACAAAGAAAGTGCCCATCAACTAGAAAATAAATAAACAAATTATGATACATTAATGTAATAGAATATTATTATACTATAAGAAATGAAAAAAGGGATAGATTTAGAGAAATCTGAGACTTGTATGAACTGATTCAAAAATCAAGAAAACAGAATAAGGAGAAAAAAAACGACATTATAATAATAAACTACTTTGAAAGACTTAAGAACTTTCACCAATGTATTGACAAAGAAGTGATGGACTAAAGGGGCGGAAAGAGACATATATTTTCAGACATAGCCAATATGTAGATTTTTTTTTTTTTTGCTTGTCTATACTTACCAAGAAAAGGCTTATATTTTATGGGGAGCTTATGGTTAGGAGACCAATAGGATGAAAATCCCTCATACATACCAAAATACTTATAGCAGTACTTTTTTGTCATAGCAAAGAATTAGAAACAAATGCTCATCAATTAGGGAATGGCTAAACATATTGTGGTACATGAATGTACAAAGATGATGAATACAGAGAAGCATGGAACAATCTACATGAACTGATGAGGACTGAAGTAATCAGAATCAAGAAAACAATATGCATGACTGCAACATAAAAATAAAGACTCTCTCACACACACAATTAGATGTTGTGAAACCATAAAGAACTAGTATGATCCCAAAGAAAAGATATAGGAAGACATCCCCATTCCACCCCTTTGCAGGGGTGTGAGGACCACATATGTGGTATATCACTAATATTTTAAGACTTTTTTGATATATTGATTAGTTTTGCAGCTTTTTTTCCTCTTCTTTTTTTTCTTTGGAAAATAGTATTTCTTGTATGAGATGACTTTTTGGAAAGGGTAGAGGAAAAGATTCTGGGAGAAATTTTAGTGATGTAAAAAAGACATCAATACAAATTTTTTAAAAATAAAATTATGTAAAAGGAAATTCACAAGGCAACCTAGACAAGTAGGGCAATTTGGCACTATTGTGTTAAATTTATTATATACTTCAAAAAGTTTATGATAGATATTCATAGTTTCATATACTATTCTCTTTTTTGTTTTGAGTATATGGAAATGTTCATGTTTATTAATGTTGTTGAAGTTCATAATATTTTTAAAAGAATTTTTAAAGAAAAAAGTAAGTTGGGGCTCCTATAAAGCAGTGATATTAAACTCAAATAGAAATGGATCTCCTCAGGCTACATATTGACTTAAAAAAACACATATTAACATTATGTTTTATTGTATTTTTCTTTATTTTGTTAAATATTTCCCAATTGCATTTTAATCTGGTTCAGGCTGCACTCAGAATGTTTGACAACTCTGCTGTAAAGGACTTTAAAGGGCAAAGAAATGAGTAAACACATTTTATCCTAAAGGTAACAGGGAGCCACCAGCATTTATTCAATTGATGTATGACACAATCAGAGCTTCATTTAAGGAAAATCACTTTGGCAATTGTGTAGAGAACAGTTTGAAGTGAGGAGAAACTTGGAGCACAGAGACCAATTGGGAGTCTATTGCAATAGTCCAGCTAAGAGATGATGAGGTCCTGAATTAAGGTCAGGCTTTAAGTGAGGTGATGGAATCTCAAGATGCTATGGAGGTAAGAGTGAGGAGTCAAGGATAACACTGAAGTTTCTAACCTGGTCGACTGGAAGACTCCAGAAGACTGTTTTCTCAACAGAAATCAGGAAATTTGGAAGAGGAGTGGGCTTGGTAGGAAAAAGAAAATATCTGTTTTGGATACGTTAAGTGTGAAATGTTGATGTGGGATTAGATTTCAGGAAACAGACTGGAACCAAATATGTAGATCTGAAAGTCATCTGCACAGGGATGACAAATCCATGGAACAGATAAGGTTATCAAGAGAGAAATTATAGACAAGAGGCCATCTACAGTTAACAGACAGGATATGGCTGATGACTTAGCAAAGGGGAATGAGAAGCAGTAGTTAGACAACTAGGAGGAGAACCGAGGAGAGCTAGTAATTAAGATAGGTCTTCAAGTAAATATCCTTAACTGTCACAAAAAAACCTTGAGAAGAGATCTGGGAGGGGACAGGATCAAGAACACATATAGAGGAGTTAGTCTTGGTTAGAAGGATCACCTCATTATCAAAAACTGGAATAAAGGAGAAGGGACTAGGGATGATGTCAATAGGTTTTACTTTTTGAGGTTTTTTTGGTTTGGTTTTTTTTTGGGGGTGAGGCAATCAGGGTTAAGTGACTTGCCCAAGGTCAACACAGTTAGTACTGTCAAGTCTTTGGTCTGAGGCCAGATTTGAACTCAGGTCCTCCTGCTTTCAGGGCCAGTGCTCTATCCACTGTGCCACCTAACTGCCCTGGTCAATAGGTTTTAAAATGCAAAGAAAGGAAGAAGATGAAGCTTATGGCAAATGGCCTCTATTTTCTCAGTAAAGTATGAGATAGTCCTCAGTTGAGAGGGTTTGTAGAGAATTCGGTGTGGAAGGTTTGAGAACAGAAATGAAGGTTTGAGACTATTTCTTTGGGGAGGGACACAAAGAGTTGAAGTTGCAGTTAAGGCGTAGTTGAGATTGGTAGAGCCTATGAATTCAGCTCTGTAAAACTATTCACCCCAAAACATGACTCCTCCATTTTGATACTGTTAAGTTCTATGAGGGAAAAGATCCTATATTTAAGTATAGAAACCTCACAGGCATCGTAAGAAGTTTTGACACTTTTCTTTATTTTGGACAGAAAAGTATAACAATCCTTATGAGAACACAGAAATGAATGTAACAACATATAGTCTTAAAACCAGAAATACTATATCTTGAAATGAAGAAGCCCAGAGTTCATACTCCACTGTCACAAGGGAGCCCAAGCAATCATACTGTCAATACCAGACAACTAGTAAGTGAAATTCAATAGAAGGAGAGGTAGTGAGTTAAGCAAGCAGTTCACCAACAATTCCCCTCCTTCTTTGCATGACTAAATGTCTACACAGTGATTTGCTAGGACTTCCTGGCAGCACAAGTTTCAATGACAAGTGTATGCTATTTTTTAGGCAGTTAGGTGGCACCAAGGAAAGAGTTTTTGACTTAGTATCAGGAAAAGCTGACTTCAAATCCTGCCTCAAACACTTACTAGTTTTGTGACTCTGGGCAAGTCACTTAACCTTTCTCAGCCTTAGTTTCCTCATCTGTAAAAATGAAGATAATAATAGTACCCACCTCACATGGTTGTGGCGAGGGTTTTTGGCTATTTTGTATCACTCTACACATTTGAACATGGCTAGATTTTCATTGTTCTCAATCCAAATTAATCTTGGGAAAAGGGACAGTCTTCATGTTTTGAAACTTTTCAAAATTGACATTTTTCAAAACATAGTATAATGCCACATACTTAGAGAGTATTCAAATTATATTCAATTAGTAATGATTATTATCTTGGGCCCAACAGTGTTCATGTCTAAATACATCTAAAGTACCAGGCAATAAGTACAACAGGTAGGGCAGTTAGGTGGCGAAGTGAATAGATAGAACACTGGCCCTGGAGTCAGGAGGACCTGAGTTTGAATCCAGCCTCAAACACTTGACATTTAACTAGCTGTGTGACCCTGGGCAAGTCACTTAGCCCCATTGCCTACCCCCCCCCCAAAAAAATAAGTACAACATGTGACACCTTTAGTTATTCATTATTTCAATAAACCTGCTAGGGAATCAGGCATGGAAATTATAGCACAAAGACCTAGTTTATTTGTTGAACATGGGGTATATAATTGCAACCTATTGTTACCTGCTGATGAAGGAAACTTAAGGCTCTATTTCCAGCTGTCTTAAGGCTCTATTTCCAGCTGTCATGGCAATGAATTGCGTGGAGAAAATAGGGATAGAAACCACATTCAAATTGAAGCAAAGAAAACAATAAAGAAAAAGGCACACAGTGTAACACTGGATATGGCAAAGCTTGAAAATTACATTCTAAAAAACATCTATTATATGCTTATGTAGCCTTGGTCTAGTCAAACATTAAGAAGCTCTGACATTCTACATCTAAAATGTCTTTGTAACTAAATTTAAAGAGAAATTAATTACAATTAAAAGGTGATTGCTACCCCAGTAATTTAAGTAGAAATTTAATAATGGGCTAATATGTTCAAGGATTTTGTATGCCATTCCTTAGGGGCAAACAGCAAGCTGTCCTTTCCTGATGACCAAAGAAAGTCAACCAGAAAGCAGGATTTCATTACTTTTGTTCTCCTCACTTTTACCTAACAGTTCATAAGCTATGTTCACACTCTAAAAATCACAGATATAATTTGAATCACAGATATAATTTGAAATGTAGTGATTTGCAAATTGTAAAATAATTGGGCTCATTGTCTGAAGCAAAACTGTGGCATCCAGTAAAGTTCCCTAGCATTCTTTGTTCAAAGCTCGACATTGGCATTCTCACTAAGCATCCCTGAACACTGAATAATCTCCTGCCTATCATTCCCACTCATTTTGCCACCCCTTCCTTTTTTGGACAGAAAAGTATAACCATCCTGTTGAGAACACTTAAAGAAATATAAGAATGGATGGTATAATCAAATGAGATACCATATCTTGAAATGAAGAAAAAATCTAGAGTTCCTGCTCAGCTGTCACAGTGAAGTCCAAGCAGTCATGTTGTCAACACCAGACAACCAGCAAGTGAAATTAGGCTGGACAGAGCGAGCAAAGCAAGAAGCTTTCATAGGATTATCACTGTGTCAGATTTCAGAAATCAATAGCAGTGTTAGATACCAAATCCGCAATCTTTCTGAAGTCACTGAAGAACATGTTAATTCTGGGAAAGGAGCACCCTCTGGTGGACAGAGTGCAGGCTTTCTTAACATTTGCCAAGTCCCAGAGCACATCTTTCTACATGATTACTTATGAAAGACATGCCCCGTTTAGTCACATCATAAGCAGGCTGCCATTTTAGGACACAAGAGAGGGAGGGTATAATTCCCAGGAGGCAAAGAAATCCTTAGAGAAGAAGAAAAACAGGAAATTGAACTGATCCTTCTCTTGAAAATTCTTTAGCCATGCCCAGAAGCAAGGTGTTTTTAGGGCTTTAACACCACTCTGAAAGATCTCTCTCTTTATATTACATATTGTTCTATTCTAGATGGCTCCCTAGTAGTACACCTCAAAGTAAGATATGTATGTGAGTCAATATACCAACACAACACACTAAGCAGAGGTATGGTCTAACCCACTGTGGAAAGAACTGTAGTTCTTAATGTATGTCTTTTCAGACACAATCACCTATTTTACTATTTATCATCATACTTGGCTGGTATCCAGTTTTATAAGCACATTTCCCCTGAAAGGTCAGAAAGGTAAGGTAAGAAAAAGACAAGATGGCTATAATACACAAAGACAAGATGTAATGGCATTAAGAAAAATCAAAGAGGGATTTAGAGAAAGCAATTTCCCTGGCCTTGTTCTGGAAGCTATCAAAAAAGTTAAAATAAATAAACAAATAGTCCACACGAAATTCACTGCCTCTAAAGGATATACTCAGCAAATAGCAACAAATATCTTTTTCTCATATAAATTTCACAGTCACGATGCAAAGAGCCTTTATATAAGTATAACCACCAATACACATTCTTCAAACTTACCAAATTATACCTAACTATGAGAAGTTAAGAAATAGCATCACTTTCCCAGAAGGTCAAAGATTTTGTTATCACTATGATGGTTTAAAGGTCAGTCTACTAAAGTAGTAGTTTCTCCACCCAACATGTATAGGACTAAGTTTTTCCGTACAACATGAAATTTGGAGTCCTATATTTAGATGATGATTCATTAGAAATGACTGTCTCCACTGTTAGCAAAGACAAAAGGTGGAAGGGTTATCATCCTTGGACTTCCTAAACCTTCTAATAACCCTCTCCTCTACACTCCTCCCCCCACACCCCTACCTCAAAAAAATTAATAAAGCCTTAATGCACTATGTCTGGAAGCACAAAAGCAGATGTAATATGCTGCCTTAGAGTTGCAAATGGTTGCTTTTCAGGGGTGTTCTAGACTACAGGATTCATGATATAAGTAGCATTAGAGTAAATGGTCCCACCACTGCACCTAGAATAAGAACTTTGAGTATAAAATCTTATCTTTTTTTCATTCCAATTTAACAAAAATATTCAGGAACATTACTTCACCTATACATATGTAAAGAATATAAGCATAGATTTGTGGGGAGTACATTTTTGAACAAACCCAAACCAGCTGCTACGGTTACTACTTGAATGTTTAATTAGAATTGAATTTGTATCCTTTAAATCAATACAATGAGTATGTATCATATGTCTATGTGGAAGATGCTGTGCTATGTCTATGTGGAAGGCTAGCACTCTAAAAAACAGTACTTGTCCTCAAGCATTTTATTACCACTTAATCTGTCTGAATCCCAAGAATCTTAAATCATAAAAGATACAAATATGATCATTTTAGTCACGTTGCATCAATTTCTCTAAAGGGCACTAAGAAACTTTCCAAAAGATAGTTTTATAAAAAAAATGAAAGAGCACCTTCCATTCTTCATGAAGTAAGCATTCTGATTTGACAGAGAATACTGAAAAAAAAAGTCTTGACACATCAATTTTTTTTTTTTTTGTGAGGCAATTGGGGTTAAATGACTTGCCAAGGGTCACACAGCTAGGAAGCGTCAAGTATCTGAGGCCACATTTGAACTCAGATCCTCCTGACTCCAGGGCCAGTGCTGTATCCACTGCACCACCTAGCTGCCTCCTTGACACATCAATCTTAAAATATACTAATGTTTCTAAATGACTGTAATTTATGATGCCAAGGAATTCTGATTCTGTTCTTTTAAATTTTTCTGTTAGTTTGGTGATCATCCAAATCTAATGATTAAAGATGAGACCAAAGTAGGAATAACTCTGTTGTAATGTCAGTTGTAATATCAAATATCTGAATGTCACATGAAGGCAGTATATAGAAAAATCAAAGATTTTTTCAGAGTAGAATTATTCAATTTATTAACAAAATTCACAATAATTATAAAGCTCACATGTGCAAATAAAACTCCTTCAGTTACTATCATCTTTTACATAATGTCACAAATAACTATTTTAAATTCGTTCCGATAAATATATTGCCGCTCTGCATCCAACCTGAATAGCACCTTTCAAGATGGCATATGCTGGTGCCTAAAAAGAAATATAAGATTGATTTTATTAGATGTGCAATGAAGAGTTGCAAGAGATATAGATATCAAAGATACAGAATAAATTAGCAAGTGAGAAAAAATTCACTTTAATTCTGTAAGAACTTTGTAAAATGACAAGAACTGCTCATTCCTCATACTTGGGGGAAGAAAGGACACTGGGAAGAATTATATTAAGGAAGAACAAAAAACAGGACTCCCAACTGAATAATTTACTCATGAGTAATGTATCATAATTTTTCTCCTTAAGTCCATTTTCTCTGGCAACCACTTTACTTTCCAAATAGCAGTGGCCAAGGCACCAATAGCAACATATAAATGACAGGTACCTACCAATTCTGCATCATGGTCAAGCCCCGTGTCATGGTGTTCTAGCTCCTCATCCCGAAATTTTTTAATTATCTGGTTAAATAAAAATAATAGCAAGACAGCAATAGCATTTTATGGGACAGAAAATACAAATCATGTCTTCAGAGAGTCTGGAATCTCAGAAAGAACACTAGATTTCAATTGAGAAGACTTGGGTTTAGATCCTAGCTCTGCTCCTGAGACTGCTGGCATGACTTTGGGACAAATATTTAACCTGTATGAGATTGTATCCTGATCTGTAAAATAGGGATAATATTACTACTTAAAAACCTCATAGAATTGTTGTAAGGAAACTATTCTGTAAACTACAAAGCACTATGCAAATGTAAAAATTATTACAATATCTAATTTTTATATAGTACTTTTTGGTTTACCAAGCATTCCACGTATATTATCTTATGTGATAGTGCCAACCCTCAGTATACATTTCTTTTCAATTCTCTTGGGACATCTTATATTAGAAGATAAATGTTAGTTATAGAATGCATTTACTTTTACTGATGTTTTGTATATTACATTAAGCAAGGGCCAAAGACTGACTGTATATGATATAATTTTTTTTTTCTGAGTTAGGCCCACAAGTAAGGTAGAAAAAGGATAAAAAATGTGACAGACCACTGCTTAGCTGCCTGTCTTATAAAGACTTTGGCACTTTTGACCTTGCAACTAAATTGGCTTCAAGAAGTAGATCACATGAAATCAGATATCTCTAAACACAAAGAAATAAAGATATTAAAGTAGAAACATTTTAAAAGATTTGGATGGTAAAGACATGGATGCTAAATATATGTTGTTCATAATGACAAAATAATTCTATATATTTTGTTTGGAAATTGACTAAAAGATTCTCTTCATTTTTTTGTTTGACCTCTGTTTATGCTAAAGGCATTTGTTCAGAATCTGCCAACAAGTGATGTAGTGGAAAGCACTCTGGACTAGAATCTTGTCCCAGCTCTTCCACTAACAACCAGTGAAACTTTCAGCAAGTCATTCAAAAATCTAGACCTCAGTTTCCTATAAAATAAAAATCTCTAAGATCCCTTCAAATTTATTTTTAATTAATACCAATTTTTACATACACCCTTTTCTAAATCAGTCAAATTCCAAAACAAAACTAAGCACCTGAAGGAGTTCTTCATACTTTTCTGGATCCCCTTCCATTAATGTCCTCATCTGGTTGTTATAATGGTGTGCTATTGACTCTTCTATAGCCACAGTGCAAGCCATTGCCCCTTCCTTCCCAAGTAAGGCTGTTCCAGCACCTGAAATTGTCCATACTCTAAGTCATATTCCATTCTTAGCCTCCTTTAGGTAAAATAAATTCACTTAAATAGATACTCACCCAATACAAATCCCATTACATTCCAAAAGGGCATCAGAATAGTTGGTCGGACTCTAAATGTAACCATCAACTCATTAAACTTTTTCAAATGGTCCTTTTCTTGATCCCACATTTTCTGCAGGAGAAATAAATTAAGAGAGAATCCAACCACCCCACAGACACACCTAACAAGGCTCATACTGTGTGCTATGGAAACTGCATTTTCTCAGTCTATACAATTAAAGGGAACTCAAGGTAGAAATGTGAGGAAAAGACTTCTCTCTCCTCTCTGCCTCTGCATATGTTTTACATTTAATGTTGCCCCACTTCAACCTAAATAATTCACTTTTAAAAAAAGAAAACATCATCTCAAAAAAGAGACTCAGAGTAGGAAGAGAGAGACTAATATCATGAAGTACAGATTTAGTTCATTTCCAAATTAGTTTATACCATAGCTTTTCCGGAAATACCACAGTATTTATATGAGATAAAAGATCTGTACTGATGGGAATACTAAGAACGAGATCTACTTTGCTTATTTTAAAATCTGAAAGGTCAGAAAAATAGGTAGTCATTTGATTCCAGGCTGCTAGGATGTAATAAATAAAGTACCTCATACTTCTCACAAAAATCTCAATTAAGGCAAGGCTAATTGTTTGTCAGTTTTGGCTTTTACCTTGGATTCCTCTCATTGGTGACTAGTAAACATCATGATAAAATCAAATGTAAAGTGGTTTTCAGGAAGAGGAGGGTAAAAAGCGAATTGGTAGACCAGGCAAGACATCAACAGACTAGGGGGGGCGGAAGCCTAAACTGTGAGCGTGTGTGCCTAAGAGCTATGTCTGTTTGGGAATCCTTTAACCAGAAAGTTATGAACTGGACAACAGTTTCTGGCTAATCTGATTCACTGAACTGAAGAGCACAGGCTGAAGGTACCATAAGATATCCTACAGAAATTGCTGGAATCCTTACAAGAGACTCACTTCCAGGAAGATGAACAGTTTTTGGAAGCAGTTATGCCAAGGCTAGGCACTGGAATGGACACTTGGTTATTCCATTGAGACATGGTGGTCTTTCCTTTGTTCAGACCACAGATTACATTTATCCTATTGTGGATGGTCCTTACATGATGGGCTGAACAGCCTGTGCCAATGTTCAAAGTGACTTTTATGCCATGGGTGTCAATGAATGTGACAACATGTTGATGCTCCTTGGAATCAGTAATAAAATGACAGACAAGGAAAGGGACAAAGTGATGCCCCTAATTATACAGGATTTTAAAGATGCTGCAGAAGAAGCAGGAACATCTGTAACTGGTGGCCAAACAGTATTGAATCCCTGGATCATGTTGGATGGAGTGGCTACAACAGTCTGTCAGCCCAATGAGTTTATCATGCCTGACAATGCAGTGCCAAGAGACATGCTTGAGTTGACAAAATACAAGTAGCCGTAACTGTGCACCAGTGGCTGGATATTTCAGAACCAGAAAAGTAGAATAAAATTAAACTTGTGGTCGCCCAGGAAGATGTGGAGTTGGCACATCAAGAAGCAATGATGACCATGGCAAAGCTCAACTGAACAGCTGCTGGGCTTATGCATACTTTTAATGTGCATGCAGCCACGGACATCACAGGGTTTGGAATATTGGGCTTGTTATTTTACAAAGTTCT
Organism: Vombatus ursinus; assembly: GCF_900497805.2. Lineage (NCBI taxonomy): Eukaryota > Metazoa > Chordata > Mammalia > Diprotodontia > Vombatidae > Vombatus > Vombatus ursinus. The sequence continues at coordinate 63,437,756 of NW_020954585.1, read as the reverse complement.
TACAGAATTAAAGTGAATTATTTCTCACTTGCTAATTTATTCTATGGGGATATTTGGGACATTAGAATCTTACTAAGCAACAAAGGAATGAAGTGTCCTTTGTCATCCACAACCTTCCAGTGTTTGCCAAGATGGCTGCTGTTATTAAGGCCTATGGAAACATGTTTGGCCTTATGCATGGAACCTGCCCAGAGACATCAGGAGGCTTTCTCATCTGTTTACCACATGAGCAGGCAGCTTGATTCTGTGCAGAGATTAAGTCCCCAAAATATGGGGAAGGTCAGCAAACATGGATTATTGGGATTGTAGAGAAGGACAACCTTATAGCCAGAATTATAGACAAACCCTGGATCACCGAAGTAGCGCCACATGTGGCCACCCAAAATCTGAATCCCAAGCTTGGTGCCATCTCTTAATCTAGACAAAAATAGCTATTTGGTTTTTTTTTAATATGATATGAAAATATCTGTGATTTTTATTGGTGACAAAGTACCAGGCACTATCACAATACTATCATGGTCATTTGCCTACATTCATAATTGGAGGAAAAGATTTCACTTAGAGGTTAGTGAAAATAAAAAATATAAATTTTTCCATCCAAGTTCTGGTTTTGTTTTTAAATAGATATATTCCTTTATCATCATTACAATTAAAGATTGCAAAAAAAAATCTCACTGTGTCTACACATCTGGTGACCTTCGGTCAATTTGTGAGTGGATGCAATTAATAAAATAAAATCCATTGCCCTTTTTTCCTGTTACACTAACTGAAGATGCACCTAATCTTGAGGCAGCTTCTGAGTTTAGAATTATATTGTTATTCAATATTCTTAATTCATTTTGAATCTTTAGACACTTATCTCTCACCACATAGGCTCTTTTTAAAGGTGCTTTCACGGAGCACAGTCATTACTAGTAGTAGTGTCATTTAGCAGTTTGTGTCTTCATTACATGTACATTTATCATTTTAAGTCTAATAATTTTTTGATGTCTTGAATGGTATTCTGGAAAGGCAGAATGGATAGGTGACACAATGGGTATACCCAGTAGTAGTAAGAGGGTTGCATGATTACTTTCAGTCTTTTATTTGTAAAGTCTAGTTTTATGATCCAAGAGCCTATTATAATTATTAATTAAGATCCTACCCTGGACTTAGTAGTGCACTCAGTTAAATAAGAAAAGTGCTTAATTCTGCATGGAAAGCACTTTGAAGTTGAAGGAGAAATTTTCATTTCATGTTTATAAACCTTATAATATTTTCTGTAATATCAATAATTGTTTTCTTTATTAAAGGGGTGGGGAATTGCTAACTTTTTGCAATATAATTGGATGTGCTACAGTGCAGCAAGGAATCACCGACCAAAAGGGGATTAATGTATAATATTCATTTACAATTCAGTATATAATTAACTACATAAACAATTTTTAAATATAATCAATAATTTAAAAAATCAAATGTAAAGTACACAAGTCAATATAGTTGGAGTAAAAGGAAAAACATTGAAAGTTTCCACCTTTTTAGTCCCCCCCCCTTATAAACTGGCTTATTCTTTTCCTCAAATACCACTTAACAGGGGGAATAAAACAAAAAGAACTAGAATTATCTACAAAATACAACTATAATATATTTACGTATAATCAAATAAGTACTTCAGTGGAACAAAGTATAAGGGGCAAAGATTCATATATACAGACCTGAATAACTGGCCCAACATTTGTTCTACCTAGTACAGCCATTTGTCCAGCATATATGCGGTTTGCTCCATATTCCCCTGCATGATCCACCCGGATGATACGATCTATAGTGGCATGGTTGATCTTTTCATAGGTCTTTCCTGTACTGCAAAATCTGATACTGGCACTTCTTGCATAACCTATAAAACAAGTTGTACTTTGTGAGAATGTAAAGTTATAACAAAGGTGATTTTTCTTAAAGATCAGATAAGACTTAAATCTTCACTTTACTGGTATATGTATTTAATTTTCTATTGATTTTCTCTCAAATCTATCCACATCTCTCTACTGTCTCCTCTTAATTGTTCTCAATACCACCTGCAAGGGCTGTTGCTTCCAAACAAGTTTTAACATTTCCACTTTCTGTCCCTTCCAATCAACCTCACTCTACTGCCAGATTCATCTCCCTCAAGACTAGATCTAATCATTCAACAAGTATTTATGATGTCACTTATCTACTGATAAACCTTAATAGTCCTACTGCCTCCTAAATAAAGTTCAAATTCCTTATCCTAGCATTCAAGTTTCTCCACAACCTGGTATCACTCTACCTTTCTGGCTTTATCTCATACTACTTTCTAGACTACATCTAAGCTTAAGTACTATACACATACCTATATATATATATGTGTATATATTTTTGTGTGTGTGTGCATACATATGTGTGTATGTATGTGTATATATGTGTGTGTACACACACAAAATATGTATATACAAAATGGGAAGCTAGGTAACATAGTAGATAGAGTACTAGGCCTGAGTCAGGAAGATTCATCTTCCTAAGTTCAAATCCAGCCTCAGACACTTCTGTGTAACCCTGGGCAAGTCACTTAACCCTGTTGGCCTCAGTTCCTCATCCGTAAAACGAGCTAAAGAAGGAAATGGCAAACCACTCCAGTATCCTGGCCAAGAGAACCTCAAATGGAGTCACAGAGAGTTGACGTGACTGAAAGCGCTGAACAATCTACAAAATATATATATATATATATATATATATATATATGTATACACACACACGTTTATATGTGTGTACACATACAAAATGTAATGTGTATATATGTGTGTGTGTGTATGTATGTATGTGTGTATATATATATATATATAGGGAACCTATGTGTATATAAATATATATTTATACATACAGAAGTTCCCTATAAACAAGCTATTAAGGCAGCTGGACAGAGGGAAAGAAAAGAGAGGGAAGGAGGGAGGGAAGGAAGGAAGCAAGAAAGGAAAGAAGGAAGGAAGGAAGAAAAGTAGGTTGGTTTGTTGCCCAACTGGCCAGTTCCAGTTTGGTCCCCAGTGGGCAGCTTCTTTTCTACTCACAGAGGTTGCTGTTTGTCTTCCTTCTCAAAGAGAACCATGACAGCAGGAAGGTGATGCCATGACGTGCAAGTGAATTGGATTTAAGTGAGGGAAGGTTGTGCAAAGTCATCAGCCTCACTTTCACCTCCAAATCCATCTGGGTCTAATGGCCAGATATGGACCAGGACAACTGGAGATGGCCCAGGATGCAGTGGGGATCCTTGGCCTTTTCAAGCTAACTTCCTTAACAGGTCTCTGTTTGACTGAGGCAAAGCCTATTCAGTGATTAAGACTGAATAAGAAATGAAGCAAAGAATGACCTCTTCAAAAAAAAATCTGGAAGGGGGAGACCTTAAGGGTTTCTGGCCAAAACAGAAAGAACCGCTATTTACATTCATTCTAGGCCGATCATGACCAAGTAGGGCTTTCTTTCCCTCTATCCACATAGGGTATGCCCTAGGTAAGGATGTGCCCTTACCTGCAGGTGCTCTGCCCAAAGAGAATGTGAATTTTCAATCTGTGAAACTTTTTTTTTTCTCCTTTTCTCTTAAAGACCAGCCTTAACCCCCAATCACTCTGGCTCTCATGGATTGGCCAATAATAGGTCCTAGAACAAGCCCTACCTGTTCATTGTTCGGGCCCCTAATGTAAATAGCAATGGTTTCTGTTTTGGCCAGAAACCCTGAGAGTATTCTCCTCCTGGACTTATTTTTTAAGAAGTCACTCTTTGCTTCATTTCTTATTAAGCCTTAATCACTGAATAGGCTTTGCCTCAGTCAAACAGAGACCTGTTAAGGACCTTAGCTTGAAAAGGCCAAGGATCCCCACTGTATCCTGGGCCATCTCCAGTTGTCCTGATCCATATCTGGCCACTGGACCCAGACAGCTCTGGAGGTGAAAGTGAGGCTGGTGACTTTGCACAGCCCTCCCTCACTTAAATCCAATTCACTTGCATGTCATAGCACCACCTTCCTGATGTCATGGTACTCTTTGAGAACGAAGGACAAACAGCAACCCTTGGGCAGCTAGGTGGTGAAGTGGATGGAGTACCATGGACGGAGTACCTGACCTGAGTCAGGAAGACTCACTGTCCTGAAATCAAATCTGGCCTCAGACACTTACTAGCTGTGCAAGTCACTTAACCTTGTTTGCCTTAGTTTCCTCATGTGTAAAATGAGCTGGAGAAAGAAATGAAAAACCATTCCAACATCTCTGCCAAAAAAAAACCAAACCAGCACCCAAATGAGGTCACCAAGAGTCAGACACAACTGAACAATTACAACAACAACATATATACCCTGCATTCTACCTGTGAGCCAATATTTTGTCACAAAATTTGATTGGTTCTTACCAAAGAGTTACTGGTAATTTTTTTTAAGTTTTGATTTCACACCCATATACTGTACCAAACAGGATACCCTGCATATAATTGGAACTTAATGTTTACTGAACTGAAATTACCTACTGTCTACTATATATATGGATTCAGCTTGTCTTTTGGATTATACTATATAAACTTTCTTAAGGTGCTAAATGGTTGTAAAGTTCTTATGGGCATGTATAATGCTTTTTAGACTTCTTCTGTACACCTGAATGTGTCTAGTACAGTACTAGGTATATAATATGTTCTCAGCAAAAGCTTGTTTCTGATGGAGAGGGAACATTTTGGTGTTTCTACATCCAGGCATGTCAACTCAAGCACACAGGCACCTATCTGGAAACAATTTGTTAGTCTAATACCTGTAAGCATTTTTTCTTTTCCTTCTTCATGAATCTACATGTATGGTGGATAGAAAGCTGGCCTTGGAACCAAGAAGACCTGAGTTCAAGTGCCTCCACTGACATATAGTAGGGCATAACCCCTCAGCAAGTTAAACTTGTCGTGCTCTACAGTCTAGACAACTCTGTAACTTGTAGGAAAGGTGCTTCCTTACCTGTGAGTTTCTTATACCAATGAAATCACAACTCCAGTCCCCAACCCTATTTCTTCCCTTTAGTCAATCTCTTTGGCAAGGTGTGCCTACATGTGATAAAAAGTATGCCCGGCCAGGTAGCCCAGTTTATGAAGAACTGGGCTTGCAGTCAAGAAGGTTTGAATCTTTCGCCAAGACACTAGCTGTGTCACCTTGCACAAAGTCACTTATTCTCTCTCAGTCTCAGTTTCCTCCTCTGTAAAATAGGGATAATACAGTAGCACATACTTCCACAGGTTTGTTTTAGGGACATGCCCTCGGAGACTCCGCTCCTCCCTCTTTACCTGCCGGGAAGCTCCGGGCTCCAGAGCACAGCCGCCGGAGCAGAGAAGTCGCAGCCGCTCCTGCGCAGCCCTCCATCGTCCTGACCCCAGCCGCCTCTCCTCCGAGAAACAGGTGAAACAGCTCTGGGCGCCTCCTGATGACGGCCCTGGGGGCGCGCCGTGGGCGCACGCTTATGACGGAGCCCTTCCTCCGCGGCGCTCGGGTGGGGCGGTGGTGTCCTAGGAGGAGAAACTTTCTCCCCGTTCCGAGTCGGTTACAGCTTCCTTATCCTGGCCGCAGTTCCTCGTGGCCGGGAAGCTCTAGCCAGGGTTTCTATTGGCAGAGAGCCAGACCAATGTAGGGCGAGCGCTCCTTGGGCTGCCTTGGAGATCGAGACACCCCTGCGCTTGGGGAGATAAAGTAGGGGAGCAAAGTCAGGGGTTCGAGACCCAGATCGGTAACTTTGTTAGGCGAGAGCATGAGTCATCATAAATTTCTCTTGCTACTAGTGTGCTTACGGATGGCAAGAAAAATGGGGCGGACTTCACACCTATGAGATTGACTAACGTGACAGAAAAGAAAAATGACAAATGCTGGAGGGGATGTGGAAAAATAGGGACACTCATGCGCTTTTGGTGAAGTTAATGAACTGGTCCCCACCCCTTCTGGACAACAACTTGGAACTATGCCCAATGGGCTATAAAGCTGATCCAGCAATACCACTTAGTAGTATCTGTATCCCAAAGAGATCAAAAGGGGAAAAGACTTACATGTACAAAAATATTTATAGCAGGTCTTCTTGTGGTGGCAAAGAATTGCAAATTGAGGGGATGCCCATCAGATGGGGAATGGCTGAACAAGGTGTGGTATATGATTCTCATGGAATACTATTGTGCTATAAGAAATGATGAAGGGGATGGTTTCAGAAAAACTTAAGACCACCTATAAGAACTGATGCAGAATGAAGTGAGCAGAACCAGGGGAATATTGTGCACAATAGAGCAATATGGTAAGAATAAAATAATAAGGTTTTTCAAAAGGCGAAGTCCCCCTTTCTAGCAAACAGGGGAGTTAATCAGAGGCCAAGCTCTCCCTTCTAGCCCCTGGAGAAAGGTTAACCAGAGGTTAAGTTTTCTTTTTTTTTAGCTAGAGTCTAAGTTGAGTAATGGACTCTGCTGAGGAACGTGGGAGGGTGACTGCTGACCACTGACCACCTCTTCCCAGTACACTTTCTGGTTACAAAAGGTATTACCTGGAGGAAAGGATTAAGAGAGTTTGGGAGAAGCTAACTAGCTGTCCAATGGAATTATGTTGAAAACAAATTTCTATAATTTTTCCAATTCCTCTTTTTTGTTATAAAAATCATTTCTTTAAGTCACTCCTTGTCTCTGACCTCTGAAGAATCAGGTGACCTGGTTTAATATGCAAATACTAAACTTTGCAGATGAAATGGTAGATAGCTATGTAACTTTGTTCTCCGTTTTTCCTTTTTATTTCAGATAATCAATTTTAACAGTTACTCTGATCAAGACAATGATCTAAGACAATTCCAAAGGACCCATGATAAGAAATGCCATCCATCTCCTGAGAGAACTGATAGACTATGAATGCAGATAGAAGCGTAATTTTTTCACTTTCTTTCATGCTTTTTATTGTATTTTGTTTTGTTTTTGCAGCATGGCTAATGTGGAAATGTTTTGCTTGCCATCACATGTACACAACTGGTATTTTGCTTGCCTTCTCAATGGGGTGAAAGGGTGGAAGAGATAATTTGGACCTATTTTTTGAAATATTAAAAACAAATTAAGAATTAAAAAATAAAATACAGACAGTAAAAAAATACTTCAGAGTCGACCTATCATGACATACATAGGAACTATATGAACACAATTACAAAACAATCTTCACATAAATAGGTTTTAATAAAAGCAAAATAATGCTTCATTCATGTTACCCATGAGCAATGAATATTTCTCCAAATAATAAAAGAAAGGTGGGGTGGGGAAAGGAAGGAATCCTTTTCTCCAATATAATATTTCTGACATAACCATTTTTTCCATTGTATATTTGAGCCTAAATTTCTCTTTAAAGGTTAGATCACCTGTCTCCCTCCATTTTTTAAAAGTGTTCTCTTCAAATTTTCCAAGAGCACTTTAGTTCCCTCCTTGCCACCACCATACCCTACACTTAAATTTTCTTTGTACTTCTGGCATCTCCCCTCCAGTACTTATTTTCTTTCTTTGAAAGTTTATTCATGCCTTTTGTTTTTATATCACAGTGATTTCTGGATATATTTACTTCCCACATTCCCCCATGAGTCTCCCCTTATAATAGAAAAATGGTTAAGCAAAACCTACCAACACAACCATCAATTCATTTGAGAGTGGAGGCTGCCATTTTTCCTCTGGTTCTTCAACAAATTAGGCACTTAATATTTAACTGAATAGAATATAATTGAATTGAAACAGGCTGACAGTGTTCCATGTAAGGAAGATAAGTTCAGAAGCTTACTTCTCTATGTTACCATGTTGGTATGGGGACATAGTTGCCTATTCCTTCAGTACAGTGCCTTATTTAAATATTTGTTGAATGAATATGGTCAGGTAAATAATATCAGGTTTTCCAATGCAAAAATCTACACTTCACCACTCTGTGGAAGAATGCCAACTAAAGACTAGATTTCTCTTTCTTTGGTGAGAAGAAACCAGAACTACTTTGATGGCTAGAGCTTTAGGTGTGATTTGATTGGATTGGATAAATAGATGTTTTCAGGAACATCTAAAAACTACTCTCCCTTTCCCTCCACCAAAAAGAAAATCTCTAACTGGTCACTGGAAAGCTTTTGTTTGAAGATAACAGTAGACTCTCTACTTACTTCCATGAGAAGGCAAAAGGGTAACTAAAAACTAATAGATTTCCAGGATCTTTTCCTTACAGAATAACCCTGAGTCTAAACATACATGTAATCATTCTAAGATTTCAAATATTTTGTTTTTTATTAATAGTTTTAATACACAGTAAGTAGAGAAGAGCTATACTTTTAATCCTACAGCTCTAACCAGAAGTTACAATTTGACAAAAAATTCCAAGTAATATTTACAAAAGTCAACATTTCACTACAATACATTAATCAGCATTTCTTAAACAGTGAAAAAAAACAACCCAGTAATTCTTCATTTTGAGCTTTTCCATTAATAAAGAGCAGAAAACAGCACTTGTCAGGAACTATAGGAATTAGCCTTGCTAATAATGTTGACAGTGGTGAGAAATGGATGCAGTTCCTCTTTTCAGTGAGGATAATGAACCTCTGCATACTCAAAAGCAGCCTGTATTGGTAAGAATACAAGGCAGAAGGCCTTAAGAAAGATGGTTCCTGAAAACCTCCTGCTTCTGGTAGTCATCACAAGATAAGAGTTAGAAATCCCTGCTGCAACTCAAGTCAATCTTAAACTACTTTTCATTATAAACTAGCTTGGTGGAATTAGAAGGAAACAACAGTTGGTTGGCAGTGGGATTACACTCAGAAAGGGGAAGCACTCTGTGGCAAGACACCAGAAAATGCTTCTATAAACAAGGATCAATCGTCTATAAAAGGAAGAAATTATCCTTGAACAATATTCTTCAGCATCAGCAATCATTTCTATAAAACTTCATCAGCCTCTTCTGAAATTCAGGCTACTACCTAAAGTGTGTTTGAAAAAAAAGAAAAACAGCACCAAATTATCACTAAAATAGCCTTTGAAAAACAATTATAACCACACCGGAAAAAAAAAAGCCTGAAGACACTAAATGAAAACAAGCTGCTTTAATAAGATTTGCATATATTAAAAAGATTTAGACCTTAACCCTCCTTTTTGAAAATGTTGTATTAGTTGATAAGCCATGGAATAACTCAAAAGAATAACTCTTTAATGCCAAATATTAGTGAATTTCAAGGCATCTATTTCTTATTTTTACTACAATAGGAGCTATAAATCATTTCCTGTCATATTTCATTAAATACATGTACATGTACAGAAAAATTATAAATATTATAAACAAATAAAAAATACTTTGAAATGTGCTTGTATGTGTTATAAGGAAGCTAAACTCCTCCTCAAAAATCTAGTTGAGTACATTTTTAAAACTGTTGTATCTGAAAAGGCTCTGAGAGAGTTAGGTTGTATTGCAATCTGGAGTAAGAGGGATTTAGCATGAAGTGAAAGGTGTGACAGCATAATCCCAAAGCACATATCCATAGCCAAACAGAAATATAAAACACGTCCTAAAACATCCTTCCAAAAAAAAAAAAACCCAAAATCCAAACATGCTTCCCAGAACATTTCTGAAGCTTGAAATGTTCTTTAAAAGTACTGACTACAAAACATAAAAGGAAATAGACTTTAGAGAATTAAGGAAAACTCTACCTTCTTCCACTTTTAGAAACAACAGGTGTTATTCCCAGAAAACACAGATCAGCCCTAAAAGAGAGGTAAAAGTTCAAAGGGCATCTATTTCCTTGAAACAAATTCCTGTTTTACCCCTCCACTGCCATAGAAGTTAGAAAGCATGGCTAGTGTTATCTATTATCTTATCTAAAAATAATTTTAAGTCATGCAGGAGCTTCATATGTAAGATGATGGACATTTTTGCATCTCATCTTACCAAACTGGGGCTAAAATTTAAAAGTTTAATGCTAGTTATATGACTGTTTCCAATTTTCTTACCAACTGCTAACAACATGATGGTTTAGGAGTTTATCTCATTTTACAAAGCAACCTCTATTGTAGGGTTAGCATAACCCTGAAGTATAAAAAAGTGTCATAGGAAAAGTTGTTCATTTTATGCCATGGGAATTTGGCTCGTTAGTTTCAGTCCAGTATCATGAACTAATGGCCTTCAAATTTAACTTAACAAAATTTCTCAAATTGTCTGAAAAAATGATAAAATTCTCTTTGTTCCCTCTTCCCTTGCAAAAACTTAAATAGCCTAAGCCTAAAAGATTTTTCATAGTCACTGAGCTGAGATTCTACAAGCACAGTCTCAGTTCAAACTGTTGTTACAGGTTACAAAATCCTCAAATAGAAATTGGTTATGTAAACACTGACATAATCCAAAAGTACAGCAGCAATAATAGTATCACAGTGCAGAAAATGCCTGAATTCTAGAAAAATACATTTAGTATTTGTACAAAATTCTACAGATGAGTTTTGGAGGTTCAGTATGGTAGCTCAGTTGGCTTGGAAGGAAAAAGAACTGTGTTCAAAATCAGCTTGGTCGGTTTTTCATCTCTTCCTGAGCAGCTGTAAGTCTCCGAATGAGATAGTGCTTGTCTCGACTTTCCTAAAAATAAATACATACATACATTTGGAGATACAATAACCTTGTTTTCGAGGCTACAACATTTGTCACACAATTAACTGACAGGGAATTAGTTGGATTCCAGACCCAGCTGACAACACACTCTCCCCACCCCCATTCCCCATCCCCCAACATTTCATAACTAGGTAGCTTCATGATAATTAATCTAGTTTTGATGGGGTAGCATAAAACAAAACACTCAGTTGTTTAAGTCTTACATTATACCACCTCATCTACCCTTGTATGAATGTGTGAAATCTCTGCTAGGCCAGGAAAACTGATGATTTTAAACTAAATAATCTTTTCCTTTAACTGTATCTCCCTATCTTACCCAGTCTGGAAAAACAATGACCACTCCCTGACCCCACTGCTGATTGACTTGGAAGTTTTGGCCTGCTCCGTTTCTGACTTGGGTTGCATGCAAGGTACTAGACTGTAAAAATTATGGGGAGGAGCAGCTAGGTGATGTGGTGGATAGAGCTCCCGCCTTGGAGTCAGGAGGATCTGAGTTCAAACCCAGTCTCAGACATTTGACACTTACAAGCTGTATGACCCTGGGCAAGTCACTTAACCCCATTGCCTAGCCAAAAAAAAAAAAAAAGTTTAATTATGAGAACAAAGATCATATTTTACCTAAATTCCATTATCTTATTTAGTGCCTAGCACAGCACTCTACAATAGCATGGTTTTAATAAATGCTTGTTCAAATGACATTACTAGATGAAGAAATGAATATAACAGAGAAAGTTAAAACCAAGACCATGCTAATGCCAGAATACCAGCTGTCATGTTACCATTTGATCTGCTTGTTGTTGTGGTTCAGTTGTTTTTCAGTTGTGTCCAACTCTTAGTAATGCCATCTGGGGTTTTCTTGGCAAAGATACTGGAGTGTCTTGCCTTTTCCTTCTCCAGCTCATTTTACAGATAAGAAAACTGGGGCAAATAGGGTTAAATGACTTGCCTAGAGTCACACAGCTAGCAAATGTCTGAGGCTGGATTTGAACTCAGGAAAATGATTCTTCCTGACTCCAGGCATCTATTTTCCAGGTCAATTGTTTTTCCACTGAAATACTTCACAATATCTTCTATTTTTTCATTCTTTTGGTTTTGTTTTATAATTTCTTGGTTTCTCATAGAGTCATTAGCTTCCATTTGCTCTATTCTAATTTTTAAGGAATTTTTTTCTATAGTGAGCTTTGGGATCTCCTTTTCCATTTGGCAAATTCTGCTTTTTAAGGCATTCTTCTCCTCATTAGCTTTTTGGACCTCTTTTGCCATTTGGGTTAGGCTATTTTTTAAGATGTTATTTTCTTCAGTATTTTTTTGGGTCTCCTTTAGCAGGCTGTTGACTTGTTTTTCATGATTTTCTTGCATCACTTTCAATTCTCTTCCCAATTTGGCCTCTGCTTCTCTCACTTGATTTTCAAAATCCTTTTTGAGCTCTTCCATGGCCTGAGACCAATTCATATTTTTCTTGGAGGCTTTGGATGTAGAAGCTTTGACTTTGTTGTCTTCTTCTGAGTGGTATGTTTTGATCTTCCTTGTCACCAAAGTAAAATTCTATAGTCTGAGTATTTTTTCTGCTGTTTGTTCATTTTCCTAGGCAATTACTCGACTTTTTAATTCTGTTAAGGTAGGTTCCTGCTTCCAGTGTGGAGAATGTAGTGTCCCAAGCTTCAGGGGTTTTGTGCAGCTGTTTTCAGAGATACTTCTAAGGACCTGTAAGTTTTCAGTTCTTCCAAGGTGGTATAATCTAAGGAGAAAGTGTTTACTCCTCTCCTGGCCTGTGTTCTGGTCCATGAGTGACTACACACACTCTTTTCTGCCCTGGAACTGTGAGGAGGGTTCCCTCTCCACTGCTTCCACAAGCTCTGCCATGCCAGTGCTACTCCTTACCCCAGGACCACCACCCAGGAATGTGAACCAGATCCAAGTATGGGCAAAGCAACAGAATCCTGCCTTAGTGCCAACAAAGAGATCCTTGTAATCTCCTTCTGATCAGTTGTTTGATCCCCTTACTATCTGTGGGCTGAGTTCTGGAAACTGCTACCGCTGCCAGGGCTGCGCTGGGGTGGGGATGGGGGGTCAGACCATGCTCCTCTCCCACCCAGGTCCAACAGACCTTTCCTACTGACTTTCTAAGCTGTCTTTGGCATTTGTGGGTTGAGAAGTCTGGAAACTGCCACAGTTGCCCATGATTCAGTCCACTGAGGCCTGCTCCAGGTCCACTGGGGCCCCCAGTCTGTGCTGGCATGGTTTGTGTTGATGCTGCCCTCCTCTCTCAGCCTGGTGCAACAGCTCTTTCCTGTGAATCTTCCAGGTTGTCTTGGGCTGGAAATTTGTTTTACTCTGTCTTTTTGTGGGTTCTGCTGCTCTAGAATTTGTTTAGAGTCATTTTTTACAGGTATTTGGGGGAGTCTCTTTTATTCTATCGTCTTGGCTCTGCTCCACCCCGCCCTCCACCCTTTTGCTCCCCCCTCCCCGCCATCTGTTTGACTTCCAAAGCCCTTCATAGCCTGGTCCCCTCCTACTTTTCCATTCTTCTTATATCCTACTCACTGTCATATATTCTGTGATCCAGGCAAACTATCTCCAGACCTCAGTGCATTTTCACAGGCTGGCCTCCAAGCCTGGAATGCTGCCCCTCCTCATCTCTACCTCCTAGCTTCTTGACTTCCTTCATGTTCCAACTAAAATCTTCTTCAAGAGGCCTTTCCTGGTTCTTAATGCTTTGGCTTCCATCTGAAATTATTTCCAATTTATCCTGTCTTTATCTTATTTGTACAAAGAAATTTATATGTTGTGTCCCTCATTAGATTGGGAGGCTCCTTCAGAGGAGGGAGGGATTTTTCTTTCTTTACATCCCTAGTGTTTAGCGTGGCACACACGTAATAGACAATTAATAAATGCTAGCAGATTTGATTCTTTACACACTTAAGGTATTTGCTGTTTAAGCATAGTATTTATTCAGATATTCTTAAAGACTTCCTTGTTTACTTCCAACAAAGAAACAGAACACAACCATTTGGTAACATGGATTTCCCACTCTACTGACTTGGTCAAACTAAACTCTGTGTTCTATAATGAATTATCCTTGTTAGAATGGAAAGTTCTTGTGATCAAGGCCCATTTCTTATTTATCTTTGTGTCTCTAGTCCCTAGAACAATACCTGTCATGTAGTAGGTACTTAATAAGTACGTATTGACTCACTAGTTAAGAATGAAGTCATAGGACCATGTTTTACATGACTTCACATATATAATAGGTATTATATTGTTTGCCTTCTCAACAGGTTGGACAGGAGAGATGGAAGGAATTTGGTACTCAAAATAAAAAAATTACGTTAAAAAATTTTTAAAGAAAAGAATGAAGTTAAGTAAAATGGAATAAGCAGTTATCTAGATTTTGACTTTGCTTGTGGTTGAGTGTTAATAAAAAGGGTCTAACTGAAGGAAGAGGTACTAGAGAGGGGAGAAGCAGAGTATAAAAAGGAGGACAAGGACAGATTAGGTGAATAGGAAGAACTGCTACAAATTTTTTTAACCCTCCCTTAACACTATGAATTTCTGGAATTCTACACTATACTCTAAATCTGTCAGACACCTCCCAGCCCCCCCAACCCTTTCCCATACCCCATCCTCTTCTAATGCTGCCTCAAATTCAGAGAGACCTTCTACCATACTACCTTCTAGATGACAAGATCAAGACTGACCTTTCCTAGGAGCTGTCAAAGAAATTTCCCACCAAGAAATCATAGGAATTTTAAAGGGAATAAAAAGTGCTTAAAGGGTTAGAATAAAAAAGAGGCGTTTGCAGTTTTCCCTGTGCTACATTCCACAGCTACATATAATTTATAATGAAACTTTTAGGGCTATACCTTGTCTTTTCTACATTCTCTAAGGTCCAGAATCTTTGTTTTCTTTTTCTTTTGTTTTTTTTTTGGGGGGGGCAATTGGGGTTAAGTGACTTGCCCAGGGTCACACAGCTAGTAAATGTCAAGTGTTTGGTTTCAGGCAGGATTTGAACTCGGGTCCTCCTGAATTCAGGGGCGGTGCTCTATCCATTGCGCCACCTAGCTGCCTATGGTCCAGAATCTTACTATCTCTGTTCCAAAACTAACCCTTCCCTTACTACCTTCAAATGCCTAAGCAAATCTAAGCCATTTGAGGGCAGGAGCTGTTGTTTTTCCTCTTTGTGTCTCCAGCACCTAGCACTATGCCTACAGCATAGTAAATGCTTATGAAATATTTGTTCATTAACTGAATAGCTCATCCAAGTACCATGTACACTGCTGGTGCTTAATAAATGTTAATAATAATGAATTTAGAGCCACTTGTTCACTTTATACAAGGGAACACTGTCAGCATCTTGGCCAGATTTTCCTTTAGAAAAGTCTGGCAGATCAGCCTTGCCCTCTTGTTTTTCTGGGGAGATATTTGCTCTGTCAGTCTGTATCCCTACAATTATTGCTAAGTATATCAGCCTAAGTGTCATATATCTTAGCACGTTCTTACTCAGAAGACTGGATTAAAAACCACCATGATAGTGACCGCCTTCTGATCAAGGTAAAAAAAACCTGTACAAAGAACAAACTATCCAAGTCCCCATTATGCTGGGTCACTAGGCAGAGTTTCTAGAAAGTCATTCCACTTCTGCCCTGAAAAACTGTAGGTTTTGTATAGGCCATAGAGGAAAGATGGGCCTCTGGGATCATTACACTCTGGATTTCACCTTACCATAGCCAACTGCTCTCTGAGTTGAATTACAACCCGTTTGTGTGCTCCAGCCAGGGCAATGAAGTAGAACATGATGAGGCTGCAAAAGTAAGAAAGGGAGCAAAAAAAAAAAAAGTATACTACATGAGTTTAAGGATTTTAAAACATTATTTGCAGTAAAAGCAGTAATCAGAAAAAAAATGTATATCTCTAAATGCTTATTTCAATAAAATAGAGAAAGAGCAGACCAATGAACTGGGTATGCAATGAAAAAACTAGAAAAAGAACAAATTAAAAATTCCCAATTAAAGTGGAAATCCTAAAAATTAAAGGTGACATTAATAAAATTGAATGTAAGAAAACCGTTGAATTAATAAATAAACTTGGAGTTAGTTTTATGGGGGAAAAAACAATCAAACAGATAAACCATTGGTTTATAAGATTTTTAAAAACTAGAGAAGAAAACCAAATCAATGGTATCAAAAACGAAAAGGGTGAATATACCACTGAAGATGAAATCAAAGCAGTTACTAGGAGTTATTTTGCCCAATCATATGCCAATAAATTTAACAATTTAAGTGAAATGGAATCATACTTACAAAAATATAAATTACCTAGATTATTTAGAATATCTAAATAAACCTATTTTAGAAAAAGAAATCAAATAGACCATAAATGAGCAGCTTCCTAAGAAAAAAGCATCAGCACCAGATGGATTTACAAGTGAATTCTACCACACATTTAAGGATCAACTAATTCCAGTATTAAATTATTTGGAATAATAAGCAAAAAAGGAGTCCTACAAAATTCCTTTTATGAAACAAATGTGATCTGATACCTAAACCAGGAAGAGCAAAAACAGAGAAAGAGAACTATAGACCAATTTAACTAAGAAATATGAATGCAAAAATCATAAATAAAATGCTAGCTAGGAGGTTAAAACAATATATCACAAAGATTATACATTTTGTCCAAGTAGGATTTATACCAGGAATGCAGGGATGGTTTAGCATAATGAAAACTATTAGCATAATTTATTACATCAATAACAAAAATTATATGATTGCTTTTCACAAAAATACATTAAAAAACACTTGAAAGCATAGGAATAATTGTA